>NC_089687.1:21025227-21332500 GCF_031753505.1 Anomalospiza imberbis | reverse complement strand
TGCGATACGGCACCTGGTGGATGCTGATTACAGAATTTTAAGACGTGTATGATACAGTAACTGGCAGTGTGGGGCAGCTGCAATTGTATCTTGAAAGTGAGTCTTTCATGGGAATCAGAAGATTAGGATGCCAATGATTTGTCTCAAAAAAGTTAATGAATTTGTAGATGGACATTCACTGAAAGATGATACTAAGGATAATAATGATGGCAGCATAAATTATTTTTACTAGAGAGAGAAAATATATGTAGAAAAATCATGTTATCTATGAGACTGAAACTTTTTCATTCAAATTATTTTGAAAGAGTATTTCACTCTTGCCTTTAATAAATCAGGCTGGAGCTGTAGTACCTGATGTTGTGCATTGTCCTCTCAGGTCTGGTTTTGAGGCCAATGAAGAGTGACACAGATAGTGCTGTGAAGGAAGAGGTCACACTGTGCTGGACAGGTAAGTTGTTCTGATGAAATGAGGTTGCAGCTGGGAGTACGATTTTACCTTTTTACTTTTTAACCACGAAGGAGAGCTGGTCACTCTGGGTAACAGAAAAATAAGGTGTTGGTAAAATAAAACCAAGTTTGTTCTTTTAATGTGAGGTGTAGAGCTGCCCTTTCTCACAGTATGTTTAGTGTGTTTAAAACAGCCTGGCTTTGTCTGAGTGCCCGTGTGCTGGGGGTTTCAGCTCAGGTTCAGTGGGGTCGAGGCTGGGAAAGATTCTGTTGTTACCTGTGTCATGTTGGTGTGCCAGGCCTCTTGTGCCCTGGTGATAGATTCCCTAGCTGTGAACTTTGAAAAGGCAGCTTGCCACCGGCTCACCCCCGCTGTGTGTAGGGCACTGGGAGTGCTGGCCACATCCTGCTCCGAGACATTCCCTCGAGATGCCGCCTTTGAGCCTCATTGCCCTTTCTGGGAGAATGAGACGTGTCAGCCAGAGCCACGAGCCTTGTTTTTGGCATCATGCCTTTAATTGCACCAAAGAGAAAGAGGAAGGGCAGATGACTTCAACTCATAGTTGTTGATTTTGTTCTAAAGAGCATCTCCTGTTTTCATGGTGACAGGAGCAGGGACAGTATTGTAGAGCAGAGAAATTAGGGCTTCAGATGTTTTGGAATCCTTGAAATTCTCTTTTGTATTATCTCCCTGGTACAACTAGTATTTATTCCTGGTGTTATTTTGATGTTACATAATTGAGAAATTATTAGGACCATTAAATCTTGTGTTAGAAGTCAAATCCAAAAGAAGACAGAGCCTACCTGTTTCTCTTGGAAGTCAGCAAGGTGCTAGTACCAGAGAAGGGCTCGTGCTGGGTTTTAGACACAATGAAAGGTGAGTGAGAAGTGGAGTATGTGTGCTGCTGAAAGAGAAGTAACCTCTTTACTACACTAATACCCACTGAAACATGTTCTCTTGTCCTGGCTGAAATTTGTTCTGGTTTCCAAAATACTCCCATGGTCCTGAATTGTTTCTATTTCATTGTGTGTACTTCATGATACCTCCCTGTTCTAAAAATAAAGATAATTAAAAATCAAACCAAGTTGTTTGTGGTAGACAGAGTTCTTTGAAGTTACTACAATAACCTAAATATAGAAAATGAATTTAAAATGTTTACCACAATTTAAAAAATATATATTCTGTAATGTTTTATGTTTCAGTTTATTAATTTGCTTGAATAGTTATCTCTTCAGCTGTTTAACTAGGTTCTTTTAACTACTGAAGCTAATAAATTATTCCAGAATAATCATAAATTTTTTAAAAGAAAGAATAATCTGATAAGCTGTTACTTCTATCACCAGTGATTTGTGACAACTGCCATGTTAAATATGTACAAGCCCATGTTTCTCCTTAGTGGCTTTATGCATTCAAGATGTACAACTCCTTCAAACTTGTAGATATATGTAGCAAATTTAAAGCACTCTGTTTAAAATTGTGATTTAACTTAAGCTAAACACAAATTATTTTGCATTTCTACCTGCACAGGCTACTCCAGGTGCAATGTATCCATCCTACTCACATTTGCTATTTAAGAAAAAACCTGTGAAATCTGTCTGCACACTTTTTACTGCCCCAGACTTGGTGGCAGTGGGTAGGAGACATGTTGTTTCTCCAGCTGGAGGATGAAAAAAACATTGTAGGCACTGGTCTTCCAAAATACAGAGAGAGCTTTGCAAGGGAGGAGGAATACTGACCCTTCCTCTTGACTTGGTGTTCCTCAGTGGCATTGATGGCATATTTCTGGGATTAAACAAACACTAGTGGAACAGGGAAAGGGCTGCTACCAGCCTCCAAACTTCCAAAAGAGAGTGCCCCAAAGTGATGTGGAGATGGCAGTGAAAGTTGCTGTGCCTGCACTGCCCCTCAGGTTTACTCTGTAGGAGTAGATCTGGAGAGTGAAGCAGTTGGTTGGGGGACCTGATGCTCCTGTGGTATTTGAGGGGCTGCTTGGGCTGGTGGCAGGCTGGTCCTGTGAGGAATTACAGGGGCAGTTTCCACTTCAGGTTCAAGAGAACCAGTTTGCTCTAAGATACCCAAGGAGCAGCCAGTTTGCCTGTTGCGAGAGTCCTGTGCTGTGCAGAGCAGGCAAGGAGTGTGTATCTGTATGTGAAGAGGTGTGATAAGGAGGTTCACTTTTAAAGGTATGTTCCTGTTCAAATAAAAGCAGTGCTGTAGACTGCTGTTGGCTTTTGGCAGAACCAATAGCAATAGCGAGGTGATGTGCTTGGGGACCCCAAGATGCGACATTTGAAACCATTAAGAAGCATAAAGAGCAGCGAAATTTAACTTTTGGAGGCTATTTGTACCATAGATACTTCAGGTATAAGATACAGTTTTCTGTCCTAATAGGAATTTCCTAATAACACACGGGAAGCAGGTTTGGCCTTTCTGGGTGGATTAATGTATCAGATAAAATGTAGAAGTACTGTGTTAACTTCATGTCTATTTGTTCTTTTGTTGACTATGTCCAGCCCTGTAGAGATTGGTAGAATTGCCACAGTTGTTTTAAAGGATTTACTTTTACTGAAGGATCATTTCTTACCTGCTGCAGTTTTCCATCTGCCTTTTCTCACCCAAGTTCCCGCTGATCTCTTCCCAGCCCATGGGTCCTGTCGAGGCCTCTGTATGGCAGAGTGCCTGCTTTGGAGACGACGTGCTGTAAGCTGTGTTTTCCTTCCCTCCTTTCCCGCAGAGCAGGCTTGCAGCTGGAGTGGCAGCACTGCAGCTGGGCTTTGCTGAGCACCTCCTGGCACTTTATTGGTGCTGTTGCCCTGTGGTGCTGGCTGTGGGCAGGAACTGCCCTGCTCAGGCCATGTGGCCCAGGCTTCCAGCCCGTGCCTGTGCCCCCCTTCCCGCTCTGCTCCAGCAGGCTGGCAGATCACCCTTGCAGCTTCACAGCCGTCAGGGAGCTGCGTTCCTGGGGTGGTGTTTCCTGGCCTTGTGGCTGCCAGCCTTGTTCAAACTGCCCTTGCATGGCTCTGTTGGTCCTTACTGAAGTAGGGATGCTGCATGCCCCATTCCAGTGGGTGCTTTAAACACCATTTATCCTACCAGCTGCAGGATAGGACCATAACATTGCTTTTTGAAAAATCGGTGTGTCTGGTGAAGTTTTCAGTGTGAACAATATTAGCTAAATTTTACCATTTCTGTCCACTCACAAACTCAACTCACGGAGGATGAAGCGGAGAAAGTCATTAAAAATTTGTAATTGTTTAAAACTAATAATCACGTCTTTTAGCTTTTACTCCCTCCATACTAATTCCAAATGTTTGATTACACTATTCCACAATTTCACTTCAATTAAAACAGGAAAACCACTGGAGGCTTTTTTACAAAAATCGAAGTAATGGTGTTCATCACAGTATCCCTATGGAAATAGGGCTGTGCAGGCTGGGCTTAGAAAGGTTTAAAGTAAATTTTACATTTCAAGGCTGCCTTTGGAGCAGTCATTTCTTGGCTTCTCTGCACGGGTAGTGCCCAGCCCGGGTCCGTGGGAGCAGACCCGGGTGGCGGTGTGTTGCACACTGAGGAATGTTAGTGTGTGTGTGCTCGCTGTCAGGAGCGGGGCCGGGCCGGGCTGCCATCCGAGCTCATCGTGGCTCCGTGCAGTGAATGCCGGCAGCGTTTCATTTTCTGCATGCGAAGTGTGTGTGCTCAGCAGAGAAACTGATAAACCACGCAGCAAATCAAATCTGCAGCTGTGGAAGAGGGTGTGGGACGTGTAAGTTAACAAAATACACGCCCCGAGTCTCGGAAAGGCAGTGCCTGGCAGCCTGGGGCTGGCTGAGCAGGGGCACGGGGCTTTCCCGCCCTCGGCAGCTCGGCTGCTGCTGCTAATACTGCTGCTAATACTGCTGCTAATGCTGCTGCTAATGCTGCTGCTAATACTGCTGCTAATACTGCTGCTAATGCTGCTGCTGCTGCTGCTGCTGCTGCTGCTGCTGCTGCTGCTGTGGGAGGGGAAGGCTTTGGCTGTGGCGCTGCTGGGCCCTGCGGGGCGGGAACTCTGCGCAACAGTGGAATTGAAAAGGCGCAAGTTGGGTATGGGGATTTCTCCAAACACACATAAATAACATACCAAGGGCTTTTTTGGTAAGAGTGGGGATGGAGGAAGTACTGCCCTGTGTTCACCTTGTTTTCATCCCCAGTGATCTGGGCCCAGCACTGGCTGCAGAGCCCAGCCACAGCTGAGACCCTCCATCCCTCCCAGGCAGCGTCACCACACCTAGAGGTGCTTGAGCCTGGAATCAGAAGAGCTGAGGTAAATTATTTTTCAGAAGGGCATGTAGGGACTGAACAAGGGACAATAGCTTTAAACTGGAAGAGGTTGGGGTTAGATAGTGGGGGAAAAAAAATCACTATGAGGGAGGTGAGGCACCAGAAGCTGTGGATGCCTCATCCCTGGAAGTGTTCAAGGCTAGGCTGGGTGGGGCTCTGAGCAGCCTGGAAGGTGTCCCTGCCCAAGGCTGGGGGTCAAATTTGGTCTTTGAGGTCTCTCTGCCACCCCAACCCATTCTGTGATTCTATGAAATCCCTGCACTGCTTGCACCTATGATACCAAGTGTATTTTGGTGCAATGATCACAGCAGCATGCAGGGGGCAGGAAGGAGGGTTTATGAGGGCGATTTGGGAAACCCCTGTGTGAGGATCTTCAGCCCCCATGGCCAGTCTCCGAAGCACATCTGGAGGTGAACACATCCAGGCCCAGGTTTGGTACCTGCATCTGACAACAGAGGGCGTTACATTGGGCAAAGGGGTTCATGGGGCTTGATTTATAGTAAACATGTAATAGTAGTTTAAAGGCTAGTAAAGCTCTTGCTCTGTAATGAGGAAGGCTGTTGCCCACATAAAAGGGTTCCCAGGGGCAGTACAGGCTCCGAGGGAAGGCCCTGCAGACCGGCATGTGAACACTGGGGGCTTTGACCTTACCAGGGCACTGCAGCTGGCCCCAGGCATGGGCAGGGGGCATGGAGCTGGGCCCAGGCCGAGGCCTCACTCCCTTCTCTTGTCCTGTGCTAGGAACACTCACCCATGCTGTGTAAGGACAGAGCTAGCTCTAACCAGGGGCTCTCACGCTGCTGAAGGGACACCTTGCCAAATCTGTCAGCAAAAGATCCTTTCAAAAGTGCTTGCAAAAACCCCTGGTTGCTGAAGAGTTAAACTTCCCTGTAATATGAATCATGTGTAAAGTATCCAAATTTGGTTATAAATCCTGTTTAAGTTTCAAAGCACAAGTGTTATTGGAGGTAGCAATACTAACATCAAACAGCCTTGATAAGATCAACAAATTACTAAGTATAATTGTTTGTGCTGGGGTGTGTGCAAGGAGATAAATAACTCATAAATTAAACACCAGTGCCTGAGGGTGAGTCATTCATGGATTCAGAGCTGTCCTGACACTCACAAGCAATAAGTAATTTTCTCTTAGTTCAGTAATTATGCATTTCAAGATATAAGATCAGCAGTCAATGCTAGGTGTGCTTGCAAAGGTGGAAGGATACTTCAGCTATTGGAGTTTCCCATACAGAGATTAATAAGAAAAGTCTGTTGCTTTTCTCTGTAGTGGGGAGTATTCAGACTGAGATACAGTTCTTCAAAAAGATAATGACTAATAAAGGGATTAAGAATAGATTATGGATCAGATTTTGCTGTTATAAATCGACAGCATTCTCCTGGCTACTAGTTTATATTAGCAGAAAGTATGTCCCAAATTATTAAAGAAAATCAACAACCCCCCTGTGATAAGTGCTGTTAGTCATCCAGGCTAGTGCTTGCTTCTGAGAGGCACCTGGCACCTCGCTGGCTGCGCTGCAGCTCAGCTCTCACGCGGGGTCATTAGAGCCCCTTCCTGACTTATTCATAAGACCCCATGAGGATCTTGGTCTAATCAGGGTTTTCCTAAGGACAGGGAATAGTAATGTAATCTGTTATTGTAACAACATCATCTTGATCTGCTTTTATTTACTAATGTTTTGCCAGCCATTAAATATTTTTCTGTCGAATTCAGACAGAGATCACACTGAGAAATCATATTTTTGGGAATGTGGTGTAAATCTCACAGCTGCTCAACAATAGTTGCTGCTGGGATAAACTCGCAGCCTGCAGGAAATCATTGATGTGTAACCTACACCCTTCTGACCAATCGGATCTCAAATAGCCTTGACCTCGTCAGTCTGTGGAGTTTTCTGGTGGGAGAGGTGTGGTGTGAATCCTTCTGGAGAAGGACAAGAAATCTGTGACAGTCTATGAAGGGTTCTGTCAGTCCTCAAGAGTACTAATAGTGCATCAGTTTTCATCCACAGATATACAGGAGAGGTGGAAACACAGCTGGTTTACGGTTACACGTGTGGTATACGTCATCTCCATTAAGTGATGCCATCTTCTTGTGACACCTCCATTCCTTGCACACAGCCTGGCTTCTGAAGGCTGCCTGAATTTTCTGTGATTCCTACCAGCCCAGCAGTGCAGTCACCTCATGCTCAGGAACCTGTCACTAGGTAATAAGGACACTTCTGCTATTGCAAGCCACCTTTTATGTGCTGTGTTGTGGGAAGCCCTTCACCTGGAGGAGGTTTGCGTCTAACACCAGATGCTGTTTTGGGATGTGCTCATGGAAAGTGTTAGAGGTCATTGCTGGCTTCACTGGCAGATGCCATTCTGGGAAAAAAAGAGAAATGTTTAATTTATATTTACTATTTGGGAAAAAAGCTGCAAGCACACCCTTTTATCCCAAAATAAAAATGAGTTAATGACTGGAGTGTTTAGCCCATTGGCGATGTCATTGTTTTCAATTACGTGCCATTCGGATAGGAGAGCACAGATTCTTAGGCTGAATGGAGATTTGTGCTCCAGCTATTTGTGCCTTTTAAAACATTTTCTTTACTACTTTAAGAGAAAACTGTAAAATGACAATAATGACATATTATTACAAGTAAATTACACTGTAAAATAGCATTAATATTGCAGTTGAAACCTAGAATTTGAAATAAGATGGAAATATTCATTTGCACACAGCTTTTGTTCTTATCAAAAGCAATTTGGATTAGGAATGAGATTTACTTAGCGCCTGCACTCTCAGGCGAGCTAATGCTCAGTCACCTGGACTGAGCAGGCTGTCAAGCTCATCTGTCACCAGCCGCCACAGGAGCCTCAGGCAGAGCCCGGCACTCCCCGAAGCGGAGCGGCACAAAGGGAGCCGAGGTGCTGAAACAGCTCAGAACGGCCTGGGCTGGGCAGCCAGGGCTCCCGTGGGAGAGGGCCGGCCTCTGGTTTGTCTCCACAGCAGAGGAGGTTCTGTACCACAGAACATGAAACCCACTCTTCTCCTGCCTAATGGAGAAAGACTAATAGGAAGTAGAAATTAATAAACCCAAAGTGGGTGCAGGGTAGTAATCGGGGACCTTGTGCTTAGGAACAATGCTGAGCAATTTAACACTCCATTTCATAAAAATTGTCCCCTAAATTTGACAGCCCTGTTCTTTAGAGGTCAAAGGGTTTTGGCCATATTTTTCCTCTCCATTCACAAATAGGAAACCATCAGACCCTGGAAGGTCTACTTCTGTACAGAGCAATTTTGCACTGGTGAGGACTGCAGGAGAGCCCGTTTATAGGGGCATGTAGAAGGGACAGGGTGTCAAACTGCATTTAATTGATCTTTTTTGGGCTGTGTTGGCATTAAAGTTGGTTGGCCTTTCAAGTAGGACATGCTATTGTACATTTAATTAGGACAACCAACAAGGCCCCATGAACACCCCGTGGCAGTGGGTCTTAAATCTTCCCTTCTCTCCATGCTTCATCCTCAAACAGAATGGACCTTCCCTTCCTCACACTTCAGGCAAGGGCAGCTGGCTTTCCAGGAGATCAGCCCAGTTTGATGGCCACAGGATGAACAGGGGAACCCCAGGAATCCAATCACTTTTTTTTTGTTATAGCTTTCATTAGTTTTTATTTGCGTTTTCAGCACAAAAAAAAGAGTAATAAATTTAGAACAGATCTTTCAGGCAGCTTCTGCTTGACATTACCCTTTCAGCCCTTGTTCTCTCTGCCCATCTATATAACACAAGGCAGGCACAAAATTTCCATAGGGTGAAATAGGTGGAGAGCTTCCTATGTTTCTATAATCCTTTGCAGGAGTGATAAATCTCTATTATGTGTCTTTGCGTAATTTTTCTGTGGAACAGAGGAAATGAACTGGCAGGCAGTCATGTCTGTCTTGTGCTCCTCATGACCCCACACAGAAGATGGCAACGAAGGCCAGAAAGCGCTGCTGGGATGCTGCTGCCATCCTGGCTGTGTAAGGTAAGCCACAGGCAACCTTCCCGCTTCACTGGATAAATGGGGCTGCAGGGAGGTGCAGGCTGCTCCTGGTCCTGTAAACAGCTAATTTACTCCTGCACTGCTGACACACACAGGGCAAGCTGGGAATAAACCAGTGTATGCTTGTTGGAAACATTCAGTAATTCCCAGACTGTATGAAAGTACATTTGGAAAGGATGGAGAAGCAACTTGACCAGCAACCTCTTGTGGATCTGTGCCAGTCCCCAACCCAGTGCCTGGAGTGGAGCAATGAGCATGGCACAGTTTTGCTCCATCCCACCACCCCCTTCCATTTCTCCAGTGAGAAGGGGTGTTCCTGTGACAAATCAGGCATTGTTAACCTGTAACATTAGTTTTAGGATGCAGGAGCACTTTGAAACTATGTCTGAGCCATTAAAAACGAATTAAAAATGCAAGGAGCTAGGACGGCGATGGGAGTCAGAGGGTGCAATCCCAAGGCTGCCTACAGCTCCCAAGGCAGCCCTGCCAGAGCTCAGGCAGCTTGCAGGGTGCTGTGGGGGCTCTGCCTCCCTCCCCTGCTTCTAGCATCAGCTTTTACAAATGTCCTGTGTGCTCCTGGTGGCGAGGTCCCAGTGACAGCAAATTGACAAAGCTAAGTGGCACTCGGTATTGCAACTGCTGCTGTGCCACTGTTCCTGCAGGACTGGGAGTGTTTCTGATGGGCAAAAAACCTATTCTGGCAAACTGCAGGTTTGAAATATTTTTTTGTTCTTTCATGAGGAATAACATGAGGTGTTGTATAAGAAAGGCTTGAAAAATGTGTTTTTATCTCCTAAGTAAACTCCTGGAATGGTTTGGAAGGGCATTGGCATCACAGCAGGTCTGAGATGAGTATGTTCACTCTGAAATCAGTGGTTCTATTTTCTAAGGCAGCAAAGGTCTATTTGCAGGAGTTGTATTTTAATACTGTGTCAGATTGTATCTTAGAAGTACTCATGGATTATTTCTAGCAATCTGTTAGAATACATATATTATTTGTATTCCACTAGATGTCTTTACCTGGGACAAAATATCTTTAAATGCGTTAGAAATCAAGTCATACACTATCCCCGACAGTCACAGTGGGCACCTTCAAAAAAAGAGAGCTGTTTTCTTTTTGGGGCTCAGAGAGCAGCACAGGAGAACAAAGGCATTTTGGTGCTTGAGCCTTGCTGGGGGCCTGGCTGAGGACTCCAGTGCCTGGCAAGCATGTTGGCTCCCTTAGGAATCCCTACCCAAGTGGGGTATAGGAATGAGTGTCCTTCATCTGATGGTATTAAAAACCCCAAACCTCAACTAGTTAATCCATTTTTTGTAAAGTATCTCTAATAAGAAAGATATTCAAAAGCACTTTGACAAAGCTGTTTCATTATAACAATGAGCAAATAAGAAAAAATAAGCAGGAGAGGTCCTGAGATAGGAGAGAGGAAATGCTTTCTAGGTGTCCCATGTTAACAGAGGAGTTTTTATCCTTCATATCTGAAATAACCTAAATGGAAGGCCATATTTAGGGCCAGTTCTGTTTTGGTTTTCAGGCAAATGCAATTTTAATCATAATGATCCCACTGTATCCAGTGAAACTGCCTGAGCTTGGAGTTACTTATTTGCCTATCTTTGTTTAAAGACAAATACATTTTTATAGGCAAATTAAGGGTAATCATGCTTTAAATCTTTGTTATCCCAGTTATTTAAATTGGGGTCCAAGGAAACCTTTCTGGCCAGAATCAGAATAGACTTCTGCATCTTAATTATCTAAATATTTTAATCAAATTTGTTATTTTCCAGTGCTCCTGTGATGAGTGGGAATGTGGGAAATGCAATGAAATATTAAAATGTTTGTGACATATTCTTGCATATTTAAAGATTTGAGGATTTTGTTCAACAGCTGAGTTTATGAGCCTGCAATACCAACATTTATGCTTTCACTTCTTCATAAACCCATGGAAAGTTTTCAGAAAAGTTTTAACTACAACATGTCAATGAACTATAAAGGAAAGGTTTATTTTGTGTATACCCTCTTTACCTGAGGTCCATAGTTAGACTCTGCATTACGGCTTCTGGATCTCATGTGCTCAGTTTGTGCTTTTGATCATGGCACTCTTTGCACAAAGCTGAGAGAATTTCTGCTTCATAAAGAGGAAAATACAGACATGTTTTGATGTCTATAGAAATGCATGTTTGCTCTTGTTTTTGAGGCAGGGGAACTTAGAGTTTAACATCTCAACGGTGTTTCTTAGGTTTCTGTGCCATCAAAGTTTCCAAGAAGCACTTAATGGGGAATAGAAACCGTTTGGTTGTGGTGGTGATGGTATCCTTGATACGTTTTTCTTTAAAGGTTGTACATGGATAAAAATAGTAAGTAATCCAGTCTACTCATAACCACTTCATCTTTAAGTTCATGCAAGTTTAGGGAGGTGTAAGTGACTAAAAGGATGAGTGGCTTAAGATTCACTGAGTGATACTGCAAATAGAAGGCCTGAAATACCAAAGGAGTAAAGGATATATAGACCTTTGCCCATTACATCAAGAAAATGAAAAAGTTAGGAAGGGGGAGGGGGGATTCCTGTGCTACATTTTTCAAGTCCTACTCCAAAAGGGGTAACCAGCCCATTAGTATAGGTGCCAGGAAGCTGCTTTTGTGACATCTCACCAAACACACCTACTTTGACTGGACCATAGAAAGATCAATCCTGTCTGAAAACCACCCATTACCTAAGACACCTAATTTATATTAGAAACTCACTAAAAGGCACTGTCTGGCCCCCAACCTTCACTGCCAGTGATAAAGAGGATGTTTTACACCATATGTGACACTTAATCAAAACCGATATTCTTTAACAAACCCTTAACCTCTAGCACACAGGAGTCATATGAGGCCAAGGGACAAGACACAGATCCAGCTCAGGGTGGCATATCCTTTGATTAAGATGATACAGATTTCCCATTTTTATCAGGGTTACAAATTCTGGATATATCCCTTTTTGATTTGTCAGCATTAAATTTCAGTAGAGGTTCAAGCCAAAGAGAGACCAAGACTAGTTCTGTCTTCAACTGTGTATTAGGAGATAATTTCTCTGAATCCTCTGCAGTAATGATCCTCTGATCTTCTCATCTTTCTGTAAGCAAGTTTTCCGGGGAACCTGGATTTAAGCTATGGCACAAACCTTGCTTGCGGCTGGGTCCTTTCTTAAGGAGGAGTATCTAAATACTCTTATTCTGTCAGCCCTGAAATGGACCTTTTTTTCTTTCCTTAGGTCTTTTTCAAAGAGGCAAACCTTCAAGTGAGTTCTTTCACCCTCCCTTGGATTTCTGGGGCAGGAGGTTTTACTTACAGAGTATACAGCACTTTAGATGAGGATTGCAAACTTCAGGGGGTTAGACAGTTTTCACTACCTGCAGTACATTGGAATCTCAGTTATAGTTGACTTTACTCCTGGGTGACTTCCCTTTCCCTCCAGTTTTTTAGGTGAACCCTTATTCTAGCATTTTCATGTGGCTGGTTTGGGCATGGAGAAGTCTCTCAAACTCCTCATCACAGTGGTAGGTTTGGCTGGTTTCCCCCTTTGTAGTCAAATTTTTCAGCTGGAGGTTTAGATTTTCTCAGGGACATGGTTCTGCAGAATGATTTCTAGTCACTATTCCTTGAAAATAACATGCCACTTTATTATTAATGTGTGAAGGAGATCTTGGAAAGGGTTTTACTTTTCAGTTGAAAGTTTTTAAACATTGAACCAGCACATCTGTTCTGCGAGGCTCTGTGGCTGGCTGGAGGATATGGGCTCACTTCTGCCAAGTGCACAATATCCTTGCTCAGCACACAGAAATGTTTCTTATTTGGGCTGTTTTCATTGTTGTGGTTGTTACTAGTACATTTATAAGTAAAGCTCTCTCTGTGAGGAACTGTCTTTCTCCTACTTTTCCATAGGATCAAGGAAGACCCTCTACCCTCACGGAGAAGACAAAATAATCTACAGATTTCTCTAGCAAAAAAGGAAAAGATTTTGCATGAGTTTAAGATTCCAGGAAAAAGAGACAAAGGCTCTCAAACCTTTCAGATCTTCTTTTTTCTTTGCACTCCATGAAGGAAAAGGGGCAATATATGTAGGCTACTCTCTTTAAGAGTGAATTTCAGTCATAGAAAAACCTGTAATCATGTTAAACTATATTCAAAGGCAGCTTCTGTTTCATATATGCAAAGCTGACAAACAGAAATCTGGAGGACTGGTTCTAGTTTATGGCATATCACATACATCAAAAGTCAGCCTTTTATTCTCCGATACCTTGGTTTTAAAGATTCTTTAACATACAAAAGCACAATCAAGGAAGAAAGACTTGCAACTCAGCTGCCACTCCCAATTCCTTACCCATCTTGATTTCTTGATCAGAAAATTAATTGGGCCTTGGAATCTTAATTTTTCTTAAATCTCTTCAGATTTAATCAGTGTGTTCTGCTGGAAGCAATCTTTCACTTAAGATTTCATAGCAATGTAGCTAGAGAAACCATGTCATTTCCTGCATCAAATACATCAAAGTTATGTGTGTTGGGTTTTTTAACTTTGTCCCATGCTTCAGTTTTGTTCTCTTTGCTCTAAGGAAAGAGTATGTTTTATTTCTTTTTCTACTGGGGTGGTGAATCTGCTCTACTGTAATGCAGTCTAAAATTAATAAATTCCCAGGGAAAGAGGAGCAGATGCCTCCTCCTGTGCAGTGTGCTGGTACAGGAGCTGACAGCAGTGGCAAGGATGGTTTTCACAGCCATTGCCTTCTCTGTTGCACATGGTATGAAGAACAGCCTCTTGGTATCATTTAATTAAAAGGCAGAAGGCAGACTATGCTGTGACCAAGTGCTGCCACTATTATTTAATGACACTTCCCAAACATGAGTGCTCTCACAGCAGTGAGAGATGTAGCCTCCCTTATCCCTAACTTGGGCATTCAATTTACTGTTCGCAGTGTCCCAGTGAATACTTCAATTCTCTAATGAGATGGGAGGGTAGTTTGTGTTTCCAGATTTAAAGCTTGCTGTTGCAGAGATTTGGCTCTGGCATTCGCAGGAGGAAGTTGCCTTGGGGGCCAGAAGGCTGCATTACAGCATTTAACAGCCTGCTCATGTGCCATTACATATGGGGTCAGCTAAAAGCAGTGCAGTCCCATGGCAAGGTGCCTAGTTTGTGGTTTGTCTTAAATCAAACCTTTCTAAAGAGGCTTATGAATATTTGGAGAGAGTTTTCCTTTTTGGCTTTGTTTAAAACCCAAGATTTGGCCCCAGCATTAAAGTCAGTGCCACATGCAGAGAGGAGTCTTGCTTGGCTTTCCTGCACAGGTGCAAACCCCACTTTTCACTCTTATGCACGCTACAACTTTGAGCTCCCTCTGCTTCCTCAGCCTGGGAGTCTCCTCAAGGGTGGGAGTTCCTCTGAGGCTTTGTTAAACATGAATTCATCCCAGCTGAGGACACAAGGATGTGCCAAGGGTGCTGGAGTGTGGCCCACCTCCACCCAGGTGAGAGTCTCCCACAGTTGTCCTCTCATCCATTTACCCTCAGCTGACCTTCCCAAGGGCTGGTGAACCTGAGATGTGGGACACTGTTGTGTTGGAGGACCTGTTTCATCCCAACCATACCTGAAAGCATGTGCTGGGTATCCAGTGGCTGGGAGCTACCTCATGCTCTGCGAATGGGAGCTGCTGTAAGATGGGCTACTGGACTCCAGTCCCTTTTTTCTTCTCTAGTCCCAACAGGAGCCTGCAGCAACTCCCTGTCTGCTCTGTGCTTTCCTCTCCTTGTCAACTCTGTGAACTGCTCAGAGATGGGTATACACAAATGCCTGTACCTGCCCTCTGCTTTGCAGGATTAGGAAATAAGTAAAACACCAGCCATCTGAGTGTTCCAGCAGTCACAACAGCATCCACAGAGCATGGACTTTGGTTCACAAATATTAATTTAAAAAACCCTCTTTCATATTTGCCTGGAAAGAAAGCTGGAGCTCATTATAGCTGCATGCTTTATGGAAGTTTTGTAAGTGGTGAGTACAAGATACCTGGTAAAACTTTTACAATGTGTAATGACATCCAAGTTGTCTGTTTTCTGGAAAATATATTGAAATTGCCAGTTTTGGCCCTGGGATTAGGCTGTAATACAGGATGCTTATAGTTTTGAGAAAATTCAGGAGTAAAAATACAAAACAGCTTGACACAGAATAATAGAAGAAGGGAAAAAAGGCTATCTTAAATGCTGGTGGCAAGCCAACATGGGTATTTAGAAATTAAATCCTAAATCTGATTTGTGGACTAGCAGCAGCTTGAGATGAGTGCTGCAGGGGGCAAGGGGCAGTTTAGATGTCCTTGCATGTCCTGGTTCTCCAGCGGGCTGCAGGTGCCATCTTCGGGCCGGCTCTGCTGGCTCCATCAGCGGCTGGGCAGGGAGCTTGTGGGGGCTGCTCTGCCCTCTTTGTCCCAAACCTCCCGATGGACAGAGTGGACAAGTGGCAGGAAAAAGAAAAAAGCTGATGGCTGTGGAAGGATTAAGATGTCTGTTTGATGGCCCAGTTTGGCCATGCAGCTACAGCCC
This sequence comes from Anomalospiza imberbis, assembly GCF_031753505.1. NCBI lineage: Eukaryota > Metazoa > Chordata > Aves > Passeriformes > Viduidae > Anomalospiza > Anomalospiza imberbis. The sequence continues at coordinate 21,317,126 of NC_089687.1, read as the reverse complement.
TGCTTTCAAAGAAGCTGAGGCCCTGTACACTGGCTCTACCTCTCCCCAGGGCTTGCAGCCACCCAGGTCCCACAGACTCCCCTACATTTGAGGAGGACGAGGATTTTAGGTCTTGCAAAACCAGCCAGGAAAGAATTTAGAGCTCACCTAAAATGCATCATGAGCCCGTCTACAGCAGGTTGTTGGATGCAAGTACAGAGAAGGAACCTAACTCATTCCATGGAAGACACATGCTGTAGCAGACACAAGGCTACAAAGGCACGTCCGTCACCCCTGTCCTGGAGAAGGGACAGTGCCACTGAGGGCCTGGCACACCTGCGTGCCGTCAGGCCTTGGCTGCGAGGTTCAGTTGCTCCCCGTTACGTGCTTTCTTTCACTTTCACTGCTAATTGGCACTTTTTAGCCATTTTTGCGTGTGGAGTGTGTTAACACAGGATAGGGCTATTATCAAATTAATTAGGAGCTCCCTCCAATTATTCCTGCTGTGCCTGCCGGGCTCTCCCCGCTCCCCCCGACGGGCTGATTGGCTACCTTAGCCCCTCTGGCTCTGAACGCCGGAGCGGTGCCACGGGCTCATCACGGCGCTGCTCCCGCCCCGTCCCCGGCGCTGCCGCTGCCAGCTTGGCTCTCTGGTGCCCGCCAGACGGGATCCAGCGAGCTCTGGAGCCTGACTGGAGCCGAGATGCTGCTCCCAGAGGTGGGGGTAGCTGCTCCGGCTCGGCCCCAGCGAGCTCAGGGATGGCTCCAGCCAGAGGGCGACACTTCTCCTCGCACAGGTGAGCGCGGGGGTTCAGGGTGGTTCCGCGACCTGGCAGAGCCGGGCAGCATGGTTTTGGGTGGGATGCGAGAGGGCACGGCTGGAGTGGAGAGCTTATCCCAGCACCAGCCTCGCCTCAGCGAGGGTGAAGCTGCAGTACCTGGTGTCGGAAACAGCTGAGGCTCTCAGTCAGGGGACAGGGATTTATATGCTGAAACTTGCAACATACAAAACCACAAAAGCAGCTGAAGCCAACCAGCATGTGGACATTTGCTTAATTGAGAAATAAGCACATAGTTGTGGGTCAGTGACTATACAGCTGATTGGCTGAGGCTATTTTATTTTGGAATAATTTACAGTTGTTAAATGGATTTGGAAAAGCCTTAATAGTGGTTATTAAACTATTGACTTAGCCTGACGTGTTCAGTGTAGTAATCCGTGTTTGTGTTTGTCGCTGTGACGAGGCTGCTGGAGCCGGGAAAGGTGCTGGAGCGCTCTCAGCGCAGGCAGGGGCTGCGGGGCCGCGGGGGCGGGCGGCCAGGGCTCCTCCTGCGCGGACATCAGCAAAGCTCTTCGGATTTTATCTGGGTCAGAAGCAATGCTCTGCTTCCCCATACCTACAAATTCATTATGTGCATCTCCATCATCATCCATTGAAACTAATTTAATGTCAAAAAACCCTCCTCTACAAAGAGTGACTTTTTTGCACCTGTGCAGAATCAGGCTCGTTTTCAACTGTTTGTGCAATGAATAACTTCAAGTGCAGCACTTGTTGAGTTTGCCCTTCTGGTCAGCAGTTCAAACTGTTCGCATTCATTTATACCACGGTGCAGGACACGTTTGCTAAGGGCTACAGAGCACATATTTTATGATGCCTGGAAGAAATCCCTCCAAATGAACTGAATATCTTTCCTACTCATCATGTCTCCTGTCCACAGGTGACTTACAGCGCAATTCTTATTTTCTTTTTATTGTTTTCTTTTGTATGATTGTTAAAAAGGCAGTGGACAGATACTTAAAAGATGAATCCCCTTTTTCTGTTCTGTTTAACCCCTTAAATGTGCACAGTAGTAAATGCTGGTTTTCTCTGAAACGGGGTTCTGTGGGCTGGCAGCTGTGTGTTAGTGTGGAGGCTTTGCTAGAAGGAATGGAGCTCTTGAATATTATACAAAAAGATTTTTTTTTCCTCCAAATTGTCAGTTAATGACCCAGCTCCAACAGATGTCAGGAAGAAGGAATGTTGAGCAGTCAGATTAAAAACAAAACAAACCAAAAACAAAAGAAAAAAGTTTCCTCTCCAGATTTTGGCTCCCCTGTCTCAGACAATATTATTGTTTCATTAGTTGCCCAGTTAGCCAGAATCCCTCCTGGAAGAGACAGGCCCTACATTTCAAAAGGAAAACAAACAAATACACCATCCTGTAAAACCACTCATCCCTGTTAGTTTTCAAAGAAAAATATAATTCAAGACTCTTTTAAAATATGATACAAGGGCAGAGGAGGTCACAGGCTCTGAGGGCACCTTTGGTGGTCATGTCACAGGGCTGCTGATGGCTGCAGCTGATGGCTGCAGTGTTTTTATTTACTCCCTATTCTCTTTTTAAATCTCCACTTTGGAAACACACCTTTGGTGTGAATAACTCCCTAGACTGAAGGGGGATTTTGGGTTGCAGGGGAGAAGAAAAGCCCCACCTATTCAGTGGCAGTTACAGAAATGGTGTGAGGCCTGTCACAAGGAGTCTGCTGTGAAGTGTGACCATCTCTCCAGTTTGGGCAAATCCTGACCTGCAATGGCAAATTCCCTGCTGAGGCTCTTTGCCCGCCAGGACTCCTACACCAGCCCAGTTGCCTAGCATGCTTGTTTATGTGCCAGAGATCGTGTTATTGCTTTACCAACCATTTCACAGGCCTAAGGTCAGACAAAAAGGCTCCTCTTATGGCAGCATTCCCAAGTTTTTTGTGTGCTTAGCAATGCACGTCCAGGTAACAGCAGTGACAAAACTGCACGTCCCTGTCTGGCCATTGCACTCAAGCAGTTGCATGTCAATATGTTCTGCTGATGCAGGAGTTAACTTGCAATGTGCAGCCAGGTGGGAGCTGTTTTGTTTTACTAATTATTATACATTTTTATTTGCCAATTATTTTTTAAACATGTATGGACATATTTTCTTCCTCTTGCCTTTTTAAGAATGGTCGCTAGTATTTCTACTTTAGAAAGCCCATGTTCTCACTTCAATTATTCTACAACTGTTTTCTAGAGTTGAGAGGTATTCCAGTGTTAAATATATAATGTATGAGTACACTCAATGGATATTCATGCAGTATTTCAAATGAGAGTTGCTACTTTTCCTGAATACATAGTTATCCGATAGGAAAGAACAACATGATTTCTATCATTGAATGAAAAGCACACAAATCTGGGGGCTCCAAGTATTTCAGACCTGTGTAATGTCACTGTATTTACCTCCAAATACTCTGTGAAGTATCCCATGTGAGGGCACTAACCTAGATAGTTTACGTAAGACTGCAGAAATTCAATTCCAGAAATGAACCTTCGTATCTCTAGGAACAGCTGGAGAGGCTCAGGTCTACTCATCCTGCTCAGAATGGACATGAGGAATTTGGATTAGATGCAGATGGAGTGGGGATTTTGTTAATGACAGAAAGAGAGGCAAACATGTTGAGGCATAACTGCCTGAACACAATCACAAAATATCTGTGTACTTTTTTCTGACTTTAAACGATGAACACCATAAACATGATATCATGCAAGAGGCAAAGCATATGTAAATGTAACAATATCCCATTACCTCTCCAGCAAAGGAAAATTTTCATCACTCATTCATATCCCATTGAATCAACATAAAGATTCACTGCTGGCTGTTAATTATCCTCTACATAGGTCTGGTTATTTTGTTCAATTTTAGTAAAGGCACAGTTGTTATTGTAACGTACATAGAGAGAATGGTACCTCAGGGAGCAGGGAGGAAATAAATATGCTTGTATAGAATTTTAACTAGGAGAGTTCTGTTGCACTGAAGGGATTCATAGGGTAGGATTTTGATATGTGCTTCAGGAAATTAATCTTTTTCAAGACAAAAAAACCTTGCTGTGACACTCTGAATATGTGATACCACTCAGTATTTGAAAGACATCAGCCGCTTAAAAATAGCTTGCTGTTACTTAAAAGCATTTCTAAGACTGCTTTGACTGAAGGGTAGACAGGAGGAACTGGTCTGTTTTTCTCTGAAGTCTGTGACCCTCCAATCACATCAAGGAAGATGTATGCAAAAGTTCACAAGGCCCATACATCTCTCTGGGGTTTTTGAGGGGCACTTGGAGGCCACCAGCCAAAGGCAGCAATCCACTTCTTCCACACCAGTATGGTGGAGGAACTGGGACCTTAGACAGGAGCTTTCTTGGCAGGACCCAGTGTCACAGCAGGAGAGTGCCAGCTGGAACTGCGCTTGGGCTGGATGCGATGCTGGAGTCACCAGGATTCATTGGAGTTCAGGAAAAGAAGAGCTGGGAGCAATGGTGAGTTATGCCAGGGAGCCATGTGTTTTGTGCACTGAACTGCTGCAAACACTGCAGTCACTTGGCACTTTAGAGGCCCCAGGAAAGATCTGCTGAGAGTGTTATTTTAGAGGGTGAGTTCCTTCCCATGTGCCTTCCACTATCTGAATGTCAAGCAGGAGGAAGCAAAGCCTTGAGACACTTGGGTTGCTCAAGTCACTGCTGTTGGTATGAAGCAGGTAGGTGGCTCTAGGTTCATGTAGGAGGACTAGCCTTGCTCAGAGGCAGCACTGCAGCTGCAATGAAGTCAGCTTCATTCCCTGTTTCTCATTTCTACTCGATGCCCCTCTTCTCCTTGGTTGTGCAGGGATAAGTATAGAGTTCACAGAGTGGCTGTTTGTTCCAAGTGTGCAAGTGGAAAGGACAGGAGAAAGCATGTAACTTTGGGTGGAAATACTGAGAAAAATAAGAAAACAAAATAAAGCTGAAGGAAGATAATTAAAACTTCTATGGATATCAAGAATAGCTAGAGATGAAGGGAACCCAAAAAAGATACTGGGTCAGGAAAGTGAAGCAAGAGCTTTGGGGTGGGATATAAGAAAGCACAAGACACGACAGGGTGATCACTGTTGGTCACTGAGATACCCGCCATGGCACAGCCCCATTGAGGTGTCTGTCCCTGCTACACTGCTTGGATCTAACTCTGCTAGTCCTGCTGCTGCCTGCTTGACTAGACTCCTGCAGAATGGGACAATTTCTTTTGCAGTCCCTTGTGGTTAATCCAGTATAGCAGCTAAGAAATCGGCACCAAAAGGCACAGTTCACTTGTAGATACTTGGATCCTTGCCTTGTATTGCAAAGGAAAAACCTGTGTAGGCTACCCCCAGAATTCCATACTTGGGCTGATTCTAACAATGAAATAGATTGATTATACCTTCTGCCCATCTGTCAGCACTGTGTTCAGCATTAAATCCTGTCAGCTTGGAGCAGCTACTTTTCGTTGCTCCACTGTAATGGGAAGATTCATGATCAGAAACTTCCCACTCAGAGCAGCTAGAAACAGTTCATTAATGAAGTATGGTACTTTGTTTCCTTTGCTTCTTCTAAGTTCTTTGAGAGAGAGGTGGGAGATGCCCACTGCCATATGGCCAACAAGACCTGTGGAGTGTTTCTCCTATGAGAAGACCTGATAGGTAAACTTGATGTTTGTTGCTCAAATGATGTCTGTGAGCAAGCAGGATTCCAATGCATTTCTACTATTCACAGCTTGGAAAGTGTTGCAAGACCATTTTTGTCTGTGTGTTTTCTTGTTACCAGATTTTTTTGGGGTTTTTTTGTTTTTGTTTTTGTTTTTTGTTTTGTTTTGGCATGCCCTGGGTTAGAAGGGAAGACCATAAATATATTTTGAGTTTTAATAGTGTTACTACAAACTGTATAGTATTCTAATAGCTGCTTGTAAAGTTCCTGTTTATTTAGGAGAGACTTGTAGCACATCTGTATAATTTTTAATGTGTAATATTAAAACATCTTGAGAGGATTCTAAAGATTTTTTTTTCCTATTTCTTTTTAGTGATGAGTCAGAAAATAGTTTGATGCCCCTTCTGCCTCTGATTTTCTTGGCCCCCAGCTGTTGTCCTGCAGCTGGAACAGATGCACTCTGTACCTCCCAACGTCTCACTGGTACAAGGAGAAAATAGCCCTCAGCAAAATTCTGTGGGAGACATGCTGTGCTCCTTGTGTAAAGCTGGTGGATCAAAGATATAAACTAGGACTATGTGGGGTTTTCTTTCAGTTCCTGCAGGGGGATAAGACTTGCCTTAACTAGATTTACCTTCTAGGAATGCAAAGTCAGTGTGGAAGAACACTGGGGCTTCTGGTTTCCTCAGTGTTCGGACTGTTTTTATCAGCCTTAAAATAAAAGGATAGCAAAATTAATGTGCAAAATGTTGCAAGAGAAACGATCAGCTGGCCAGCATCTAAGGGATGTATTTGTACTGATGTCCCAGAAGTTCAAATGTGATCAAGTTCAGGTGCAGCAACAGAGTGGGCAAATTTTTTGTGCTATGACCTGAGGAGTGGGGAGAGTTTGCTTTCCCTCCTCCCCTCTGTGTTTTTCCCTTCATTCAAGCAAGCAGCCTGACCACCCAGTGCTGCAGCGTTTCAGTGCTATTTTGCATCAGATGCACACAACCCAAAGCATGGGCTTTTCTAGTATATAAATTGCATCTTCTTATAATGACTATCCTAATCTATTTCTAAAAGTGCTAATTTCAGTAAATGGCTGTCATTTTCTTATGGCTCAATTCATACCATGGTTAAACACTCCACAACACAGGAAGGGGACATTTGCTTGTATAGCCTTCAGTTTTGGCCTGAATACTGTCTTATACAGGGTTAGCCTTTATGCACAAGGTAAAGAAGCATGAAGGCAAATATTGACTGAAAGTCTGAAAGCTGTTGGAGATAAGCTGGGATCTCTGAGTGTTCAAGAAAATGCATATCAAAATCCAGAAAACCTTATTAGAGTGGTATTTGTGATCTTGCTTTTCACACTTTTTGTTGCAGCAGCAGAGGGAATTCCCTCAAGATCATTGTTTCCTGGTGGATGCTGTGCCTTAATGGCATTCAGGGCAGCATTGTTGGGAAGGAGCAAATGAGCTCAGCTTGGACCATCAGCTTTGAGGGATTTGGGCCCCCATAGCAAGGCCTAGATCAGCCCAAAACACCTGTCAGGGACACACCTGAAGAGAGAGAAGTCTAAGCAGTGCTGGGCCACAAGGCAGGTGACTGCAACTTTGGGTTGGTTTGTGCTACATAACAGAGCTTATTTCAGCATGGAAGCAAATGTGTCAGCTGCACAGGTGATGGATGGAGCAAGTAATCTCAGAAGATATGTGAGAAAAACACAGAGATCAGCCACCAAGGAAATAGACCAGAGGCTGGATAACAATTAAAAAGAAACAAAGGGGGGGAGAGTTATTTCACCTTCTTTAGAATCATAGAATTATTTAGTTTGAAAACGTTCTTTAAGATCAAGTCCAGCCATTGACCCAGCACTGCCAAGTACACCACTAAACCCTGTCCACAGGCATCACATCTCTCTGGGCAGCCTATTTCAATGCTTGATAACCTTTCAGCGAAGAGATTTTTCCTAATATCCAATTTAAACCACTCCTGGCACAACTTGAGGCTGTTTCCTCCTGTTCTATTGCTTGTTACTTGGGAGAATAGGCTGAGTCCCAGCTGGCTACACTCTCAGGTGGCGTGGAGTTGTGAGGTCCCCCTTGAGCCGCCTTTTTTCCAGGCTAAACACCCCCAGCTGTCTCAGCTGCTCCTCATAGGACTTATTCTCTAGGCCCTTCAGCATCTTCATTGCATTTTTCTGGACACACTCCAGCACCTCAATGTCTTTCTTGTAGTGAGGGGCCCAGGACTGAATGCAGATTTTGAGATGTGGCCTCACCAGTGGAAAGTACAGGGGGCAATCACTACCCTGGTCCTGCTGGGCACAGTTTTTGGGACTAAAACTACCCAGCATAAGCACTGAATCAGAAACATTTTCTTTGTGTGAAGGAACCTAGAATGTTTTTTAGAGCAAAAACTGCCCCTAAAATGAGAGTCTGCCTCCTGGGATAGAAAAAGGAAGCATATTCAGCATGAAAGGGTTTAAAAAGTAGAGGGAGGGGCTTTATCCTTCTCCTACTCATTCTTTATCTTTTCCTAGGACTACACTTCCTCATTAAAGGATATGTTAAGTAAACCATGCAAACTGTTTTTTTTTTTAATATCATGATTACACTTCAAATGTAAAAACACACGTGTTGCTCTGGGCTCTTCCTGGGCTTCTCGGTGAGTGAGTGTGTGCTGCTGCCTTACCCACGGCTCTGCCGGGCTGGCATCGCAGGAGCAGCCAGAGAGCAGCAGGGCAGAACAGCCAGGGGCCAAGGGAGCACTGGGTGCCTGGGACTGGAACCCTGGTGGGAGAGGAGCTGGAAATTTTCTGTTTGACAGAGACCAAACGTTGGGACAAACCATTTTTGTAATGGCCAGATAAGATGGCAGCAGGAGCAGCAACTGTGGAACAGCCGGTGCCTCTGGACAAGAGAATTATTTGTTTTGGTTACTTTTAATACCTTAGTGTTATTTAACAAGGACCCTGCTGAATGCCCCTTCCTAGATGCAGGCAGGCTGCAGGAGCGAGGCGTGCCTGCGTGATCCGTCACACAGCCGGCGGAGTGGGAATGCCTCGGCACCCCTGGGAGAATCTCAAATGCCAACAGGGCAAGTGAAGGGAAGGTCTGTATGGCCACCAGGTCAGCCTGCAGGGGCATTTTGATTTAATCACATCTCATATATGGCCGGGGTATCGTTGTATTTTTCAGCTTTACTTTTTCCAACAGTTTTAGATACCTCATGTGAGGAAAGTAGTATCTTTTAAAGAATGCATTCTATATTTGGTAGTGAGTGATTTGAGGCATGAATGTGTCTGAAAGAGAAAGGCTTTTCAAGCAGCATGCTGCTGGCTCAAAGGATCCCACAAATACTGCTTCTGAGTTGTGCTGCCCTCTCAACAGCCTGAGCCTTGAGGAATCAATTCTGGAACTGCTTGAGACTCCGCATGATATTCTTCAACAGTCTCTTTCTACTCTGAAAGAAAAATGTCAGAGAGCATTAACAACTTAGATGGGCAGGTGGCAAGGCTTGAAAACCAGAGATGATTGAGAGAGGAGCACTGTCCCACAAGGAAACAGCCACTAATATTGCACCGGTGGTGGGCTCGGAAAAATTAGTTTTGGGGTTTTATTAACTACAGCACAACCTTAAATAAAAAGGTGGAAAACCAGATCTAATTTGCCTTCAGCCAGTATATTGGCAGTAGAATTAATGGACAAAATATTGAGAATGGCTTCTATTTACATCCATGCTGAAAATCTCAAGTTGGCTGTAATGCCACACAACTGTAGACACTTCTTACATACAAGCCTGTGCACAGTGGTCCAAAGCAGAGAGCATAGACCAGGCAGCAGCAGGACCTGTGGGGGCTTTGTAGGATTTCAGGCTCAGACTTTGAGGCACTCCAGAGGGCACTGAGATGCTGCTAAACTCAGAGCCTCTCTCACCATTAATGCCTCAAGTTGTCTTCTTCTGCATAACTACAGGTGCAGAGTGGAGGCAGAACCTGGGCTGGTTGAGCCTGGGAGCTGTGTCTGCAGCAGGTCTGCTGCTTCCAGGAACACCAACCAGTTCTATGTGGCAGCACTTTGCAAATTGTGAAGGTATGTGGAAAATCTACAAGAGGAAGGAAAAATGTTTTCCAAAGAAGAGAATGGAACACTAGTTAAATTAGATACTTAGTCAGAAGAGAGGAAAAGGAAAAACGTTGATCCATTCTTTGAGATAGAAAGATGGTGAAATGAAGGATGGACTGAGATTAAAAAATGGGAATTTATTTCTTGGCTCTGCCATGAGACTTCACATGTAACCTCTGATAAGTCTCTTGATGCTCTTGCACATCTCACTCATGTCTCTAAAATAGGGATAATCTCTTCCACAATTAAAAAATATTTTATGAGGAGAACATCCTCAATGATTTGAGTCCTTAAGTGGGGAGGTAGAGTGGTATTAGAGGGAGTTCTCTGATTTCCTTCTATTATGGGCACTGCTGAGTTAGATAAGAAACAAGCCAGGATTTCAAACAGTTTTGGAGTTGAAGTGTTGGTATCCAACAAAGAGCAAATATTTTTTATTGAGAGATAAGGATATTTTGTTTCTCACAGTGTAAACACAAAATATTGGTCTTTGTAGATTAGCTGCAGCAATGAAAACACTTTGCATAGTCACTAGTTGGGAGTTCTGTTAATACAACCTAAATGGTCTGGTACAGGCTGGAATGGGGAGTTGAATTAAACACAAGATACTGGGAAGGATGAGGCTTTTTCACTTAGGATAAAGCCAGTTCTGTTCTCTGTGAAGCCTCTGCTTACAACCCTCATACTGATGACCACATAGCAAATGTGGACAAACCAGTGAGGAAGTGGGAGAAAGGACCATCAGCTCACTGCTATGTTGGTTGCCACTGAATTCTGATAAGAGTAGCTGCTTCTCTGCCCCCATGGGAAATCTTTAATGTACTTTAATTCCTATTGATTTCTATTTGACAAAAGTGTTATCTAACTCAGTTTACAAAAGTCAAAATTTGAGGTCCTTTATTCTGACTTTGACCAATAAATTTCTTTTCCCCATGGAAAGTCTAGGGGCAGATTACAAAGTTTCACAGATAATTAACTCCTAATTAATTAACCCTTAAAATTGTTGTGGGTTTTTGGTTTTGTTTTCCTGTGGCCTTTAGAAACCTGCTTCCCAGCCTGCCTCTTCCATTGCCTGAAAATCATGGGAATAAAGAAATGCTTGCTGACTTCCAAATGTGAATTACAACAGAATTTGTGAGGGTCTGGGTCCCAGAATCTCAGAAATCAAGTGTGTGTCTACCTTTTAGTTTCTGCAGGGTCCTACTTCTCTGGGGCCTTGACTCTTTAGGGAGCAGTAAATAAGAAAAAGGCAGCTCTCTCCCTCTGGACTAGAAATAACTTGCAGATTTAATTTACTTTTTTTATTGTAGATGTTTATGCTGAATTGTCCTACTACAGAAATTGTGTAATTCATCCAGGAAATGAAATGGCTTCAACAACTGAGTGTCACAAAAAAAAAAGATCAGTGAGTACTGCCAACTTTCTGAGGTTTTATAATACTGTTCCCTTAGACTGTTAAAATCGGAGTCAACTTGTTAAATATTTACTTATTTAACAAACATGCTGTTTTAACCTCTTCCCTGTACCCTTAAGTAATGAATGACAAAGCACAAAAAGAAGGCTACTCACCTAGAACCAATGACTGGTAGGTATAACATACTGAATAGAATGGGTATTTATATTAAAAAAATGCAAAATGTAGCTACTTTAGATGACTAAGATTAAACTCTAAGAGTTTAAAGTAGTTAAGAGTTTAGAAGACTTTATTGCTCCAAGCCTTGGAGATTCCTTATGCCTTGCTAGATCATTATTATTATTCTCTTAGCAACAAAAGAATAATAATAATAAAAAAATGTTCATTAAAAATCCCAGGATAAGATCATAAACATGTAGCAAGAATAGCAGCAAGAATAACAATGCTACACACATCCCTTTGTCAGCCAGAGACAAGAATGGGCACATCTATTTTACTGGAGTTAATCTTTTTGGGAAGAAGTGGGGACTAGCAGAATTTGGATGTTGAATCCTTTAATTATCTTTCCTTTGTGGGGGGTACGAAGGACAGTGAACCAGAGCACTGCTAGATATGGCCACAGACATCAAGGCAGCCTAGGTGCATTGATTGCTTCAGCACCTACAAGCAAGATTGCGGAGCTTGAGACAAGTTTCCATGTTACACAATATGAAGAATAAAAAGTTCCTGGATTGTATTTTTAGAGATGTAAGTGTGCTTAGCAAAGGAGGGTCTGAGGTATACAATGCAGAAGAGAGGGATAGATGACAGCTGAGTTACTGTGACTAGAACATAAAAAGGCAGTCATCCAGAAGGGATTGTGGTTGTTGGAGTGCCAGAGTTTGTCCCTGGAGGTGTTACTGACAGGTAATGAACACACAACCCTGGGGTGAAGTAAACAAACCTTGTCCAACACTCCCAAGCTATGAAGAGGGAGAAATGTGACTACAGTGAGTGAGTGGTTTCTGGAAGATTGTGTGCCCATTGATACATGGTGCAGTTCTGGGCTTGGACACCTCTCACTGTCCTTTAAATGTTTCCTTTAGCATCCAGTGAAGTGCCAGAGAAGTGGGACACTGGTAGGATGGTCTCTGGCAGACCAGCAGAGCTGGGGGCTCTGCAGTGCACTGAGAAGGGTGAGCAGAGCCAAGAACCCTTACATAACTTCCTTCAGCTGTGTCTTCTGCATGGATACCACACTTGTATTGCAGAAAAAACAGGAACATTTAGAGGTCCAAGATGTGTGCCCCTCACCAAACTTTTAAGAATGGTTAGACTCATGGACATCAGTGATGAGACAGATGAGAAAGTGGGATGAGAAGCTTTTTAATAGCACTGGTTCATACTACCTTAAGATCAAACTCCAGGCAGCCAGGGCATGAAGTTTATCTCTAGTGTGCTGTCAACTTTAAGATGCTGTTTTCTCTTTGTCTAGTGTGCTGCACATGTAGATTCTTGTAAGGGTATCCCACAGGGTCTTTAAGAACAAAATTTGGTCCTTCCTTTCATGTTGGGTTTCAGCTCATCAGGATTGAGAAATCTGCATTAAAAAAATCTTTTTTCCCCCAAAGTCAAAGGACAAAAAATGGAGTATGTCATCATCAAAGCTGGATAGCGATGGATTAGAAATCCAGCACAGACCAGTAGTCCTGTGAGCTGCAGATCTTGATGGGGCTTGGCTCCCCTTGGGCAAACCTTGTTTGGATTCTCCTAGGTCTACATAGCTGGAAGCTCTGACTGCAGCTTTTCCTGTGGGGTAGGTATTTGTAACACCTTTCATCTTCACAGCTTTCTTGGTGTTCAATAAGGGTTTCATTCAAACTCCGGTGGGTCTCCTTTGACTTAGCAGCTTGTTCTTATGAAACGTACAGGAATTTTTCAGCCTTTTTTTGCTCTGTCAGATGTGGTTAAAATTGGCTACTGTTTGTTCTTGTTCCTTCTCTCTTGCACAACGTGCAAGTATGTACATGCACATGTGTGCACACATGCGCACACAGACATTTATTTTACATATGAAGAGATAATGATCTCAACCCCATTTTAATTTCTGCAGGAATCCAGGCTAGGAAAAAAAGTATTGCAATGCTACTTCTTTGGGAGAGGAAAAGGAGAATGAACTAATTTTTTTTCTATGCAGTACACGGATTATTCAATTACCATTTTGCTTAAACATAATATGTGTTGCTGAAAGTCTGGCACTACTATTAAAAAGATGTAGTGGGCTTTGTGTCCTAGAACTGCAGTCGTGCTTGTGCACGGCATGCATGCTTTGCCTCCAGTGCCAGAGTGGTCCTGCTGAGACTGGAGGAATGCATGGGGAACAGAGGCTTGCCACAACATCCTGTCTCCATTATGTCTTTTGGATCTCTGCCACAGAAAAGAAGGAATTTTATCCTTCATTTGTAAGTAATTAAGATGATAGCAGAGTTTGAATTTTCCAACTTTGTGAAAACAAACTAATAGCAATGATCCACTTCAATAACTCAGATACTAATTGACACAAGAGAAACAATATATTAAAAAATAATTAACTTTTGTTAATTAATTTTTAGGAATAGGAAGGATACCTGCAGCATGTGCAGATATTTCAAAGTGTCATTAGACTGGGACGGTTGTGCAGTAGTTTGGAAATTGTAACACGTCAAAAGGACTGGGAATGATCTGCAGCATCGTTTGAGAAGTAAAGTATGTTCTTGCTAGTGAGCTGCAAAAAAGGTGATGAAGATGTGCATTTTTTAAGGATGTTTATAGAAGCCAGAGGTTAATTAGCAGTTAAAAAGCATCCACTGGTGTTTTATGTGAGAACCATGAGTGTGTTAATTATAATTTTCAGCCTCAAATATGCCTCTTTCAGACTTAAGCTGAAACAGATTGATGATTCTTTTACTGAGGCATTTCTTAGATAAATTTTAATTAGTAACTTTCCCCCTCCCCCCATACAGTTTTCTTCTATGACCAGAAGTGGAATTTTATCTCACTCGGCTTTCTCTTCCTTGGTATTTGTGATGCAGTTCCAGTACTATCTGTTGTAAAGCAGGAAGGTAAGAGATAAGGGGAATGCATCTGTTACCAAGTCTTGTCCAAATTATAGATTCAGACTTTGCAGAAATGTAGACACAGGAAAATGTGAAATAAACCCTAGAACTTTCCACCTCCTTTTTTAAACTTAGGCACAAACCTAAGTTGTTCTGTTCCTCCTAATGCTTTTGTCTATTCTAATAAAGTGATGCTTCTAGGAAAGACCACTGAAGTTTTATATGCCACTGTGAACATGCCAGAACTCTCCAAAAACTGGGGTTCCTCATAGGGAGAGTGGACCAGGCACACTGGGGGCATTTAAGCCCCCAAACTGAGATGACATGGGCTGTGTGTAATCCCCTAGTACCAATTAAAAGAGAATGCTGAGAAACTCTTTCAGGCATCTCTCAGGGAAGGCTCTCATGTCACAGAGTCTCCTGTCTAGCCCTCTTCTGTAGGTTGCTACCCACAATTCCTTTTTCAAAGATCCTGTCAGGGATTTTTTTCCCCCTAAGAAACAAAAAAACCTCCCTCACCTGAAGATATGCAAGAATTCAGAATGTACATACAGGTTTCCAAATAACCTTACAGAGACATTTCATTTCATCTCTCATTGTTCAGACCACACTGTGGCCTTCTGGCTGCTGGAACTGAGACTTGCCAGAGAAAGCATGGGATGTGGTTTGGACTAGAGCCCCAGACTACTTCTCCTAGAGGGAGCCACGGAGTCTTACTTGCTTTTGCTTTGGGAATGGGAATTCGGACTGAGATTCATAGAAGTAAGTCACTTCATCCCTCCAAAAGTACTTCCTTTCAGAATTTTTAACTCCTGCTATTATGTTCTCAAATTTTCAGCAAACGTTAAGTGCACACATGTAATTTGTTAGTTTCTTTCATTTCACTGACCTACTTTTCTATCAGTACTATTAAAAATAAAATAACAAATTGTGACAAAGAATTACACTAGACAAGAAATACACAAGATTTTTTTTCCCATTCAGGTGACTTTATATTTTATCTATGTATCTATTTAATTACTTCCATTCTAATTTTGTGATGAGTAATGGAGGAAAATCCTTAGATGCTGTATTACTGATTCTGCAAGTCACAGTTATGTGGCCCCTTCCTATGAACAACTGTTTTAACCTTACCTAATGGATGTATATTTTTTTCCCCAATTATTTCTATGATTAGATTTTATCTGTTGTGATGACCCTGAAGGGCAGGAATTAAGCATAAACAAACAGGATAATTATGGGGCCCAAAGACAGTAACTTCTAGGAAGCTTGAAAAAAGACATTTCTCATTTAAGAGAGGTGAAATGAAGAATGATTAACTTGCTAAATGGCAAGTTTTCAGCTATGTACTGATCTGCTTTTTCCTGTTGCCTCTTCCCAAATGGGTGGGTAATTAAAGGACTTTGTTTCATCTTCAGAAGAAAGAAATTTTGTTAATGAAAAATATTCTTACTTAGATGGACAGTGCTGCCAGTTAATAAAAACCACACACATTTTACAAGATTTAACTAATATACTCTTTATTTATTTCTTTACACAACTAAAACTAAGATAATTAAATTAAGGGGAAAAATAACCTAAAACCCTTGGGCAATCATATCGAACTTTGTTCCCTATTGTAATGACATACTTCAACACAAGCTAAGTTTTCTCTAACATTAAGAACAGAACCTGTTTACTGGTCAAATACTAGACGTCTCTAGTGAATTTGAAAATTTCAAAAATATACAAAAATGTATCACCTGAGGAGAGTTACAGCTGTAACAAACAAGGAAGAATTTCTGATTAAAAAGGAATATGACTTATTTTGTCCTAATTGCTCAAAAAAATTCATAAATAAAATGACTAGGTTGAAAGCTATGTTCCAGAGGTCTGTCCTCACATATTGGTGCATGTAGAGCTTGGACAGACTTTCTGTTGGCCCCATTCCTTGAAGATCAGTCATCTGTGTTGGTGAAGAGTCACAGCCTTTAGATTTGTGCACTGGGTTGTTAGGCTACTTATTCACAGGTTCTTCCTCTTACCAGGCAGGCAGCGTGTTTCAGACCTCCAGTGAAGTGCACGAAGAGCCTGGAGCGGGCATGTTCCTGCTGTGGCTGCCCGTGAGTTTGCTAGGCCTGCCTCTACCCCATCCATAGCTTCTACTGGATGCCAGCAGACCAGTGGAACCCAATGTCTCCCCTGCTAACAGCTGGATTCAGGTACCACATTTTTCCCTTTGACCTTTCTTTAATGGAGTTGTTTCAAGCAGAGACCAGTAATCTTAGAATTGCTTCCCCATTTAGAACAGAAAAAATGCTCTCCTAAAATCCAATTTCACTAAGTATTATTTGTCTTTCATATGGTTACACTTGGATACCATCAAACTTATGCAGCACACTAAAGCACTGCCTTCGTATTTCACATGCTCTCAGGTAACATTTGTGCTCCTCTAAAGGCTTGAAATCCTGGGCTACTGACAAGACGCTTTACACAAAACATAGCCAAAAGCCAGTTCCTGTGTCATTCATTAAGTCTGACACCCTGAACTAATCTACTTGCAGGTGCTGAAAGGAGTCTTACCTCTCCTTGTCTACTCCCACCCATGGAGCTCTGTTGCTCCCTGTGTCTAGCTTGACTTAATTTAGCTTGCAATATCAGAGGCACATTTTTGCAGGATTTTTCTTATGGCGATGTGCATGAACTGTTAGGTTGGCTCAGCTTCTGGGTAGACCACACCTACTGCTAAAGCCTGCTTCCCCCCAGCAAATTTTTTGCTCTTGTAGCCAGAAGAACAGGGAGGTGCTTTCTGGAGGATGATGACACAGTGCCAGCCAAGACTCTTCTCTAACCACTGCTGATTTTATACCGGCAAGGGCTCATTTCTCTATTTGATGAACTCTAGTCACGCAACTATCTCAGCTACTAAGTGCTGACTCACAAAACCTCACAGGTCACCTTCCTGTCAGTCCTGCCTGTGGCCCTATGTAAAGATGACCCAATATTCTTAAACAAATGGACCCACACAGGATGTAGAAATTAAGAGTGCAGTATCCAGGACTGGTAGCTACACTCTTATTCATGTCTCATACGACTTAAACAAATTGCAAAAGCAGGCTGAAATTCAGAATAAAGTTGAATTCTAGGAAGTTTAAGAGGTCTGATTCAAAACCTTGTCATTATCTTGGGTAGTGTAGTAGCATGCAAATGTTTAGCACTTAGAAAAACACGGATTTCCAGATTTTACTGAAATTTTAAACAGATTACTAAAACAGAAGAAGGTATCTCAAATTCAAAAAGATACCTCTCCTGAATAGTTAGGTTTTTTGGTGTTCTAGTTATTTTCTGAGGTATGAGATTTACAGATAATCCTGCTTGTTGTCCTTCCAGTCAAGGACAAGTTTTAAGGTAGACTATTGAATGGAATCCTTACTGATTCTTCACAGACATTTGAGATGCAGCCTTTCAAACTAAAGTGAGCCTGAGTTTTCCTGGTGTTACATTCTGTCACAGCAGAATGCATTCCTGTCCGTCTTGTCCAGTCGCATTCTAGGCTTCAGCATGGTTAAACCACCACTCAACAGAGGAGTGGAGTACCACAGCTGTGAAAACTGAACTGGACCACATACCCACAAACATTCAATAATAGAATTCTTTAAAGAAATGCAGGGCTACTCACAGCAGGGACCACTAAAGACAGAAATAACATGTCACAGCTCAGAAATTTCGAAGGACTATAGAAATAGAAAAGCTACTTCCAGGTATAGCAGACACTGTGCTGGATGGAAGTTGTGTTAAGACAGTGCACTTTCTTCTGAATTTGTACTAACTGACATTGAGACTGAGCACCAAGACTTAAACCAGTGAGATATGAGATATAAGTTACAGTGGACAAATACAGCATTGAGCTTACAACTGAAATACATGGTTGGTATCAAATTTTAGTGTTCTAAATGCAGGGCTACTCACAGCAGGGACCACTAAAGACAGAAATAACATGTCACAGCTCAGAAATTTCGAAGGACTATAGAAATAGAAAAGCTACTTCCAGGTATAGCAGACACTGTGCTGGATGGAAGTTGTGTTAAGACAGTGCACTTTCTTCTGAATTTGTACTAACTGACATTGAGACTGAGCACCAAGACTTAAACCAGTGAGATATGAGATATAAGTTACAGTGGACAAATACAGCATTGAGCTTACAACTGAAATACATGGTTGGTATCAAATTTTAGTGTTCTTTCCAAGTTGCATCTTGTTTCATCTGTCAAAACAAGTTTCATCAGAAGCTGGTAGACATGGTTTCTTCTTCCATATTCTTTTGCTACTTACCCCAAAGGCTGCATCTCAACACTGAAATTGCTGCATTTTGGTACCTGGTAGAAGTATTCTTATTATTTGTAGAGCAGTATTACTTTCTCTGTATATACACAGCTCAAATTACAACACACCATTTTCAGCAAACTGATCGAGAATTCATCCCAGGACCTGCCTAGAAGCAGGAGACTAGGAAAAGATGGTCTTCTGCTAGCGTTAAGCCTGATTACATCTGAGTTTTATTGCACTGGAAAACTCTTTTATACATAAACTCAATCCCACTACAGGTATTTCAAATCTTTCTGTCTTAAAGCACTGCAGTTATGTCCCAAGCCTGCAATAAGATCCATGTAGGAAAACTATATTGACAATATCCTCCTTACGTCAGACAGCTCTCAACATGCACCCACCCAGTGCAGAAGAAAGAACAACTTTCATACTTAGATTGAGCCCTAGACAACATAATCTTCCTAAAGAAAAATGTCATTAATAGTATTTGGCAAAACCCTGCTAAATAGCAAGGGCCAGTTTTTCAATATAATTTTCCCTGTCACAGCATCTCAACAGAAATTATTTCTCTTTTACATCAGTCTTTAAATGAACAGCTCAGTTACTGAAAGTTTAAAGTAATCAGTAATAGTTCTGGTTCCAGGGTGACAGACTCTCACACGTTTCACTAGCAACTTCTGATATTGCCAAACAAACTCCAAGTTCTATACTAGCTGTAGAAGTCTTTTTTTTTAAATACTGCAATAGTCGGGCAATTTTGCATCTTCATTTTCTTCCAGAAATGTCCTTATGTATGTACACTGATGGATTTTTAAAGGTTGTGTGTATTAGCTTTCACTGGCTAAAAATTATTTCTGACACATTTTTAAAGAACACTGACTTCTCTTCCTAGTTACAACTGTTGCTTATTAAAATAAAAAATACAAATTGCAAAAAACCTGCTTCTTTGTGGCTGTGTTCTCTACCTTGCTAACAACTAATTCTAAAGTAGAATTACAAGAGACTATGTAAATAAATACAGACATTTAAGAAACAGAAGGGTTTGGTTGGCTTTTTTTTAACTACCTTGGCAAAAATGAATTGTGACAAAAAGATTGGGGATTAATTTACAACTTACTATTAAGTCACCTGAAGGTACTCTCAACATACCAGCACACGTAAGTTGGTTAGAAGAAAGACTAAACATCACACAGTAAGAACTATCTTCATCCATCATAACTTCCTGATATTAAATTCACATTTTCTGAGTGTGTTTTATCCTGTTCTGTAATAGTTTCTAAGTTAAGCATGGGCAGTTACTGCAAGGTCATAGTGCTGGGACTGATTAAAAAGCACTATTTATTCTCTGCTCAGAGAGGCTGTTGAAAATCCTGACCGTATTTCTGGGTTTCCTAGTTACTAACTTGGCCATGAGTTTATCTCAGGAACCTGGGACTCCACACACTCAGCCCAACTGTGGACATATGAGACTGTGCTCACACTATCTCCCAGTTAATCCTCAGTTCAATTACATTAAAGATTGTAACAGGAAAGTAGCTTTGAGGATTTTGGCCTCATTCAGACTCCGTGGAACACCACACTAAGGGTAACCATGAAAAAGTAATTCTTTGGGAGAATTTGCTAGCTAAGGGTCAAAATCAGTGCCTAAAGCTACACACTGTCCTATGACCCTGCACATGCGCTCAGATGTGACAGAAGGCCAAGTCCAAATTGTTCCCCTTCACAGGAACCCTTCACAAGCTAAGTGGTGTTACAGAGAAACAGGCCCCACTAATAATCATTCCTGTATCATCATATACTTATGTAACGTTTTATATATATTTCCTGTCTTAGTTTAACAATCCGAGAGCTCCCAGTTTCCTTTGTGTTGCGTAACGCGAGACACAGACCAGCAAACTGACGTTGAGGGGAATCTTATTAATTCTCCTTAACACGATGAAAATAAAGCCAGCGGGTACAAATGCTAGCTCCGTGCCAAGGCGGGGGTGTCCAGCTCACGGCAGGTACTCCCGCTCGGAGGACGTGTCGCGTTAAAGTCGAGCTCGCGGCCGTCTCCGGGACGGGTTTTGTTCTGCCTTAGAAACAGTGGAGGTTTTCGGCTCGCCCGCCCGGCTCAGGCAGCTGCGAGCCCGCCACAGCGCTTATGCAACGGCGGCACGGCGGGGTCGCTCCGCTGGGGCGGGCGCTGCTCCCGGCGCTGACCCGGGCGGCCGGTCCCGCAGGGGGGCGGCCAGCGGCAGCGCCCGCCCGGGCCGACCGGCTCCCCTGGGGCCGCCGCCGCACCGACATCTTAGCGCCGGAGGGACAAAGCGCGGCGGCGCTGTCCGTCGGCCGGGCGCTGCCCGGCCGCCGCGGCTGTCGCCGGCCGTGAGTGACAGCCTCGGCGGGGAGACTTCGAAAGAGCGCAGCCCTGGCCCGGCGCCCCCCGGGCACAACAGCGGCGGGGGCGCGGCGGGAGGGGGGCTGGAGGCATAGCGCCACCGCCGCGCAGCCGTGCCTACGCGCCGACCCCTGCGGGCGGTCGGGCCCCGAGGAGTCAGGGGAGCGCGCCGGCGGTGCCGCCTCCCGGGACGGCGCGTCTCTGGCCGGCGCGGGCCGCGGCCTCCCGGCGGGTCCCGCTCATTGTTCCCCGCACTAGCCCTGGCAAACAGGAAGCCGCCCCGGCATGGGGCGCCCCCCCGCCCCCGGCGGGTGACTGGCAGCCCGGGCGGCCCGTGCGAGCGGCGGCGGCGGCGCGGCGCAGCCAATGAGAGCGCGCGCGCGCGGGCGTGGGCGGGAGTTCCGGGCTGGCAGGCGGGCGGGCGGGCGGCGGTGTCGGCCGGGCCCCCTCTCCCGCGGCAAGCCCCACCTTTCGGCTTTCCCGCACCGTCAATCAAAATAGGAAAAAAAACCCGGAGTAGGCTCGGGCCGCCGCCGCCGCTTCAGCCCGCCGTGAGCACAATAAGCATGTCCCCGGCGGCAGCCGCCTAGCCCCAGCCAGCAGGGCCTGTGTGCGAGCCAGCCTGCCTGCCTGCCTCCCGCCCAGCCAGCCAGCCAGCCAGCCGGCCGCTCGCACTCACACCATGACCGGTACGTACGCACCGACCGAGCCGCCCCGGGGGCTCCCCGCTCCTGCTCCGGCCCTGCGCGTCCCCGCTCCGGCCCCGGAGCGTCCGTGTGCGAGCGAGGCGAGAGCGGCACTGAGAGCAGCAGCAGGAGGAGCAGGGGGAGGAGGGAGAAGAGGGGCAGGGGCAGCAGCACGGGGAGGAGGAGGAGGAGGAGGAGGAGGGCTCCGTGCGGGAGGGCGGGGGGAGCGCTGGGGTTAGGGGGGGGAGAGGGAGGGAGGGAGGAAGGGAGGGAGGGAGAGAGAGGGAGGGAGGGGGGTGATCGCTCCCGTCAGTGACTCTCCCCTCCCCCTCCCCGCTGTGCCCGCAGCTCCCGAGAAGCCCGTGAAACAAGAGGAAATGGCTGCCTTAGACGTGGACAGCAGCAGCCACAGCGAATATCTCCAGCACGGCAACGGCGCCGCCTCGGCCTCCGCCGGGGCGGCCGCCCCCCAGGTGAGCGCAGGCCCGGCGGGGCCCCTTCCCCCCCTCCCCCGGGTGACACGTTGTGAGCGGGTGCGGAGCCGGTGCCGCCGCCGCCGCTTCCTGTGTGCGCGCCTGCGAGGAGCCCGGTCGCTGTCCCGCACTAACCGCCACCCCCCTTCTCTCCCTGAACCCGCCCATTGTGGGTAGGACGCGCAGCCGTCACCGCTTGCTCTGCTGGCGGCCACCTGCAGCAAGATCGGCCCGCCGTCGCCGGAGGAGGATGAGGCCGCCGCCGCTGCCTCTCACTCTGCCGGAGCGGTGAGTGCCCGCCCCGCCGCTCTCGCACGGCCTGCCGGGGGGAGAGACAGCACAGCCAGCCCGCCCGCCCGGGGGGAGGGACGGGACACACGGCACTGCCCGCCCGGGGGGAGGGACGATAGCAGGGCCGACCTGCCAGGAGAGGGGTCCCCGGGCTCCCCTGCCTCTCCAGGAGGAGCCGGGCTCCCGGGAGGAGGAGGGAGCCAAGCTCCCCCCTCCCCCGCCATTGGGAGCGGCGCCTTCATTTACTTTCAAAAACGGGGGGAGGCGGGAAGCCTTCCTCCCCCGACACTGGCACCGGAACGGCTCGCTCGGAACCCGGAGAGGCTGGGAGGCATCTCACCTCCACCTGAGCGCGCCCCCGGTATCCTCGCTAGGCTGTCAGCCTGGAACCGCGCAGCCAGGCAGGAACACAAAATGAAGGCTGGCTGTAGGGAAGGATGTAGTGAAGTAAAATGGCTGTTTAGAAGCGAACGCGGTGGTGGAAAGCTGCTTCCTGTATCGCGCTGTTTTTCTAAGGAGAGTTATCATGCGGTTCCTTGTAGCATTTTCTGTCCTTATCTCTCATGCGCCGTGTCCTCTGAAAGGAGCCTTGATGACCTCGGGACCTGGTGTGATGAGGTGGATCTTGCAGACTAGAAACATATTCTTGCCAAAGCTATTTTAACAATCCCCATAACAAAATCCTAGTGAAAACTCATGTTCCTTAATTGGTGTAGCTAAATCTCGTGTTGACACATGCTCATAAAATTCAAAGCGATTGTGCATTTTTAAATAACTGATACCTAAAAATATTCGTATATTAAGAGAGAGTTCCAAAATATCTTCTAAGATAACATGATGTAATTTTTTGGCCTTGGTCCTTGGAAAATTTCACATATTACCTCTAATTCTTTTTTTACAAAAGCATCTTTAAAATTAGAAAAAAATATGCATTTTTCTTTTAAAGCAAGTCTTGTGTTTTAAAGTTGCTGTACAACAGCATTGTATGGTGTTAGGATTTTGCAAATAGGAAGAAAAACTGCAGAGCACTGTACTGGTGGATGAAGTGGCTTTGTCAAGCTTTTAGCAAATGTCAAAGTGTTAGCGATAGAAGTTTCTGAATACTTGGTAAACTTGAAAATAGTTTTAATCTGTACATTACAGCTTACTTTACATAAAGGGAAGCTGAAGCAAAATAGCTGTCTGAGGTCATACAGCAGGCTGTAGACTAATGACAGAGCTTGAAAATACACTAAGATTCCGACCCTTTTCAAGCATCCTTTCTGCCGAACCTATTTATTTGCTCAAGCAGCATGTTTTAAAAAATCTTTCTGGATGTTTTAAAGTGCCTGATAGCTCTAAGATTTGTTTCATAGTACTGGATGCATACAGTGCTGAAGAGCATAAACATACTGAAAAACAGATGATGCTTAAATGATTGCTTGCTTTCTTATATCCACCTCTAAGGTTGTTCTCATTGTACAGCTGGAATTGTGCATCCTGGGGATGGATTGATTGGTTGATTAGGATGAGCAGTAGGTCTGACAGCATACTAGAATGCTGGTGCAGGACAAATGGTTCCTGGCAGTTCAAAATGGGCAAAACAGTTTTGATGTGGTACTTCTTTACTCCTATTAAGTTAATATGTTGCTGTGTTAATGTTTAAGAGGCTTTTCAATAGAAGCCAAAATCTTAGTTAAAACCCTAAGGTGAATATAAGCTCACTCACTACTTTCCATACATGCAGATAGGCCCTTCCTACATAGCTTCTGTGAGTTAGGTTATAGCATTCTGGTAATTTTTACACTCCTACAACCTAACTCTTGAATGATTCAGAATATTTTGGGTGGAAACTAAATATAAATTGAAGGAGATACCTAACAGTAGCTGAACTAGACACTGGAGTTAATTAACATGACCTTAATAAAGAGAGGGGAGGGACTAAAGGCCCTGAAATACATTCCTTGTGAAAAACAGAAGAATGAAAGAGATTTAGTGCAATAAAGAGTCTTTTTTTTTTCCTGGTTCTCTGTGTTTATCATATTGGAGGGTTGAAGAAGAAAGAAGCTAAAAAGTCTTACATTGTAGGTACCTCATAAGTCGTATGGAAAATGAAATCTTTCTGCAGTTTGTGATGCTCATGTCTTTCCCAGGGGTAAAAGCTCAAGCAGTTTGAGACCTGTGCATGGCTGATGGTGCCTAATGTAGCAGTAGGAGGGCAGCTCTTCCCTTGTTATATTCTATACCTGGACTGCAGTTCTGACTGCTGAACATCTGGTAGAACTCTCAATCCACACAAATGGATAGGAGAAGTCAATCTAGGTATTTCCTCTTAGAAGTGCTTGAAGAGCCTGCACGTCAGTGGATAGCGATGCTGTTGTTTCAGGGTTGTTTTGTTACTGTTTTACTGACATTTGCTTGGTAGGAACTGGCAGGGCTGGAGCCAGCATGCTGGGCTAGCATACTGCTTTCCTGGCTGAAATGGTGTGCTGCAGCTGCTCCCCAAGAGACCAGCAGTATGATTTAAAAGCAACAGCAAAACTCCCATAGGAACGCAGGGAATATTGCGTGTCTGGGATTTGGGGAAGAGCTGGAGCAAATGTGATTGTGTTTGTAACGATCTAGCTGGCCCTGCTTTGAGCCCAGGGGTTGGACCAGGTGACCTTCAGAGGTCGTTTCCAGCTGAAATTATCCTATGATTCTGTATCGGTATCTGAGTCCAGGCATACTGTTTGAGTGGACATTGCTGTAACACCCCTGAAAGGATTAGTGAGGAAATAAAAAGACTAACGAAAATGGCAGCTGCTAGTAATAAAAAGCAAATGAAGAAGGCAATTGACAGAACTAAACTCAACCCTCTTCTCCTTTCCATCCTGTCAGTGACCTGGCAGGTTGTCTTTAGACGGCAAGGTTTTCAGTTTGGCTGAAGATTCTGGTTGGAACTGTATTTCTTTTTTGATGAGAGGCACTAGCAGGCATTGCTGCTGATCTTGTCTTTGTGCATTGATGAAAATTGCAGTCTTTCGGCTTTGACACTGTGATTTACTCTGCCTAATGATCAACCAACACCAGTATGTTGCCTGATGGTGTTTGATACTAATGTAGATGGCCTTGAGTTTGTGGCTTGCTTACCTGAGCATCTTTTCCTTGGTTGCCATACTGCTACATCCATGGTTGGCTCAAACACTTGCCATGGGAACTTTGTCTTGAATATTGCTGCCTGCTGGTTTGTGTGAAAGCCTTGCTGGGATGCTGTGTGCTACTGCCTGACCTAGAAAGACGACTCATGTTTTGGCCTCTCAGGATGTCTTTCTCTGTCTTAGGAGTTAAAAACCTGAGAAGTTTTAGTTTGGGTCTTGCTTTTTCACTCTTTATCTTTGACTAATAATTCCACTTCAAGATTTCATATTTAGGATTCTTTTTCATTTACTTATAAATACTCTAGTTTCATTCCAGTTTAAACATCTGCAAAATGAAAATGAGAGGTGAAAATGAGAAGCAAAGTAGAAGATGGTAAAGCGATGCATAAGGGAGGAAACAAAAGAGCAGACATATTTAGGTCAAGCAGAGCCTTGATGGTCAGCTGTATGGTTGCAGCATGATCAGATGATTGTTTAAGAAGCTACAAAGCTGAGATGATAACCAGTTGATTATGTTCTCTTACTTCATTGTAATGCAAAGCTAAAGGCTGTCTTGGAACTCTCATGCTCCCAAGGGCCATTCTTATGGTTTTGTGGGTGGGACTGGATAGGTGAGGATAGGGTGCAAGACTGATGGGAGGGTGTGTGGGAGGTCTGGAAGGCGGGCGAATTGGGAAGAGTGGCAGGCTGGCTGGGAAACTGTTGGCTCTGACAGCTGCCAAAGAATGGGAGCTGTCAGCGATGGCTGCCCCAGCTGAGGTGTGTAGCTGCATCTTGTGTGAAGTGGGCTGCACTGATTCGCTAGTCTTTAAGAAAAAAAACAAGGCTGAGAGGAATTATTTATCTTATTTGTTTGTGTTGTTGCTTACCAACAAGATATGGAAAACATTTGGATGGGCTAATAATTAGCATATGTGGGGAATATGAGTATAATTTCTCTGCTGGAGGCAAAGCATTTCTGTGTATCTTGTACACATAAAGGTTGGGGTGTTTTAAGACTGCTTTGGCATATCTTGAGCCTTAGAATTGAGTATCAGTGCTTCACAGAACTTAACGGAAGTCTGGAATTCTAGTTGGTTTATACCTCAGAAGATTAACCATCTGAGATGCACGTAATTCAAACTCAGTTTAGGGGGAAATAGGAATAATGCTGACAGGATGGAGAAAGAGGAAGGCATTTTAAATTTAATGTTTTCCACTAGGCAAAAATATGTCTGAAAGCCGTGTGTGTCAGAGTTAACCATGCTACTTGGTTTTCTGGCCTATATGGTCATTTTGAGGAAGTTCAGAATTATTCTGACATCCATTTTTGATTTTGTGGGTTATAAGATAGCTTCCTGATGCTAGGTTTCCAGATGTGAACAGATGCACCAGAACGTGTTCAGCCATTATAGAAAAGCCTGGAATTGTCTTGCTTCCCTCTGTTCTCTACTTTTGCAAAACAAAGAAGTTTCAATAGAATGTGATGGCTGACAGTGTATTTTTCCTGCTGCTGTCAAGAAGCTCACCTTTTAAAATGTTCTTTAGTTTTTGTATTCCAATTATGTCTTTCTAATACTGGATGAGAACCAAATGTTGAAGTTCTTTTGGAAGGTGCTTTAGGGATGTTCTTAAAATTTTTTGGTTTATTTCTCCTAATTGTTTTGGAGAAAGCAAGAAAATTTATGATTTAAAACATTTCCATATTTAAAAATTGCATAGACAAAAAAGTTCTCTAATATTAAACATTAGCAAGAAGTCTAAGATTTCATAGAAAGTTGAGGCTGGTAAGGATGTCTGGAGAATGCGTGGTCTGCCCCTCTGTGCTCAAAGTAGTCAGTGAGAGGAAGTTGTTCAGAGCTGTGCCCAGTGGGTTTGAATACCTCCAAGGCTGGAGACTTCATGATCTTTCTGGGCAGCATGTTCCAGTGTTTGATAACCCATATGATATAAAAAAGAGGCTTTTTCTTATATTATGGGGGACAGAGTCAAAAGCCTGACTAATGCAGTGATAAAGAATATGTCTTGCCTAACCCCATCTACTAACCCAGCTAGTTTTCTCATCATAGGGCATTGTGAGGTTAGTTATTTCAGCATTATTTCCCCTTCCTAAGTGTAGGCTGACTACTTCTGAACACTACATTTGTTTTTTCCCCTCAAGATTATTTGAAGGTTAATTTTTTCAAGGTTATTTTCAATTTTATTTGTGTCATTGCCTCCCCAAAGATCAAGCTGACTGATCGCAGGTCCTCTTTCTTGTTCTCTTGATGATTTGATAGACCCTTCAGCACCTGAGTTGAAAGCAGGAAGAAAACAAACCATTCCATAGAATGCTAGTTTGGCATGTAGTTACATTAAGATTCGTATGTATATATAGATTTAATAATTAATAAACAAAAGAGTTGCTTGTGATCTAGTTAAAAATGTCTCCTTGTTGCCATGTCTCATTTCTTATTACTTCAGCTTCCTTGTTTCTACTAAGGTCAGGGATATTGTATTGTCTTAATTTGGAAAAGTGCTGAACTTCTGCTGATTGATAACAAACTGTTGAAGTTTTGGCTCTAGTTGTCCATGTCAAGCAAAAAGATGTAGATATTCTTTAACTGAGATACAGTTAGATATATTTTACCAGATTGGAGTTTCTTTTAAAATAAGATTTTAAGCAGCCTCAGATAATACATTTTTTCCCCAAAATGTTCTTTGGTTTTCCAAACATTTGATTTGGGCAGAAGTATTTCTCTAAATTGAGTGGCTTCATTGGCAGAGGGCTCAAACATGCAACAGAATTAATTTATCTTAACAAACAGCTTTGTGTCAGCTGAACCACAGTAACCGATGTTGAACATGTTTTTAACCTATGGCAAATACAAGATAGAATGTATTAGCTCATACTTTAATGAAAGAGTTGAAGCAAGTGCATTTTATCTTGTATTTGTAATGACCTAAGAATGCACAGATCGTTTACTGTAGCTTGGTAAACACATGGTATTATTAAACACATGCATTAGAACCCTTACTCTTTCATAAAACAACAATTTGCATGAGGCAGTGTCCAATCTTCTTCATTAGGTGTGTGATTTTTGAATGTTAAGGAGCTCATGACTCATTATCTTTCCACCTCTGGTTGTTTGGCTGATGCTTTTGCTCCAGGGCTAAATGGGGCAAAAGTGACTTTCTGAAAAGTGCAGTGAAAAGCAGTCCACCAGCACAGATAAATGGTAGACTTTTGACTGATGGCTAATGACATGTGCCTGTTTGACTTGTTGAGATGCAGGTGTCTGCAACAGATACCAGCTCTTACAGGGGGCTTTCTCTGCCTTCCTCCTCTCCATTTTACTTTAGTGAAGCATATTTTATTTTTTTATGAAGTTCTATCATTCAGTATGGTTTAGATCACTTCTGAAAGGTATTTTATCTTCTGTCTTTCTCTTATCTCTTTCCACATTTGACTTAATGTTGCTGTAATTTTATCTAGATACATTGAACAAGATGATTACTAGATTTTTATTTATCATGGCTCATGATTCTTCAGGGATGAGACTTTCTCTCTCTTGAGACATCTCTTTATTTTAGCTACTGGAAATTATACAAGGCATGTTAAAGAATCAAAAGACAGGCTGAACAGTGGTTGTAGCTTTCACTCTTTGTTGGTACTTGGCCTTTCTTCAGGTGGTCATACCATTTGATTTTAATTCATCCTACACCTTGTGTCAGCTACTGTCTTTGCTCTGTTCTTGTCTCTTTCTTGTTTCCTGATGCTGCTTCCAGTGAATTCCCTGTTGCTTCCTGTTCTCTCCTCCTTGGCCGAGTAGTGCTGAACTTTCCTCAGATCTTTGTCCCTTCCTCCTGAAACAGAGCCTTTGGATTGAAGCAGTCCAGCCTTCTCTTAAAGGAACAGCTGCCAAATAACTGCTGCCTGAGTATCAGTTGATAAGGAAACTATTGCTTTATCTCTACTCTCTAAATAATTTTCACGGATGGCTGAGACAGCAAACTGGTGTATTTGGAATGTAAAGCTCAGTAAGTGACTGGGCTGCAGATGTTGCTGCTCATGTATCAGTGGCAGAACTTCTGAGTTCCTACAAAAGTGCTTAATTGCCTGAGGACGTAAAGAATGGTTATTACTCTTTAGTTAGTAGGAAAAGAAGTCCAAGGAATGTCTTCTTGTCTCAACAGACTTTGTGAAAGAACATAACAGTCAATCTTGTTATGGCAGGCTGATGACGACCATTTGAGATTAGAGATCATCCTCAAATACTCTTTACCATACTCTTTAGTGCTAGCAATTTTGATAGCTGCCAGATAGCTTCTTGAAAGCCTCACCCTCTTTTTGCTCCTCCCTCCGCATGGTTCAGCTGGTGGTGTCTGATACAGCCAGCTGTAAAGAGCAATATGAATAACAGGCATTTTATGTTGTACGTGTAGCATAGCTTCATATCCTCATGCATGGCTGCCCTGAACTTCTCCATGGACTGACAAGTGCATCTACTAAAAGACTGGCTCTGTTGTGCTAAAATCATTGCAGAGCAGATTTTGAGGGAAGATTTCACTGGATCATGAAAACGTGAGATGTGTGCCCAACATGAAAATGCCAGTATGGAAATCGACATATGTTTTGGGAGAAGAATAAAGTAGGTCATTTCCATATCACTAAGGAGACAGGTTTCCTTTGAAGTATTTCCGTGGAGGATATTTCATATGAGTAGACATAGACATGTTACTGCATATTAGATCAGTCCAGTTTAACCTAAGCTTTCAACATTTGCTTTTACATAGTTTTCAGTCAGTGAGAAATTATATCAGACTTGTAATGGTTTATGTTACTTTTCCTTTCTCTTTTGTTCTAACAGCTATCAGCACATTATATTATACATTTATTTTATAATGACACACTTTAAACATATAACAGTCATATTTTTGCTTTCGGTATTTTCGGACTGATGTTTATCCCTGATTTTTATAGGTCTTTTGATATTTTATGAAACTTTCAGTTATTAGGTATTTATATGCTTGTGAATTGAGTAGTTATGAACTTTCTTAGCAGTGTTTCAGCAACTTTAAGCAATATTAAACACAAGTCTATAAAGCTAATGTGGTAGCAGAAGAAAATAGAACTCATTGCCTTCTTCTAGGTAAGATATGTGACATGGAATATTACATGTTTTTTTCTTCTAGTATTGTAAGTTACAAGCTTGAAAGACTAAAAAATTAAATAAGTTTTTTAAATGAAAGGTTGATCAGTATAAGAGGGAAAGAAAATAATAAAAGAGAATTATTATTCTCCTTATTATGTTTCTTTTCCTTGAAGCATTAAGGCCATAAAATTAGTTTTGTTCTGGTGATGCTGAATCTATATACTAATATATTACCTGAAAAATTATGAATCACACTTATGAACCACAGAATATTTTGAGCTGGAAAGGATCCCCATGGATCACTGAGACCAACTCTTAATAAGAGTCAATGATCTGGTTTTTGAGGGTTGAAGAAGGCATTCTTTTGTTTTTTGCACAACAATTATTTTTACAGTTCTTGAGAAGAATTTAAAACCACAATATGTGTTTCCTTATTGAAAATGAAGCTTGGCAAGCACAGTAAAACTTCTTCTAGTAAGTACTTCTAGTAAGTACTTAGACTTAAATACATTATTTTTCCTTTACATGTAAACATTGTAGCGTTATGGGCTGGAATAGGATAAGAATGTGAAACTAGCAAAGTCCCATCTAATGCTGTGGACTAAATTCACTCAGGTGCATACTGCAGGATTCTTTCAGACTGGCTAGGTCTCAGTGCTATGTTAGGGAAGAATTAGATGTGTGCTGTATTTTGCATGTCCTGGCTTTGTTCTAACGGAAGTCAGAATGCAGCATCAGAAGGTTTTGATATGTTATGGTAACTTCCCTACCAGGAGGGATCACAGGATGAGTGCAGAAGGACAAACCAGAGCTGTTCTTTCTATGTCCTCTGGACTCTGCCAGAGAGACTAGATTTGTTTCACAGAGCTGAATTGGTTGTAGGACATGATAGTTACATGTTGCTAATACTAAGTTATTCCATTGGTTTACTGTAGTATGGTTAAACAGATAAGGAGAAACTTTACTTCATAATTTTTAGATTGACGGTTACTTACAATACCAAGGTGGTTGACTATGCAAATCTGTGCTGGGCATTGCAGGATGTTAAATCTAATTCTTAATACTCTATTCTGAAAAAGCTTGCTTTGGTAAAGAAAGGTAAGTGCAATTTACCTTTTCTTTACTGAATAAAAACCAAATGCATAATAGGTTCTTTAAGCATCTGGGGTCTACTCTGAAACACTGGCCTTTTCTATTGTTCCAACTTAATGAAGATAGATTTTTTTTTCCCCCTCCTAACTGATGTATATGACTAATCCAAATATGATTTCAGTGTAAAAGTTGTTAGTCTAGAAGTCTTCTTCCTTAGCAAAACTAAGTCCTACAAGCTTATAAATACTAGAGCTTTGTGTTACGTGTAACAAAATGAGGTTGTCCTATCTTCCCTACTGTATGACTACATCACTTCTTAACATTCCCTGTACTGCTGGGAGTCACAACATGCACAAATAGCAAACAGAGTTGAAAGGCAGTGGAGCTTCAGGAGATAGAGGCAACACTGGCTTCATTGTGGTTCCTCTACTTCTGTGCAGTAGGTGCCTAGCTGGGCAAAGAGTGTTTCTGAGTCTCAGGGTAAGTTGGTGATGAGAACTCCAGCAGCCCCTGCCAGCTCCCTCCTTCCCACAGCCCGGGGTTTGGATTACCCAGCAGCCCTGCCACCAGAATAACCCTGCTGCTGGTCACCTGACACAGCCGTGACATAGGAGCTGCATTTGACATGCTCGCGAGCAACGCGCAGCTCATGACCCACAGGCTGGCTACCCTGACTTAGGCATTAGATCCGTATAAAATCTGTATTTCATAGTTTTGATCCAGTTGCTGATGGTCATATGAGCTGTACTGCATGTTTTCCAGTAGTGTATCAATATCTAGTGCTGAATTGCATGACTGGTCTAACACATAGTCTGTACAACATTTGTTTTTAATTTTTTGTTTTCTTTTTTCTTTTTATTCAGACAGGGGATTTGGCTTCTGTGCAATTAGCTGGAGCTCCAAACAGATGGGAGGTCTTGTCTGCAGCTCCTACCACTATAAAGGATGAAGCTGGTAATATAGTACAGATTCCAGGTGCTGCCACAGTAACTTCAAGTGGGCAGTATGTCCTTCCTATCCAGAGTTTGCAAAATCAACAAATCTTTTCTGTTGCACCAGGATCAGATTCGTCGAATGGTACAGTGTCTAACGTACAATACCAAGTAATACCCCAGATCCAGACAGCGGATGGTCAGCAGGTTCAACTTGGCTTTGCGGCCTCTTCTGATAATAGCAGTATAAATCAAGAAACTGGTCAAATTCAGATCATTCCTGGCTCGAATCAAACCATCATTGCCTCTGGAACATCTTCAGCTAATATTCAGAATATCTTATCTGGTCAGTCTGGTCAAGTCCAGGTTCAGGGAGTCGCAATTGGTGGTTCATCTTACCCTGGCCAAGCACAAGTGGTTGCTAACGTCCCTCTTGGACTGCCAGGAAATATTACTTTTGTACCCATTAATAGTGTTGATCTAGATTCTCTGGGACTTGGCAGTGGTTCTCAAACCATGACAGCAGGCATTAATGCAGATGGGCACTTGATAAATACTGGACAGGCCATGGATAGTTCAGATACTTCTGAGAGGACTGGTGAGCAAGTTTCTCCTGAAATTACAGAAACTGCCACTGATAATGACTTATTTGTGCCAACATCTTCTTCATCACAATTGCCCGTTACCATAGACAGTTCAAGTATATTGGAACAAAATGCAAATGACTTGACCACAACTAGTGGTCAAGTTCATGGTTCTGATCTTCAGGGAAATTACATCCAGACATCAGTCTCTGATGACACGCAGGCTCAGAATATTCAGGTCTCCACAGCACAGCCAATTGTACAACACATACAGCTGCAAGACTCACAGCAGCCAACCAGTCAAGCCCAGATTGTACAAGGTATTGCGCAACAGACAATCCACGGTGTTCAAGCAAGTCAGAGTATATCTCAACAGGCTCTTCAGAATCTTCAACTGCAGCTGAATCCTGGAACTTTCTTAATTCAGGCACAAACAGTGACCCCTTCTGGGCAGATAACCTGGCAGACATTTCAAGTGCAAGGAGTTCAGAACTTGCAGAACTTGCAAATTCAGAATGCACCTGGTCAACAAATAACTCTGACCCCTGTGCAGACTCTCACTCTTGGTCAAGTTGCAGCAGGTGGTGCGTTGACATCAACTCCAGTTAGTCTAAGCACTGCTCAATTGCCAAATCTACAGACAGTTACAGTAAACTCTATAGATTCTGCTGGTATTCAGCTGCATCAAGGAGAAAATGCTGGCAGTCCTGCAGGTATTTATTTTACTTTTTTTGCAAAAGATTGATTTTTATTACTGCATGTTGTTGGTTTAAATGGCAATAATCAGAACATCACTGTCTTGTTATTGAAGCCTACAAATACAGTGGGTTCAACATGGTGATGATAGATTTTATTTGAAACTGCTGTTTGATTAGAAACTGTAATTGTAGAACATAGTCCTACCTCAGTCCTTTTAGTGGGAGCTCATGTAACTCCCAAGTAGTTATATTAGTTAACAGCACTTCAGTGTTTGTACTTGAAGGTCTTACCCTGGAGAAGATCTGTATACTAAATTGAAAAGGGGGAAATCTGGCTATCAGCTGCCACTCTTCTAAGGTATCAGTATCAAAACCATACCCATTCTTCCTAGTCCTGAATAGATGATGCTTCTATGGAAAAACCCAAATATTTGTTTATGCAATTTTTTTCCTCTTAAAATTTTCAGACCCCCTAAGATGCTGTTATTCATCTGCTCTTTCATTAAATTAACTTCCTACTGATTTACTATCAGTGTTACTATGATGTAGGAAACTCGTGTAAGCATCAGTGAAACAAACATGCATATATCAAAATGGAGGCTGTGCTTAAGAATGTGTGAATATTCAGTACTGCTTACTTGCATTATGTTTTAAAGAACAATCATTAATTATGAGTATCACAGTGTTTTATCTTAGTGGGGAATAAATATTATTGTCTTAAAATAGGTGTTTCTTAATGTGAGAAAAAATAAACATACCTGTTTATTTTTGATAAATTTGATACAATGCATTCCAAATTTCAGGACATAACTAGCTAAACAAAAAAAAAAAAAAAAAGAAAAGATTATTGTGGTTCAGGAGGTTTTGCTATACCAGAAGCCATTTAAACACATTATTGGGTTGTGCCCAGGCTGGCTATGAGGGGCAGAGTGAGCAGTAGAGGTTATTTAGGAGGGAACTGTTGCACAAAGTAGCTTGGGAATCACTGTTTTACTATAATCATGTGATCCAGCCCTCTGGTTCATCAATATACTGATGCATAAATATTTAAGTGAAGCATGCATGCATGCATGGTTTGTATTGTATATATATTTTAGCTTGTGAGAAGAATGCAATGTTAAGTGAAACATGCCTAGAAGACCTGCGAGTTTTGTTTCAAAAGGCTACTGATTATAATACCTTATACTTACTCATACTACTGTATTCTATGTCAAGAAGCTTGCTTTTGCATTTGAAATCTAAAATTTGAATTGAAAATACTGTGCTGGGATGTTTTTTTAGTTAATTTTGTTTTGGAATTGACTTCTGTATTATGAACTTCCCATCAAGTAAAATTATTCAGATCTAGATAAGTCTTCTCTTCATTGGCTTGTAGACAACAGCACGAAGGGGATATGCTCTGCTCACAGCACTTGCTCTTCTGTCTGATCTTGATTCTTAAATTTTCTCTTTACAGTGACCACAGGAAGTCTTGGTTTGTCTCCATTACACACTGTTAGCTCTGAGGATATAGATGGCAGTAACAAAAAGCATATATTCTGCATGTTAATACAGCTAAACTCAGATGTTGGAATCTAAGTGTCGGAAAAAGAGTCCTTTACTAATTATTATTAGCTCTCTGACTAATACAAGGAGGATTATTTCTGAGATTTATACTTAGTATAGGATCATGTAGTTAACAATATTGCTTGTGGAGTAATGTAGCAGAAACTTGAGTAGAATAGAAGGGAAAAGAAGAAAGAAAGCAAAAAAAACCCCAAACCAGCTAGGCATATGAGAAGGAAGTTGAGTCTGACCTGTGCTGTGTATCATTTTGTCTATTAATCATTCTCAAGAGTGTTTCAATGGTGATTTATAATAAAATGCAAGGGAGTTCATCAAGCGTTCTTTAACTGTATTCTGCTATAAGGAATTTCACATAGGAAGGCAAGAGACTGAATGGGATATATGAGATGTGATTAAATAGGCAGAAGTGCTAGATGAATAGCAGAAACTCTCGCCTGAAGTGCATAGCTATAAACACCTGGTTATATTAAAGATAAGATGGAGATTTATAGTAACATTTTTCCTACTTGTCTAGGAATAATAAGCGGATTGGAAGGTATTAAAACTGCCATTCCCTAAATTTGGGGAGAATGTAAATGGTCCTTCCTTTATGTTAGGAAAAAACTGACTTTTCCACAGTAATGATTAGTGTGACACTGCTTCTGATGGAATCAACCTGAATTATCTTGAGTGACTTCCAGTGTCTTTTCCATATGCATCTGATATTTTGTCTGAGAGAATCTTTTTCAGAGGTGTTGCTCCCCTTCTTATTTATAACCCCTCACAACCTTTCTTCAATTTGGAGATAAATACGCAATTAGAAGCAGATTATGAAATCATAGGGGGCTTTTTTTCAGTCAAAAGTATATTGTTTTTCAAATAAGGAAAAACAGTTTAATTTTAAACCTGAAGAAGAAGGTAAGTGGAAGAGACAGCAGAATGAGAGAAGTTAAAGGGTATGAAGCTACTTGATTCCTTTTTTTGCCAACTCCCAACGAGCTTTGAAGCAAGATAAGAAGGGTTTCTCTGTATTTTCTCCCCCAAGCTGGATAATGCACTCCTTTCATTCCAAGTAGAGTCGGGCTGTATTTTTTCTGTTTTCATTTAAGAAAATCTGTCTACCTGAGGCAAAAATAAAAAGAACATATTTTGTGTTCTAGCCATCTAGAGATGGCTAGTAATTATCTGAAGTCCAAATAATGTACTTTGTTCTGTTAGCAGTGTAGCTGTGAAAGCAGGTAGGTTTTAGATTTTCATTGTTACAGCCCATTGTGTGAGAGGTGTTCTTCCAAGGCTCACTCCCCAGGAAGGCAGCAGAGGACATCTTTACTGTACTTGTGTGTGAGGGGAAAAAATATCTTTACCTAGGTCCTACATTTTGTTTACATAATGGAAAGCCATTGAAATGCTAATACAAAACTAATAGCTTTGTCCAGTAAATGTACAGTTTTCTTCGAAAGTTGTCCAGTAAATCTGTTTCTACCAAAATGTCCATTCTACGAGGCATACGTATGCATAGACCTACATTGCAGTGAATTTCTGGAATTCTGGAAAGTCTTGGCCAAGCTTGTTTTGTCTTAGGATGTTGATTAGAGCTCATATTCCTGGCGGTGCTTAGTGTTGTGGTGGCCAGGGTTATTGCTTAGTCACAGCCAGGACTCTTCAGCACTGCTTTTCTGGCAAAAAGCTGTATCAAATAGTATCTCTATATTAAGCACTGCAGAGAGATACCTTTCTCACCTGAAGTGAAGTTTTGGCTTCACTATTCTGGTCTTGAGAGGAAATTAAACCTGAGAAAGATCTCTAGAAGTGTACTTCTTTTGTTGGCAGTTTGTAATAAAATACTGCATTGTGTATAACAAACAGAGCCATTACATGCACAGTTCACATTACTGTTTAGTGACTTGCCTGGTCAAGAAAGGTGGAGTTTTTTATTAGCATGTTTGTATAGATTTCTTCTTCAAACATTTCATATAACCTAGTGTTTATTTTGGAAACTATCAGGAACTGAAATTTACCAACTTGACCATCATGTTTCTGATCCTCTAAGTTTTGTCAGCTTGGAAGAATTTTTAAGTTACTGGATTTTCCCTCTGCCCCCAAGGCATTGTTCAGCTGAAGGAAACCTAATGATGTTAATCAAATTCTAATTGTAATAGTGTCTCAGCTAATTTTTTAATGTACTGAATCAGTTTAGGATTGGTTATTTCCTGGAAAAATATGGCAATTTTACTAGGTCTTATATAGGTTGCATAACTTGTCATAGGATGCTGGATAATTTTTTTTACATACTTCTTTTGACCATTGCAGTAGCAGAAGACACTAGCAAATGACCTGAAAGAAAGTAGCATTGGCTCAAGAATGGACTGTACTGCTTATCAACTCAGTCACACTCAGCTGGAAGATTAATTTATTTTAATAGGAAAAAGCCCTACCCTACAAACAGTTTTCCAGGTTGGTCTACTGCTGGAATCAAGTCAAAGGGATTCCTTTCAAGAGTTGACTGAAGTGTCACTCCAAAACTGAGGTTTTCATTTCTACATCTTTCTTCCCGGCTCCTCCTCTGCAGGAGTGTCCACAGCTCCCTGAGGACTCGGCTGCCTGCTGCCATTGCCTTAGAGCCAGGCCTGTTGCTAACTTAGCCCAGCTGATAGTGAGTGGGAGTGGTTGGCTGTCTGTGGTGGCAGCTTCCTTCCATTCCTGCTGGAATCTGATGTCTTTGTCATGCCGGAGTAATTTAGCTACTCTAAATTTGACTAAAAAATTGGCTGACAATTTTCAAGGTAATAGTTGCCCAAGTGACAATTTATCTTTCATCTGCTGATATCTTGTGAGGCTTTGGTGTAATACCTGTTTCCTAAAACAGTCTAAATGTGGAAACAAACAAAATTAAAAATCAAGTATTCTCAGTTTTACTTGCTGGGATGGTTGTTTCCATGTTTTAGTGGTTCGGATGAAGTAGTGCAGAGTGCTACTTAAAAGCATAGCTTTCTTCTGGCATCTAGAACTTTTAAACAGTTTTGGCTGGTTTTCAGTGTTTCACAACTTAGTATTTTTCTTTTTAAGTTTCAGATTTTAACCTTATTAATTTCAATTATGCAGTTTTTCCTTCTAAGGCATTCTTTATAACAATACTTTGAGACAAGGGCATGGTATCATTTTGAAATAGAATCTGATTTAAAAAAGAAAAAAGTCTTATGAAATGCACGAAGTAAACTGAAGCAATGATGTTAAGTAAATATTTTCAGCTGACAATGTCTGTCTATGGCCATCCAATTTTCATTTGAGGCATTTAGTTTTCATGTTATAAAATCAAAACAGTTGAAACAGTCGTCCCCACTATTTTCTTAATATGAAAATTAAATTGCAAACTGATGAATTTAAGTTAGTGTGGGAATTAGAGCTATTTATGTACCAATTTTGTCTAAATAGTTTACTGTCAGCATGCTTAAATTACATTCCTTATTTTAGCATCATTTTCAAAGGAAATTAATAAATTGTGGAAGAATTAGATGATCATGCATGTATGTGTTTCACAGTTGTGCTTGTAACAGCACATAGTAAATTATCTCACTTAAAGTTTGCAGAACTCCAGTTAGTCTGGTTAATTTTTTAGTGCAATATCTATTGTTGTGGAATAGAATCACATTTTTTCTTCAAATTCTTGAAAATACTGAATTGTTACATCCTTCCTCTGCATTAGTACTTCAGGGGCTTGTCTCCTCTTCCAA
Source organism: Anomalospiza imberbis (assembly GCF_031753505.1). NCBI lineage: Eukaryota > Metazoa > Chordata > Aves > Passeriformes > Viduidae > Anomalospiza > Anomalospiza imberbis. The sequence goes on along the minus strand of NC_089687.1, from coordinate 21,278,106 downwards.
AACAGCTCATTTATGAATTTTCTTTACAGCTGGTGGTGGTGAGGTGAAAGTTTTTTACGTGTATGTTACTCCTAATTAAATATATGTTGTGTATGCTGAGTGTCTGGGGATGCAGTCTAGATTCTCAGGGCTAAGGAGGTTAGCTTGAGTTACCTTAGTCTCAGATGTCCTCAGGATATTCACAAAAGAATATATTACACAGTTTCAGGTACACATTCCTTTTGCATTTGTCAAATAACTCTTTTTACAAGATACTCCTGACACAAAATGAAAACTCTCATACACCTGTGGGGATGTATGGCAAGTATCCATGGAGTGAAAGAGGGAAGGGATTTTATTTCCAGTACTGCTACAGCTTAAGAAGAAGGCTGGAAACTTGACTTCTGTGTTCTTTCAGTCTCAGCACTTTAGGGCCATTGTTTCAGGTTCTGTACAGTTTTCTTGCCTTTTGAACCTCCTGGCAGGATCATATACTTTGCTCTGATCTCTGAGATCAGAACCAAACTTGCCAGTGCATCTGGCTCATAGAAAGTATCTGGAGTTTCTACCAAGGACAACGACAGTCTTTTTATAATGCTAGGAATACTCACAAGGACCCTAGTTGTGATTGCCTTCTTGAAGATCTGGCTGGATTGTAGGTGGGTTGTCTTTTACTGCCTGTAGAAGACTCATATTTTTTTGAAAGGCAGTAATTTCAAGAGCAAAAGGTGATAAAATACACATTGTCAATGACATTGTCATAATTTAGCATAGAGAAATGATAGTTCTCAACCTGCATCTAAAATTCATGCCAGTATTTAATTCATGTATTCCAAGTATGTTTTGTACTTAATTTAATCAAAGTGTTTTCCTGTATCCTAGTAAGACACTTGCTGTGCAGAACTCTCAAGTATATTATATCAACAACAGTGTCATCATTGATTTAAATAAAAAAATTAGTTTTTAATCTAATTCTTCATATAATTACATTTTGAGTGCACTAATTCTGTCCCTACTTCTTTGAGTCTTTGTTTACTCTTTTTCAGTATTATCACAGTATTAGCTTTTTTCTAACCCACTGGAGCATTCACATGGCCAAAGGTTCGCAGCATTAAAACTGCAGAGAGCTCTTCAGCCTTCTCTTAAAAAATGTCAAATGAAAATTATACTAATCTGTTGATTTATTAAGTGTTTGCTTCTGTAGCTGTTTTTACATGTTCCTGACTTACTGTCAGTGGGAAGCTTTTCATTGTCATCTAGTAGTAGGACAATTATTTGGCTTTTACCTACAGGACAGAAACACTTACTGAACAGTTCTGTCTTCCTGAATTACTGCTGACAATGCTGTTGTTTGACCCTACCAGCAGTCTGATATTCTTCTATGTAGAAACACTTGGTTCTGCTGGTCAGAGAATTTTCTGTCCTCTTGCTTTCCTTACATATTTCTGGAATTAGTGGCTTCTTCAGTATTAAGGATGATCAACTCTTCTTCCCCTATTTAGTTAGAGCTTCTTAGATTTTCTTCTTAGATTTTAGCTGTGAGAATAGAAAAAGTAAATGCTGCAGCAGGCATCAGTGTCTATAAGTATCCAGAATCTTGAATCTGTAGACATCTCAAATGAGTACAGTTACTGTAGGGCAAGTAACTGTTCCTTTATGCAGAGTGTGTTCCTTGAGGTAGCACTGGCTAAAGAACTTTAATCATTTAAATACTTAAATATTTGCTTTAGAGTAATGTATAGGATCAGTTGGAAGTACACTGTGTGGCATTTCTTGCAAGGAAACAAATCTGTTGCTGTATTTTTAATCATTTTGCTGGTACTGCTTGAGTACTATAAGGTCCTGCTCTTACACTTGTACACAACAATTGTTTTTCCTCAGAAACTTAAAATCTGATTTACAGCTATTGAATCTAGATGACAGTCTTTTTTCTGAGTTGAGGTTCACCAGTATTTCAAGATGATGCTTTTCAGTGTACCTCATGTTGCCTTTTAATTTACTGTGTAATAAAAATGTCTAAATTCACACTTAAGATCTGGGGGCAAATCAGAGTAAAAATCATTATTTCTGTTGAGTTTCCTGTTTGAAAGACTTGAACAGCTGGTCAGCTAGTAGAGGGAGTTTAATTTAAATAGTTCAGTTTAGATGGGAAAGAACAAAATAGTGTCTTAAGAAATTTAAATGTCTTTATTAAAAGCTTCCTCACATCTAGAGATAAAGGCAACATGAGTCAAGATTCCAAGGTAATGTGGGTTGAACTGTAGAGAAAACAGAAAGCAACACGGGAAGATGGAAAGGAAGTGGGAATTAACATCTCTTTTCTTGGGAAAGGTAGGAAGGGAAGCCCCTATTTGGAAAAATAAACAATCAGAAACAATGGAAATGGCAGACAAATTGTGATTTTGTGAGGAAATCAGTGGGAAGGTATGTGCAGTGCTGCTGTGAATCTGTTTTCAGTTCAAAGACCATATTTCTGCTTCTCAGATCAGGAACTTATAAAGCTTGGCTGAGTGAAAGGGAGGGTGGCTTTCAGCATCTAGGAAAAGCAGCTGAACTAGAAGCTCGCATTTTGCAGACTGTTATAATGTAATACTGAGCATGCCTTTGTGACATTCTGCAAAGGCAGATATATTTAAAAATCTGCATCCTCTTCCCTTCTCAGTTTACCTCTGTTTCTGTGGCTCTTGGGCAAACTAAAAACTTTTTCCATAGATGAAGAAAATAACATGTTCCTAAGTCCTGGTTGAAACAGACCAAGACATAATGTGACGATTAATTGATGCATTCATCTGATACCTGGAGAAGTAGGTAAATGACCTGGGTATATCAGTGGGCAGCAGTATTTCTCTCCAAAATAGATTATACTTCACATGTACTCAAGAATAGTTTAAACTGCATTTTCATCTGCATTGTTTCATCCTGTCAATTTAGTTACTCTTCTCTGAAACACTTTAAACAAATCTCTTGCTTATTGGTTTTATTTGCCAAATACCCTCAATCTTGTTCCATATTGTAGCCAGCTCTGGGCTGTCTATGACTATGAAATACTACCTTTGGATCAAAATTATTCACCAAGATACCAATTTCCATCTTGGAAAAGCCAAATCTAAACCAAATCTCACACACTAGGCAGGAAACAGAGCTTGAACAAAATACATGCTTTTCAGATTCTGTTGGCAGTTTGAAACAATATCTTTGTCTAAAATTCCCCTTCATACTTACATAGAACTAAATATTGAACTTTAAAAGTAAGGGCATATAGATATTTGAAAGCATGGAAATACAAATGTAATGAAGAAAATGTAACCTTTATTTAGCCTTTGTTTAATTGGTAGAAGACAAAAGTTGCTTCAAATTTGCTTGTCATGACTTTAGGGATTATATAAATTCTTTTAGGCCTCTTTTTTTGCAGAGCTTATGTAAATTCTCTCAGTAGAGGCTGAATTAGAATGGAGCACGTCTAGAAGAACACCGGGGAGAGATGTAGTCTCTGGTATCTATGTGAATTTTCATAATCTCAAATTGCATTGCATTGGAGAACACTTAATCTGTAGCTCTTCTCCACAGTTAGTCCTTTTAACATCTTCATGAGTGGCACCCCTCCTCCTTCCAAAAAATACTGGTGGAATTTTAACCTTATCTCTTGAAAAATGTAAAAACCTACTGAAGGGCAACAGACTCATTGGTTCTGAGGACCTCATTTAAGGCAATCACATTCATTATGGGTTTTGATGCAGTCCACTCTGCTACACTACTCCTGGAAAGGCTATATAAACACTTTATCTATTGATATTTCTTCTAATTGTGTTTTAGGTATAGTCTACATAGATAAGTATTAAAAAGTCCTGTCTGTAAATTGCCAGTTTATGTGGTACTTTTCTCTGTGTCAGGAGTAGAAGATAGTCCTTCTAATGAGTAGCTAAAGCAATAGCTACACTTTCTGCCGTACCAAGATAAGCAGAATGCACAGCACAAAATTAAAAATACAGTACTACTTTGTCTTCATTTCAGTTTTGCATTTTCTAGAATAATGCTTTAAACTATTGTATATCTATGCAAATTGTTGTCTTCTCCAGTATCCTCAACTATCAGGTATATTTTGTCTGTCCTGCTTTTTTTTTTTTTTTTGTCCAAATAAGTTTCTCAAGTATGCATCTATCATTATGAAGCTATTGTACGTCTCTGTGCTGCTGCAGGAATGGTGGTGATTTGGAGAAACTGGTAATAGAGAGGTACTAATGAAAAAGTGGAAGGAACTCTTGACAAAAGTTTGTAAAGTGGAACAGACTTTGCATAGAAGGTAGAAAGTCATGGATACTGGCATGCAATAATAGACTTTTTGGACATGCTTCTACTCTTACATGTTTCTCTATGATTAGAGTGTGACTTTGGGAGGTCAGTGTAATAGGAGAAATCACATGGAATGTTTGACTTCAGTAGTGGAGTTGGCTCTTGGCAGCACCGATCCATACCCTAATTTGTTCCATTCATCTTTGCATATCTCTTCTGAAGTATATGTCTGCAGTCTTAACTGGATTCAGCTACTGACTTTGCAGGCACACTATATGCCACTGTCAAGTGTTTATGAGATCATAATGAAATTACCTTCTTAAAACTCTGTGTTATTTTATTAACAGTACTTTAATTGTTATTTTAAATAAAACCAGAATTTATACAGTGTACATTTGGTGCTACATTTGATTGGTAAAAGAATTTTGAGTATAGTGTGTAACACACAGTCCTAAAAAACTGGTTGGAGACTTGCACTGGCCTGTGCTGGCAGCCTTGCTGCCTTGCTGTACTTAAATTCCTACTATGTGCTCTTTTGTGCAGGACTGAATCAAGCTTCTGCTTTTTTCTGAAGTTGCTCTAAAATGTATTAGTATACTCAGTAGTTATTTGAAAGATAATTCTATAAACTTTGTTTTATGGTGGTTTAATGTTTGCTTACATAAAATCAATTTTATATATAACATACAGATAATAAAGTTGTTTTTTAGCTGAATCTCAGAAAATAGCTTAATTTGGTAGCAAAGGTAGTTTGATGGCTCATGCAGAAAACCAGAAGTTGGCACAGGTTTTCTAGGTCTTGACATGAAAGATATTTATTATGGTGTTGTCTGTAATTATGGACTTGTGATGGTAACAGTGAAAGTCAGCAGGTGACTTTGGGCAAGCTTATCACAGTAGTACCACGTGTGTAAAAAATCAGCAGATGTGAGTATGCTTGCTCCTGGATTCCCATAGCTCAGAGCCTGTCATATTCATGGAAACTTAATTTCTAACACTGACTTTTGCAGCTAAAACAGATAAATATTGTGGACTTCCCTGTTTTTGACCTGGAATTCTCTTCTCAATGCAGTGATTTCCTAGAGAATTACTTTAACTGTAGTGATGTAGGGTGCAGGACAGTCCTGCATATGATTATATATGTGCAAAAGAAAGGCAAACTGTGCTGTTGGGGATGACTGGGCTGAGACTCTATTGGCATCAGGCAGATTTTTGTGTGGCAATATCCGTTGTCTCTAAACAGATGAATGCTGGAGATGACTTTGAATGACCCAGTAACTATTACTCTTTACATATTTTATTATTGGTTTCTTTCCTGATCTCTACTGGGACAGGATGCTCTTCATCATATAACTCAGCACAGTTTTTCTTACGTTTTATCAGGCAATTTGCAGCTTTGTCTTCATTACAAAGATATGATGGCTGATGCACTGACTCCCGTAAAGAACTTAAAAGTGGCCACAATGCTCAGTTAAGCTTTTAGTGTTTAAGGATAAAAGTCTACATGATAACTGAGTTTGTTTTGCTGGAAAAGCAGTCTCTTGAATGTGTCCAGAAGGATAGACAGATACTAGTTTGAAGCTTCAAAAACAAACAAACAAAAACCACCCTAAATTATGTTTGTTTGCTTATTAGTTTGTGCTAGTGGCTAACCATTTTCACAGAAAAAATGCATGGTAAACTACTCTGCTGAACCAAAGAATGGGCTGGGGTTCAGCATTCTAAAATGATACATACAAACTGTATTTTTTTGGAATCCAGACTTGGAGTCCACTGGGAATGCAGAATAGTGTTTGAGGGGAAAATGTTCCTATTAAAATGTAAATTTGTTAAAACAGTTGTTGTTATGACGCTGTAATTAATTCTTGGATTAGGTTGAATGACTGCTCTGTAGGGAGAGGGTACACATACTTGCAAAGGTCCATCCTGTAAGGAATAATTAGGAGGCCTTTTTGCATCCAGAAAACTGCTAAGACTTATTTTGACTACTGGTATATCAAAACACTGACATGGCTCATCTATTGCTTATCTCTGTCTAATGCTGAATAACATTCTTCCCTAAAAATTTTCTATGTATTGTGCAGAAGACATAAATTTCAGGTGAAAAGGGGAAATGGAATAAAACCATTAATTTATTTGTTTTCCTTAGGTGTCTCAGTCTTTCTCAGGTGAAAACCTTCTATTAGATTGATTTCTCACATTATTTTATGTATCACTGTGCATAACTAAAAGCTTCTGAAGACCATTGAGGAAGGCTGTTGCTACTACATGTGACACTAATTCAGAAATGCTGTGGAAACAGAAATGGCTACTCAGGATCATGTGTTTACATTTTCTTCAACCTCTGTCCAACCTCTTGTTCCTCAGTTTTTCCCAAGTTTCAAGCAAGCAATGTTCTCCTGGTGACAGCATTCCTCACCAAGAACAATTTAAACTTAAACTATAATGCTTTGTTATAGCTTATCTTCAACTTTGAAATGCATCTTAAGATAACTTTTAAATACGGGTTACAAGAGCACAGAAGCAATGTCAGAATGCACTTAAAGATGTTGACTTTTGACTGGCATAGTGCTCTCAAGAATAAAAAGATTTGATCATTATGGTTTCCTTTCTGTTTGTTTAATGGGCTACTTATGGATCTGTGTTTGTTCTTTTTTCCCAGATATTAGGATTAAAGAAGAGGATCCTGATCCAGAAGAGTGGCAGCTCAGTGGTGATTCTACACTGAATACTAATGATTTAACACACTTGAGAGTACAGGTTGTAGATGAGGAAGGGGACCAACCACATCAGGAGGGGAAAAGACTGCGACGAGTAGCATGTACATGTCCCAACTGCAAAGAAGGTGGTGGAAGGTATGTAAAGCTCAGTGTCATATCACACATATAATGAAAAATGAATAATGGGCAAGAAAAAATTGAGCTTTTCTTAACAAGAGTCTGCAATGAGAGGAAACTAGAGGCTTATGCAAATGAGTTTATGCAATAAAGGACTACCACTTCCATTTTGGGCTTTGCAGATGAAAAAAGAGATTATTCCATCCTTTCTGAGTTACTCCTGTGACATTAGTTGAAAAAATGTGGAGTTAGATGTCACTTAGTACAAGTGAGGGGGATAGAACATTGCCCTAAAAATATGAAAATGAAATATTTTGGAATGCGCACATCTGTGATTGGCTTCCTATCATATGTCAAGAACTTGATTAAATCCTGTGTTCCTGCATTTCCTCGGTGATTGAGCATTTTTCCACAGTTTAATTGCTTTAGAGTGTTCCAAAAATACAGTTTTCCTAGTTTTCTTATTCACTAGTTTCCTAGGAAAAACAAGGTTTGTATAATATATCAAGGTTTGTACAATAATTCTAAATAACAAATTTTGAATTGTTTTCAGTCAAAGTTAGTGAGACTTGACTAACAAAGAGGCACTAAGTTCCACTTCATTAAATTTCAGTGTTGTATTGGAACCTATGCTTTATTATTGTGCATCTCAATAAAATATTACTAATTTTTTTGTTCTGAAGATTTTATTCTACTTCCAAACAGTTAATTTTAAATGCCTTGATTATGGATATGAAAGGGGAAGGGTAATAAGCTGCCTTTTACAAGTGAAAATATTTAGTTGTGTTTGTGCTTGAGAGAACTGTGCAGGAGCTTCTTTCCAATACACTGAAATTTGTCCATTTTGATAACAGTTTCTTCACTAAAATGGAAATCTTTATTTATTTGGGAACTCTAGTGGAAATCACTAAAATGTCTTTAAAGAACATTAGTGCCGGGGTCCAGTGGCACTAAGAGTTCCAATAGCACTGGCTGAGTTATTTCTCTTGTCAAGTCTCTTGTCACTTCTTGCTGCATATTCTAGATACCTGCCTTGCAAGCACAGGGAGGTAATATCTCAGGCAGCGATACTGAGTAAGTATTAAGTGTGTTTAAGAGAAAAAGACTCTGATACATTTACATCACCAGCAATGCTGGTGATAAAATCTGCGGGTTATGCAGCATCTTTGTCCATCAGATTCCTCTTGTTAAATTTCTATGTGTAGTTCACTGCAACATGGCACAGACAATTCTGAGTTCTTGGTGAACTCTGGCTCTGCTGTGAAAACCTGCCCAAAGTACACCCTGGGTTGAGATTTGATTCATTTCAGGAGAAACCTCTGAAAATGTGATTTGCGCTCGCTGCATGTACTCTTACGAAACAGAGATTCCAGGTGTTTAATCTTCCTTGTGCTCTATTCCAAACTACAGTGGTTTAATTTAGAAATCTGTACTGTAAAATCCTCCTCCTTCTGAGTGGAGTTGCTATGAAATGAAATTTTAAAGTTTCAGTCCGAGAGAGAATCTTTTTGAGAGGTGGTTTGGGAAGTCTGGAGAAGGGTATAGTCAGACTGAAAACTCAGATATGCAATTTTTGGGAAAGAGTTGAGATAAGAGCTACGACAGAGTTAAGATAGATGAGAATCTGAAATCCCCTGTAAAGGAAGGCCTGGACACATCAAACATACAAAGTAACTAGGAAAAGTAGGACAAGAAGTCAGGATGTGAGAAGAATTAGAACTGGAAGAGAAATGGGATAATGAAGGATACAATGGTGGGGAAACAGGAAAGAGTGAAAGTGCTTACAGTTGCTAGAGCAACTTTCCCACCAGAATGCAGAATTCCTTTAGAATTTAGGAGAAAGGAAGAAGCCCACTGGAAAAAAATATTTGAATGTTAATGTTCCATAGCTGCTAGAGTTACCTGTTTATCCTTAGTGCTGGAATTCTGTATTTTGATTAGTCTTTTAACTCTGCTGATGATTTGCAGAGTTTCAGATGGTAAGACATTTGCTTTTGTAAATTCTTTCAGATAGCATTCATAATTCTTAAAAACATGTTAAAGTTGCAAAATTTAAAATCGGGCAAATCCTTAATTAAGATATCCTGAGCAACTTTAACTTAATTCCTTGTGCATACACATTATCACTTGGTTTCCAATTACTTGACTACACACTGTTTTTTTCATATGGCATCAGTGCCATTCAGTGGATTGGATGGCTGATACAGAGGGAATGAATTAGGACTGTGTAATGATTGTCACCTGCTTCACTTACTGCAGCAATTGGGAGGTGTTTAGGGAATGAGACACAGGACTGCAGCAACAGGGCTCTGAAATTTTGGAGGTGTAGGTCTGTCTGTATACCCCACGTTTTCTACTGCAGAAGTACTGAGTTCATTCCTGTGAAGAAGTTGGTTGAGCAGACTGTGAACATCTAGAGTACTCTGAGAAAATATGCTTCTACTACATTAACCTTGGCACCTCAAGCTGGTGGGAGTTTGTCAATTTTGGTCTCTTTCTACCTCATAGTTGGAGGTACAAAGTGATTGTACTAGTTGAGGTTCACCATACCAAAATGTTAAGATGATAAAGCCATTAATGTTTGTGAGCTGCTTAGAGACTGTGAGTGAGTGTTGTCAGTACCTATGATGAGGAAAAAAAAGCCCCGGAGAAATGAATAATTTTGTATTTAATGTAGTACAGAAATAACAGGTAACTACTAAAACAAGAAAAGTACTTTAAATCAGTGTGAAAAAACGGAATAATGTTTCACTCAATTAATACTATTGCTCCTATGCGCTGAATGGAGAAGGAAAAGGAAAATGGCTTCACATATGCAGACTTCATCATAATTTCATCTATCATATAGTGTTGGTTTTGGTATTTCCTGCTGCACTTTCTGTTTCTGGATTCAGAGGCAAGTTGAGAAGTTCTTTCTGGTTTTTGTTGTTGGCTTTTGGAGTGGAACTACATTGTAGTCTTCAGATTTGTGCCAGTTTTGTGAAGTGGGAAGCCACTATTATGTTTGCCTTACTTGATGAGAGGGAAAGTAGGAAAGGAAGAAGAGGATGTATTAGATTTGTAAATTAACACCTTTTAGCCCCAAGCTTATATAATAATTGGGTAATAAACAAGTGGACAGAGAGAGACACATGCCTCAAAGGATGACTCTGTTTCCAAACAGAATGTATAAGGCTTCTAGTTAAGGTGTCTGAGGTTAAGTAGAATGTTTAGGCTCTTCGCAGTTACACCTAGAGATTTCAGCCTCCTGACAGTTACATTGCATCAAGATATAACTACTGTTGTCTGATACATAGAGGAGCTGTGCTTCTATGTAACTCTAAAAGCCACATTCTTCAAATAATTAAAAAGTGTGTGTTTTACCCTTGAAATACTTAATGTTATTGCTGGAAATACTGCTGATTATAAAGTCCAGTTCCTCAGTGGATGAAGGTGTTTCCTGCTGAAACTCTGGCAGTCAGCCTGGTTATTGAAAAACATCATATCCACTCTTTGTAAAGCTAAAATGTACTATGGAAGTATTTAATATGAATAGTTTTTAGACTCCACTCAAGGAGTCGCCTGCAGTCATGTACATCTATTCAGTGATGATAGCTATTGGCCAGTGCAGCAAGAAAAGCCTCTTAGCATCATGTGTTAGGGCATAGTGCCAGACTGTCACAGCTGCGAAGTGTCCAGATAGAATTTGGCTTGTGTCCTGTTAGTTTAGAGCACACATGAAGCAAACATGCAGGTGCCCATATGAAGTTGTATAGAATAAATACACTTAGTTGCTAATTCACAGTAGTCTTGTGAGTTTCATTCTGTGGATCCTTACTTCCCCCTCACTTTGAACTTCGGAGTCTGCTAAGGAGTTCTGTCAGCAGTTAGGTGAGGTGCTTAGAATTGTGTGTTCTATATCACCTATGCACAGTGATGACCATGAGTTGAACCTTGGTTTCCTTCAGTCTAGAGTAGAGGTGCAATGAAGCCATTTCAAATGGCTGACATAGGAATATTAACATTATTCTGAGGGAATTTTGATGTAATTTCCTTCAATTTGTGTACTATATCATGCCAAGTTACAAATTATTTGTGCTAATTACTGTGGAAAGGAAGACACTAGAGTTTTATGTGGAGAAGATGTGAGGATGAAGTCCTCAGATGATTCTCCTGCTGCAACAGGATCAAAAGCCTTCTGAGCTCTGCTTCTGCTTCTATTAAATTTGTTCTGAAATCAAAATTTGTATTTGTCATGACAAATAATTAGTAGATACAGGTGATGTTTTTTATCTTCTGAGACAAAATGACTAATGAAGCACTAAGAAGATTGCTCTATATTGAGAATTCGTAGGAACATTTTCTAGGACTTAATGGGACCTCATCTCCTTACTTTTCTGGACTGTCTGTAATGTTTTAGGTACAAATGTGATTAGGTTGGAATCCTCTTTAGACACTGTGAAGTTTTAGAGTTCATTTTTGAGCATGTTCAGAAATGCTTGTGGCAGTCGCTAGCACCTTGAAGCATGCACGCACTTTAGCCTGAACTTTTGTTAGATGTAAACCAGAAGCTAAAGCACCCAGTTTAAAGAAAAAAATTGCCATGGGGAAGCAGCTGAAAATTGTATAATCGGTCACAGAGGATGGAGCACTCAAGACTGATTTCAGAATCCACTTAAGGTGTTCTAAGTTAACATTGCTGGTGAATAAGGTGGCCTGATGCCTGGCTGCATTTTCCAATCTCCTCCCTTGTGCCAGCATTTATCATTCATATAGCTGTGTTGTCAGCCAGACCTATTCCCTCAAGTGCCCCTTTCAGCAATAGCAAACACTTAAATTGGCTAAAATCAATCATGATGCCCTGCACGGGCCAGACTGATCTCTTTCTCTGGGTCTATCTCTTGTGATGTGATTAAAAAAAAATTTAGGCTGTTGTATCAGGTGCTTCCCCTGATCACCTGCCATTTCAGTGAGACAGCCTCTTAAAATAAGCATCAAGCTTAGTCTGGATTATATGATCTCTGAATTCTGTGTTCATTGTGATGGATTTCTTTTTTTTAACTGAAAAACCAAGGAATTCATTTAAATGTCAGCAAGATCAGCTTCTACCTCTTTTAGTGAAAGCATTCAGGTTAGTGTGCTTGTCTTCAAATCCCCTACCGATTCTCAGGTTTCCCCAAGATGCCAAAAGTCCCATCTGTTCTCTACCCAGTTGCCAAAATCTCCAGTGTCCATTTTGGCAGTTGCAGTAATTTGTGTTTTTCTTTGCCAAAACTATCTTTGATATGGTAAAAGCCTGAAACTCTGAGAACGGTAAAATATGGGCACTTCAGCATCAAAGTGGTACAAACTGCTATAATAACTGTATTTCCGACTTCATATGTATGCTTCTTAAAGATTATGCTTCTGTCACATAACATTTCACACAGAGCTGAATTTATAGTTTATGTGGAGCTGGGATAGCATTATAGAATTTATTTCCAGCTCCTTGTGGAGTGTTCTGGAATCCAGTTGTATTTGAAACAAGAACATGAAGTTGCTCGGGTTGGTTTGCAAATCTGTTGTGGTATGTGCAGCCCCATGTATGTATATAACCAGTATTTAGGAGGAATGTATTAGAATGAATAATTTCTCTATGAATAACTTCTCTCTTTCTCTTTTTTTTTTTTTTTTTTTTTTTTTTTTTTTTTTAACAGAGGCTCCAATTTGGGAAAAAAGAAGCAACACATTTGTCACATACCAGGATGTGGCAAAGTATATGGGAAGACTTCACACTTGAGAGCTCATCTCCGCTGGCATTCTGGAGAGCGTCCATTTGTTTGTAATTGGATGTTCTGTGGCAAAAGGTTCACTCGCAGCGATGAGCTCCAGCGGCACCGAAGAACGCACACAGGTTTCCAGTCTTTGATTCTGGTGTATTTAACTAAAGGAGTGCTATGGACTGAGCTTGGATAAATAACTTTTAAGAGGAGAACAGATCTTTGAATTAGATTGATTTTAAGGCAGTGTGATTTTTCTAAAATCAGCTAAATCTTATTTTGGAATCTTTGGTAGGTCTGAGGAGATAAAACGCACACCTCTTGATTCAGAACTGACATTTAAGCTGATGTTTAACGTAGCTTAATCAGAATACTTTGATTCAGGCTCAGCAATGCATTTCATTTGTTTGAACCGGATTATAACTCTTTTTCTATCTTAAAACTTCAATAAGAAAAAAAGAGGACTAGGTGGCCTGGGGATTAGATATCATTCCTAAAATCAAAGAAGAGCATGTGATGGTGCATCACTCTGCACCTTTTAGTTTCATGGTTAGACCACCGATTAGGAGCTTCAGGTTCACATTTCTCTTTCTGTCTAATACAAAGAAAAGAAATTAATATAGATATTCCACCTTATCAAGGAGTAGTTAGTTTAAAATCTGTTGTCTGTTTTATCTGTTTTCTTACAAACTAAATATTTGCATTCAACAGGATGTTTACCTTTTAAAATCATAGTATTTGAAAAACTGGTAGATAAATAATTTTTGTGTTTATCAGCATTTACATTGCTTAGAAAAATATCTTTGGATGTCTGTGAAAAATATTCCATTTTGTTCTTAATGGTGTGCTTTTGTGTAGATATTTTGGATGCTAAATCTAAGCTGGGACATTACAGTTTGTCTGGATGGACAGACTGATGGTTTTTAAGAAAAGGCGAGTTGAATGATTCACTTCAGAGGGTGTGGTTAATAGCTCCTAGTGTGCCTGCTTACCAGTAAAAAGTAGAGAACTCCAGGGATCTATCATTTGACATCTTTTTTTATCATTGACCTGGAGGAATCAACACAATTCTTCTGTTAACCTTCTTAGGTTTGTGGACAAACCCAAACTGGGGTGACCAGTCAATGCACTTGATGGCAAGGCTGCTATTCAGAGGGATGGAGGCTGAAGGAATGGGTTAACAAGAATTCTAGGAAATTCAGCAAGAATAGTCACAAAGTACTGCACCCGGGATGGCATTAACACTCGGGGTAACACAGGCTAAGCATGGAGAGGTTGGAAACAGCTCTTCTGAAAAGTACCTGGGAGTCTTGATAGACAAGTGGAACATGGTCAAAGACCAGTAGCAATGATATCCAGAGCTGTATTAACAGAGGCAAGGACCCTGATCACAGGGATTATTCCCTTCTTTTGGTTAGACTGCATCTAGAATATGGCATCTAGTTTTCAGCACCCAATACGAAGAAGACATCGATGACAGGATTGAGTTCACTAATGAGTGACCAAGATGATCAGGAAGCTGGAACATTTGCCTTATGAGGAAAGATTGTAGGATTCAGATGCACAAAGAGAACAGTAATGACAGGGGAAGCTTAGTAGTAATTCTCTAGTTACCTGCAAAGGCCATCCTTAAGAAGGCAGTTACTTTCCCTGATGATGGTTGAAGGATAACAGACAGCAGATGTATGTTGAAATAAGAAGAGTTCAGAACAGCCATAAATAAAAGCTTTTTAATTATGGGAATAGCCAGGCACTGGAATAGGGTGCCTGTAGAGTTCCTGCAGTCTCCATCCTTAAAGGTTTTCAAGAAAACTGGATAAATTCCTCAGCAACCAGATCCAATCTCATAGGTGACTGCTTAGAAAGAGATCAGAACACAGACATTCAGAGGTCCTTTCAAACCTGAATTACCCTATGATCTTGTGTGTCAGTCTCAAGTGTGATTCTGCTGTAGGTCATACAGTCTTCTCTGTCCATCATTTGGTAGGTTTTGTTCTCCTCCTAGAAGTTACTTATTGGTAATAATTGCAGTGAAACTTAGCAGCCTGAGGATATGAGATGGCTATATTCTCTAGCATGCCTGAAGGATCTCCCCAAGCTTCTGGTGACACCCAGAAAGTTAATTAAGTTCTTATATAAATTGCATGGGATTTGTACGGGTGTCAAGAAATGTAACACACAAGTTTATCATGTTCAATGGCTTTCTTCCTCAGTATAATTCTTGTTAGAATTCTGACTCTAAAGAGCATTAAGTTTAATTTTGATTTTTAGTGTTCTTGAATATTTTTTTCCTTCTTTGACAGGTGAGAAGAAATTTGTCTGTCCAGAATGTTCAAAACGATTTATGAGAAGTGACCATCTTGCCAAACACATTAAAACACATCAGAATAAAAAAGGTATTCACTCTAGCAGTACAGTGCTGGCATCAGTAGAAGCAACATCTGATGATACTTTGATTACTGCTGGAGGAACAACACTTATCCTTGCAAATATTCAACAAGGTTCTGTTTCAGGAATAGGAACTGTTAATACATCTGGCACCAGCAATCAGGATATTCTTACCAACACTGAAATACCTTTACAGCTTGTCACAGTTTCGGGAAACGAGACAATGGAGTAAATATTACACAAGATACCTATTAATTGTGGTTATTTTTATACAGTAGTGAGAAGAATATTGTTCCTAAGTTCTTAGATATCTTTTTATTGATGTGCAAAAATTTTTGGATTGACAGTAACTTGGTTATACATGACACTGAAATGCCTTACTTTGTATGATATTCCATAGTATATTAAAATGGTAAAATTGCATGGGTTTTGTAGGTACTTTTGGAATCTAGAAGAGAAGAAATTTTACCAAGTTATATTAAAAAAAAAAAAAAGAATTTAACGATGGAAATGGTAGTCTAACCAAATGCATCAATCCTGTGTGGTTTAGTGTAAAAAAAATGAGAACATGTTGGTATTTATCTATTGTAAGATAAAAGAAGTTGATGGGTGAAAAGAAATCACATTATGATAAAAGAAATTTTGTAATTTTCTTGATGACTGGAATTTTTATTATGCATAACTGACAAATCAAGTTTCCAAGCAAATGTTACATAGTGTAGGCTTTACTTAGCTCATCAACTTGTCATTTTGAAGCTAATTATTTTAATTAGGTTAACTATGTACAATATTTTAAGCATTACTCTTGTAAGATTTTGCAAACTACATTTTAACATGGAACTCTAGGGATAGTCACCTTTTAAATCCTATTGAAAAGCCATGTTTAAGATTTAATTTGCCAAAATGATGTCTTGTTAATATTCTTTCAATAACCAAGGTGGGCAATATAACCAATGTTTAAAAAGCTTAAAATGTTAAGAAAAATAAATATGTATAGGTTGAAGCATTTGGGTGGTAAGGCAGATGTTATAGTGAAGTATATCCCTTCTTTTGAACATTGGAGGACCAAAAATAAGGTGTATTGCGTCTCAGCAGTGATTTTTATCAAATCTTTTTCCAAAAAAAACATCTGTATGCCAGGGCCTTAAAAGCCATCATGTAAATTACCAGTAAAATATAACATATGCAAATACAAAAGAAAAATCACTTCCATATTGACAGTACTCCCAAACATATGGATATAGTCATAGTGAACTAGGGGGGTTATGAGGTTTTTATTTGTTTGTTGTTTAGTTTTTGGTTAGTCAATCTGCATTTAAATATCAGCCATCTTTCCTTTTTTGCTTCTTCCCTTAAAAATTGTATGTATCCAGTACATTTAACTGATAAACATATATGTTTTTTATTATGCTGAATTTTCTTTTTATTTTTTAATTACTGTTTATATTTTCAATTATAGAAAATGTACAAAATGAAGTTATATAGCCAGTCTGTAAGTGCTATACCATTTTCAAAAAATGTACAACGATAATTACTGCAGTTCACCTATTTACAAACATTTGGAAATCTGTTCATTTGTTATTCTTAAAACCACCTCAAATTTAAAGGCTACCTTATTGTACGTTTAAAGTGTATTATAACAGTGTGGTAGTTAATAAAACACTATTTTTTTTTCTTTTGACTTGAGTTTACTGTGCTTCTTGTTAACTAACAAGGTGTAATTTCATAATACATCTTGATAACCTGAGATGTTGTATTATTTTGCAGTAGATGGTGGGAAGCAGAAACGTGTTTTCTTTCCCTATGGACACAGAGATAGTAATTTTCCACCTCCTCGCTCACAAAGCCCCATCTGGATGTGCGTGCACACGTATGTGCTGTGTTGGTGTAGTGGGGATGTTTTGCTGTCATGTTGAGCAGGGCTTGAAGAATATGTAGGCTCCATCCTATAGGTTGCATTTAAATCCTCTGACACATGCGAAGTTTACATGGAGTATTAATGAGGAGCTGTGACTAAGTGAGAACTATGAGATTATAGAGAGTAATGGTTGTATATAATGCTCTAATGAAAATGAAAAGTTTTTATTTGTAAAGTCTTAAGTTTTTGTGTATCAAATGATAAAGGACTGACCAGGATAATTTAGGATAAACCAGGCAAAGTCAACCTAGAAAAATGAGAACTGGAAGTCACGTAGGACAGATTTTCTGAATTTGCAGTTAGGTGGAAAAAAATTAATGCAAATCTTTTAGAGATTCAGAGTAACAGGAATTGACAGGTACAGAAAAAAGGGAGTTAATTCAGCATCAGTTTAATTGTCTGTTTAATAAAATGAAAGGATGAAATTGGTTGGGATGAGAGCAGCAGCTTGAGGGAAGACAGTTCTGCTTAGACTTGCAGTGTTCCATGGATGTTGCCAATATATTAACATGCTCTGAATCCGCTTCCTTTAGGCAGGTGAGTGGGCTTGGTTTTCAGAATTGTGGTAGTGGACAGAGCATATTAGTATGTTTCTAATACTTAGGTTCTGTTTCTCATCTCTTAGCCATCAGTAGCTGTATTAGTGCATTATTTTAAGTGGGCAGGAAGAGGGCTATTTTCTTATTCAAACTGCTTTTCACAAGTTTTATGGAATGACACTTTCACTGATGTTCATCTGTGGATGAAGCTGTTTTGGTGTCAAGGGTTTTGATGTCTCATAGCTGAAGATGAGATTGCTTTATTTCTCAGAGCTTTTATGCTCACTACATCAAGTGGTTACTTTAATTAGTGTTTAGGTAGCACATTTTATAAAAAGATGTGTTGTTAAGTTTCAGAAGGTTGATGTTTTGGAAGAAACTAACTCTGGAAGTCTCATGGAGAGCCTTACAGCCAAAGGGCCTAATGGCTCAAAGCCATAGTGTTTGTATTGTGGGACAGTATTTTCTGAAAGCTCCCTGCTCACCTCCAGGGCAAAGATTCATAAGCCCAAGATCTTTGGTGTATCTAGGATTTTTACTACCTCATGGCCTCTTTTCTGGTCCTCTAGGCGTTCATGTGATACCAAGACAAAAGTGTGCGTTTTGTAGAATGCTTTCCAGGTCTTCGTGGGTTCCTGACAATGGTTGCTTGATGTGCTTCTTGCTGGTACAATCTGTACCATTTTACGTACTTATTTTCATGTCAGGCTTCTTGCTTGTATGGTTTCTTGGTAAGGTAGCCTTTAGATCCTTGGTTGGTTTTTATCTCTTACAGTCTCACGTAGTCACTAGGTAAGAAGACTTTAAAACTGGGTCTGCAAGAGAGCATGAGTTTGGGAGCATCCTGTGTTACCAATTTCAGTGGTTCAACTTTCAGTAAGTACAAGGCCTGTACATACACTTACTATGATCTCAGTATTGTGTTCATTCTTGAATGAACTAATGGTTTGATCCTTGCAAATTGCAAACTAACACTGATTTTTGCAGAAAACAAGACCTTTTAATCATTGTTAATTACCAGGTCAAGGAGCAGTGTGACTAAGGACAATATCATTGTCACTGAAAGACTTGTCTGATTATGCAGACTTTCTTCTGGCAAGGGACTCTGCAGAGCACTTTTTTGGACTTGTCTGAAAAACAAATAACAGGCCTTAGTTTTAGGCATTTTGAGCAGCTGGAATCAGGAAGATAAGCCTTGCCAATGGCTTCAGCAAAGCTCTGTTATGTTCTCTCACAAGTTGTTCTGGGTGTTGGGGAATGAAGGGATGGAACTAACAGTCACCTTTCAAGAGTGGTTCTTGGCTTCTTTAAGCAAAGAATTAATGAGCAGCCGGTTGTCTTTCCTCCAGATTTTTACCACTACCATTAACACCAGGTGTAGAGCACGTACTGTAAAAAAAGGCAGAAGATGACATGGCTGACTTAACTAGACAGGAATAGTAGCCATTTTGCACAACAGGAGTACAGGTGGTTGGCATCAGGTTGTTCTGTGCTCTAGTTTCTACAAGATTTTATCAAAAGGAAGCATTTTCTACAAGCCATTTTACATGTAATTCCTTCTTTCATCTTGGAACTAAGGAAAAAGAAAGCCATTTGTGACTCAAAACAGAATCTAATTCCAGAGCTCACTTTGGCATCTTGGCACTGTACAAGCCTCTATTTGGACAAGTTGGTACCCTTCTCAAGCCTTATTATTGTGGAGTTGGCAGAAGAATGCTATGAAAATTACCTGCAGGGAAATAACCTTCCTTCCCCAGCTATGCATTCTCTTCTGTCAGAAGACTCCGTTTCACAGATTTTGAGCTCAACATGAGATGGACACCACCAGGGAAAGGTTCCAAGGCAAGATTAGGAACTATTTGTTGCTTGAGCACTGCTGTTCCTACAGTCTCCAAAAGTTCAAATCTTGACTGTGCTCTTGGCCTGCCTACAGCTAAAACAAAATTTACTTCTGTATATATCTTACAACATAGCCGCATTTTCCACAAAATTTGTTGAAGAACAGTATCTTTACAAGGATTATAGGATGACAGATTACCATAGCAAATAATTTTCAAACAGCAAAAATTAGTTGATAAGTGGTATCACATAATCCATCTCACCTTTCTCTGTAAACGTCTTTCAGATAAGAGTCTTGCAGCCCCTGACAAGAAAAGAGCCATCGGAGATGGTTGAGTTGGGTACCAGGCATGGACAAAATATCACTGAAATTTTACATTGTCTAAAGAAGTCCCTACCTTTCACATATAATGGGTAACCCAACTACAGACATTCTTAAGTTCTATGTTTCTATGGAACCTACTCCTCTATGTAAAGTATTCACAGAATTTTATTTATCATTTATGCACAAACACCACAAATGGCTACTTCATCACAGTTGCTTCCTAACTGGATGTTTTTCTTCCATCAGGACATGTTTTGATATGACAAACACCAGAGAATGTAACACATTGCTATCTGAAGAAAATACATCAGATTTGCAGGGAAAATCAATGGGATTCTGTTTATGTAATTATCCTGTGATGGAGACATCATGATGATGTTAGGTGGGACTGTTCTACATTTACTGCTTAAATTGATTCTTGATTCTTGTCCTCTGTTCAGGCCATTGCATGAATCATTATCAGTACATCAAGAAAGTAGTAGAATACAAAAAGATCTTGCTGCTTCTGGAGTTGTGGTTTTGGAGACTTTAATGCTGTCAGCCATTCTTCACTCCAGAAGAGGGTACTAGACTGTGATTCGAGTACTCCAAATGGTATTGCTGGAAGGTTTAGTGGTGAAAATGATGGCTTCTGGAGGGGTAGTAGCCATCTCTTATATTGTTAGCTTGGCTGCAACCTGCACTGGGACCTTCTACTTTTCTGAGCTCCTGCTATTTCTGATTGTACTCTTTGCCTGTTTCAGAGGTGTTGAGCACAAGCTAATCTGGCACAGCTGTATCCCTTAGTACGTAAACACTGGCTCCCTGTTGGGACCTCAGCTATAGCCTTGCATGAGGAAACATGTAACGTTCAAGTGTGGTTGAAACAGACACAGGGCTCTAGGGCAGCACTCTGCCACACTTTTCAAGAGCAGCATGGGGGAGCAGCATAAGAAGACCTGAGGTACATGACCTGGTAAAAAGCAGCTCGTACCAGACACCAAACAAGCAGGTAAGAAAAGCATGCTCTTGTGGGCTGGTAGGAAGACTTGTGAACATGAGGACAAAGTGAGGACGGTGGGAAAGAGGTAGGAACAGATGGGTTGGATAAGTGACTTGGAGTAGGGTTGCAGAACGCTGTGGAGACACACAATAGTAAGAGTTAATACAGTTTATGGATTCTAATCCCTGGTGTTCCTGTGAAACCTTCTGGAGTATAGGTTCCAGGCAAGTGTGACTACAACCATTTGGGAGGGGGGGCAGGGGGGGCTGTTGGTGAGTCAGACAAGATGCAATAAAGCAAATAAAGGGGACTCAAAAAATTATTTGACAGCTGCATAAAGCTTTTTGACATTCATGATGCTTTCGTAACAGTCCTTACTGCCTTTTGGTTCTTTACTGAGCTGTGCACTTCTCTGTCTTAAAGTTTTCCTGCTAGGTCATATATACCATAATCCCAGCAGAAGCCCGCACACTAGACTGAGATTTGCCATAATATGCACTATTTCTCGAGGTCTGATGAAATCTGTACCTGGAAATGTGCACTCCTATAGGTGATTTATGATGGAGAAAGCCAGATATGCACTGAAGCTTGAACTGTGCTGCTTGAGTTTTGGCTGAGTCCTTTCATTTCAGGTACAAGGATATTGTGTCTATCCTAGGAACTAAGTACGGGAGAATGGACTGGTCCTTTGGCAGCGTCAGGTTTGCTTGTGTCTTCACTTCTGCGGCTCTTTTGCATGTTGGCTTTATTTATTGTCTGAGGAAAAGGTCATTTCTCAGTTGCCCAGCCCCACAGGCCTTGTTTCCCTGCTGTGGTGAGGGCTGGTCTCCAGGGCCCTGGCAGCTGCCCTGTGACGCTCCAGGCCCCACAGGACGTTGGTGGCGGGCGCGGGGCCCACAGCCCCCACAGCCGCCACAGCCTCACAGCCCCACTGCCCCCACAGCCCCCACAGCCCCCACAGCCCCCACAGCCCCACAGCCCCCACAGCTCTCACAGCCCCCACAGCTCTCACAGCCCCCACAGCTCTCACAGCCCCCACAGCCCCCACAGCCGCCACAGCCTCACAGCCCCACTGCCCCCACAGCCCCCACAGCCGCCACAGCCCCCACAGCCCCCACAGCTCTCACAGCCCCCACAGCCGCCACAGCCTCACAGCCCCACTGCCCCCACAGCCCCCACAGCCGCCACAGCCGCCACAGCCCCCACAGCTCTCACAGCCCCCACAGCCGCCACAGCCTCACAGCCCCACTGCCCCCACAGCCCCCACAGCCGCCACAGCCCCCACAGCCCCCACAGCTCTCACAGCCCCCAGAGCTGCCACAGCCCCACAGCCCCCACAGCTCTCACAGCCCCCACAGCTGCCACAGCCCCACAGCCCCCGCAGCCTCACAGCCCCACAGCTGCCACAGCCCCACTGCCCCCAGAGCTGCCACAGCCCCACAGCCCCCGCAGCCTCACAGCCCCACAGCCCCACAGCCCCGACAGCCCTGTGCATGCGGACAGCACACGGAGCACAGCTTGAGTAACATGGCTCCTGGGGACCATGCCAAGGGCTGCCCAGGTCCTGCTGAGAAGGAAAAGGACAAGCAGGTCGCACGCATGGCCATGGGTGCAACAGTGTGGTGTTGGGGCCTTTGTTTTTAGTGGCGTTTGGCCAGCGTGCTGCCATGCCAGTGAGACGTGAGGCACTGTCATAGGCAGCCATAGGTGTCACAGCCTCGTGTTCCTCATGTACGTCCTGAGCTCTGTCTGGGGTTATTTGTACCAAAGCTGCCATCTGAGGTAATGGGATTTAATAATAATTTTTCCATGTACATTTGTAGCTGTTTTTACTACATGTAATGTGTCCTAAGCATATAATTATTTAATAGCTTCCAAAGGAGCTATTCAAGTTTTTTTTTTTTTTTCTGTAAATAACACACCTTTTAAAACTATATAAATTCTTAATATCATTTTATGTCTTTTCTTACATTTCCTTAAAAAAAATTGACCTCCCCAGTCAGTATTTACCTGAAGAATTAAAATAGTTCCATTTTCAGTTGTGCTAATGGTCCCCAATTTTGTATTTACTCATCAGAGATTTGGAGTAAGGGTTGCTTTCCAGTTTCCCTGAAAGTCTTAACAATATTCAGAGGAAGGAGTAGCTATAAAAAAAATATTTCAAATGTAGAAGGATTGACGGATGTGGCAAATTTTACAGTTTTCCTGTTCAGTACACATACAATACTGAACACTAGTGAGTGGGAATAATCATGGTCAACTCAAACTTCAGGAGCAGAGTAAGGGAGGCGAGCTGTCACCTTCCAGTGTTAATCCCTTCACTGCTTTCGTTTCCAGCCTCCCTTAAGCCTTGTCTCTTCTGCAGCTCTCCAAATTTCTTAGAAGCCTCTTTGTTCCTCTTGCCTCTTCTAGCACGAGCAACAGATGTTTCCTGTCTGTTTCTGGAAGGCAGAGAGCTTTGGGGTTGAAACGGTCAAAACTTTCTTCTGTCCTGCTTATGAGTGAGACAGTGGATGAAAAAACAAGCTGAGGACTCTGTTCTTGAATGCTGAACGTGTAAAAAGGGGGCAGAATTAACTGGCCTGATGTCACTTCAAGGAATCTTTACATCTGGGAATGTTAAGGTAAAAAAAGCTATTTGTGAATTTCTCTTGTCCAGTCATTGAATAAATTTCAAAATTTATTCAAGACTGCATAATCCCATCTGTATAATTTCATGCAATAAAGTCTATACAAGTAGAGAAAAGTCTCACTTCTGTGAAAATATATAATTAAGTTTACAAATTCATAAATAATATTTTGCTTACACACAAGTTATATATTTTCATTTTGGTAAGTTTTA
This sequence comes from Anomalospiza imberbis, assembly GCF_031753505.1. Classification (NCBI taxonomy): domain Eukaryota; kingdom Metazoa; phylum Chordata; class Aves; order Passeriformes; family Viduidae; genus Anomalospiza; species Anomalospiza imberbis. The sequence continues at coordinate 21,254,429 of NC_089687.1, read as the reverse complement.
TGACAAAAGTCATAAATAGTTTGCCGCATTAAAGCTCGGTTCAGCATTTCACCACAAAAAGTAAGTCAGGTGAAACACTTATTATTTTGAGTTAGGGCTCTAAATTTTCTCTCAATGTTCATGACTTTTCTCATACTTTAGAAACAGACTAGTTTTAAAATTGAGCACCAAACATTGTAAGATTGTAGACTTCAGAACCAGAGCATCTAAGCAGTTGTGAAGGATTACAACAAATTTTTTAAAAAATTAATAGTTATCTAAGTTATTAAAAAATTAACACCATCCCTCCTCCCCCACTTGACATGTCAAATATAAACAGTTTGCAATCTGAATGTTTAAAGACTGGTGTGTGCATGCAAAATGTGATTTGTTTTTCAAGTGCAGTGTTCAGCACATATTAGTGATCCCAGCAATTTTAACTGACATTTCTCTTTGAGTATATTTTAACCTGTGCTTAATCTGAGGAACATTTGAAGTAGCATAACTGGAAAATGCCACAGAGGCCAAAAGTTTTCTACTCTTTTCTCATTTAGTTTCTGTTTGACAGCATACATTTTGATATGGCCATTTAGAGTGTGCCGATGACTTGTGCATAGCAGGCAAACAAAATATTAATTTACAATCCCAAGACTTCAAAATGTATTTGAGGATTGTGAGGTAATGTGAGGCTTCGTTGTTTATCATAGCTTGTTAATTTAGATCCCTGTTTATTGAAGCATGGAAGTTTTCTATGTGCTAAGGAAGAAAAATGGAAAGGTCCAAGACAAGCTACAAACAAGTACCTGAGCTAGGAGCACAAACTTTCCTGATTCTCTTCAGCCAGGTAAGCATAAATTCTTGCATGAAACTGTTAAACTTTTCAGTTCTATTCTCTCTCATTCTTTTCATTTCAAGGACTACAGAAGGCATGCTAGTGACAGTCTTATACATCTATATGTTACTTCATTTGATCTCAAGGATTGTGGTGGAATCTTATTCCCCTGGATGTTTAGGAGATGCAGAATTTCATCCAAGGTGTTTATTAATTTGAGACAGCTGCTTTAATGGAAGCATCCACCACATTTGGATCAGAAGCACACTGTTTCTGACAGTCATCTCTCTGTCAACATTTTATTTCTCTATCTCTTCCCTGTTATTTATTTCCCCTAACTTTTATCTCTCTAGAGACCTGTCTTTTCTCTCTCCCTATTGTAGAAAGTATAAAAAGGATATTGTTTTGGCCTTTCTGAGCAATTTTTAGTTCTTACACATAAAAAACTTTGTACAGTGCATTATTGACTTTTGCTAGATTCATTTTGATAAAAATTCTGCTGTTACCATCCAGAACTTCACCAAATTCTGGAGCAGTTGTCCTTCATTTTAAAAGACTTTTGAACATCAAAATATGACATGAACATGTGATCATATTTGAGGATGTCATGGTTCAAAATTTGGGGTTTGCTCTACTGAAAAACCAAATGTCATCTATGAAAATTCAGAATCCATCTCCGGCCATGCTTGGCTCTCTGAGTATTCAGCTGTATAAAATGTCCTTTAATTTGAAAGTTGTGCCCACCGATGAAAAAAGAGATGGCTTTGACTGCTACAAACATTATGGCTAGAAATCTGTTAAATAAATAAAGCTGCATAGAGGAGCAGAGGTGTACTGGCTACAAAGGCAGCCCAAAAACTGTAAGCTACCAGCTTAGAGATCTGCTAATTAATGTTGCAGAATGGTACTGTTTCTGAAACGATAAAAGCACAATTAAAGGTACAGCAAGCAAATAATAGATTTAGTACTCTTTATGGAAATAGAATATTGCTGAAATGGAGGCTTCTATATCCACACAGAAGAGAATGAAAAGTCATGAAAATGCCAAAGGGTACAAAAACTTTTAGTTCAGTTTGAAGGAAATTGTACAAGAATCCTAGGCTTCCCTGACAGAAAGAAGGAAAAAAAGTTTCAAGAATGTTATGTGGTTATTAAGAAAGAAAAAGAAAGTAATTTTGTCTAAAATTTTGAATTTCTTATATAATAGGGGGTTTTGGTTTTCTATTTTTTTCATCCTGTCTCTATCTTACATTCAGTTATGTTCCGACTTCCTCATACTCAGTTTGGCCTTGCTGGAAAGAAGTTAAATGGCATGGTCAGCCCATACATCTATTACAGAGATTCACTTAGACTGGAGTAGAGGCAAATAGAAAAAAATATTCTGACTGAACCTTTTTTGGACAGAACATAATGGACTTTGAAATAAAAGGAGGAGCTACCTAAAAATGGTGTTTCTTCGAAGACCACTGATAGAGGGGAATGATTGCAGTATAAGAGAAAAAATGTAGCAGCTTTGGCAGCAAAAATGGAGAAAAGAAGCTGATAGAAACAAATTGCTAGATGAAATAAAAAATATTTGGCAAAGAAGCAGAGGAACACAGATTCTGAAAGAGCGCTCAAACATCTTACTATCCTTAGAGGCCAATTAAACCTGAATCAGTGAGGGAAGACAGAAAGAGCCCTCTGCAAGCTTAATGAAAATTTATATCGGGCAAAATAAAGCTCTGAGATTATTGTCATATAAGGTATAAAATGCTAAGAGAAACAAGCTAGCTTGGCTATTAATGATACCAGAGTGGTATTTACATTTAAAACAAAATATATTTGTAAGATCTTTGAAGGTTTTCTGTGTCCATCTGTATGCTAACAAAAAATCAGCTCCAGCTGACAAAATATTTTATGTAATGAAGCAAATATGCCCCCAGGTTCCAGCTGCCCAAATCACCATTTGAAGCTATCTGAGTAAGAAAAAATAAGAAAATATCTTCAGAAAATTGCCAGCTACCCTAGAGATTGTGTCTTTCAAATACTTCTAAACATCTTTCTTAGCAACCTGTAAAGACTGGTCGGCTTTTGCTTTTGGTAGTTGATACATTGCTTAGCAAGAGCTGGCTAAAGCATCTCTGTTAAATGCCATTGTTGTACATTATAGTAGAAGGATATAATCACTGCCAAAGACACAGGTTAGAGTAAGGTCACCAGTTACTCAAAAAATAGATAAAGTTATGTCTCTTGTCCTGTGTCCCCATATCTTGGATCTCCGGCAGTCATTTGGAGGTGTGGCAATTGAAGGCTATTTTACTGGCATTCCACTTATATAAAAAGAAGCTTAAGTAGGAAACTCATGTTTACATTTTCCCTATACGTCTCCCTAAAGCATCAAATACAAAAATTAATTGAAGAGATTTGTAACTCAGAGTTAAAATCAATACTTCTCAAATTTCCACTCTTCAGACATATAATTTTACCTTCTTCAAGTGAAGCCTACAGCAAACCTCTTGTGACAGCCATCTTAGTTGTCTTGTCTGGGTTGATAGACACTACCAGCTCTCTTCTTTCACAGGGTGCTCCTATCACAGTGAAAAGTTTCAGATGGACTCTGAATTTAGCAAACTTAAGAGGCAAAATCTAAACCCCCCAAATTATAAAAGGCAAAAGTAACCAAGGAGTAATTTATATTTGATCTAGAAATAAATATCCAGTTATATTCCATACCTCATTGTTTAGCTTTCTTAAGGGCAGAGTAAAAACATCCAGATATAGGCTCAGTAGAGAAGATTAGTCCTCATCCACAGGATTTTTTTTGTTGTTTCCCATGTTTGCCTTCAGAACTCAATTGCAAAATTTTGAAACATTTCTGAACCAATTTCTGCATGCTTTAGGGTAATCCATTTTATTCTTCCTTCTCTATACCTATCTGTTAAAGTATTTCCTATGGATATATGTTCTATATGCTTTTATAATGCTCTATATGCTATATATATAAAATGATGCTCTATATGCTATATATAATGCTCTAATTGCTTTTCATGTTGTACAATTTCTGATTCCCTTACAAGTAATATATAATTTAAAAATATTTCTAAAGATTGAGAATGTAAATATCGATCACTGTATACAATTTTAAAAAGTTCGCATTTGAATTAATTTTGTTGCTTTATTTCTCGGTAGTAAAAACTGTTATTCCAATCATTTTTACTTTATTGATAAGGACTCTCAACACCATGAAAGTTCAAATGTAGGCCCAAGTGCACTTTAGCCTCCTGTTAGTATGTCTGATGATCACCAAAACCTTGTTGTTCCTAATAAATGAGGCAGTTTCTCAAAATGATTTAAGTCCTTATAGAGAGCATTGAATCAGCTTTCTCCTTTTGATAGGTGGTTTGCCTTGTGTAAATAGCTCCAGTAAGGTGCACATCAATGCCATCCCTCATGGATATTTTCACTGCAGCCCCAAATGCTTCTTTCCGTGTGTAAGCATTTGGGAGTACCTTGGTCCTGCAATAAGGTCTATCAGCTAATAACTTTGTAATATGTCCTGTCACAAAACAGACACAGTGTGCAGACTATGAATTGACTCTTCATATGTGAACAGCTGGAGTGCAAGGTGGATTTAAATGCATGCTACCATGTTATCCTTGTGTCTGTTACAGTCATTGTAGAACTCCTGCTGCTGAGAGGTTTCTTTCATAAAATGTATTTTACCCCCATCGTCTCCAAGATTCAGGTTTTAGAACCTAAATTATGTCCCTCCATTTGACTTACTGACAGATTCCACTTGAACTGAAAACAGTTACAATGGCTGGCCACACACAGTACCTGAGGATGTAAAAATACATTTTGAAGAGCAGCAAAGCAACCTTCTTGAAGAATTAATGGCAGCAAGAACTTATTGACTGTTCCCCTAATAGGAGGGAACCACAGATGGAGTCGAAGAACAAGTAGTCATTCTTGATACTGTATCTGGTTATGAGTATGACAAGACACATATGAAATTCTCATAATACTTTTTTGTTTAGTTTAGTGAAATCAAAATAAGGCTTTCTTTTGTTTTTAGAAAGAAACTATAGGGTTTTTTCCATTAATTTGTTCCCATGATGACCAGTAACACATGGCAACAGTACTAAGGCTGTATGTGCTTTTTGTACATTTACCAAAGCAGCAGTTTTCCTACAGAACTAGAATAAGGGTGTTTATATCCATATATATATATGAAAAGTATAGAAAGAGTGTATATATATAAAACTTGGGTGGCAAGGAATAATTTTGTTCCTGAGATATAAATTTGAAAGGGAAATTCTTAAGGCCTGTTTATAATTTATTTTTAAGTTCTCATAAGAATTAAAATACCAAGTGATTGCAAACTATTCCGATCCAGAAGAGATAATTTTTTTTATCTTATTCACCCCTCCAGAATTCCCATGCTTGAATTCAAAGGAAGAAGATCCAAATTTGGGACTTTTTTATTTGTTTATTTTACTCTGCAATCTAAACAGTTCACCTTTTCTCTTAGGCCTCATCACAGAGTTACATAATGACCATGACATGAAATTCCTCTGGAAAAACAAAGATGCATAGGAAGACAGTGAGTATTTAGTAAAGGGAAGCAAAGGTTAAGGCCTGGGACTGCAGAACAGCTGGAATATGTTAGTTTTACAGGAAGTCAGCCTGGAGAGGGAGTGTGAACCGCCAGCAGGTGGCTGGCTGGGAATGGCTGGATAAGGAACTGGTGGGACTGGAAGAGAGCTCTGCCTCTTACTGAGATGACTCAGCCAATTTCAGCCTGTTTTTCTTTGTAAAAGGGGACTTTTGTCAAAGCCCATTACAGTAAATTTAGCATTTCCTTTAAATATAACAGGTTCTAGATCTAACCATGCTTGTTTTGACAGTTTTTGTTTGATCTGCCTCTTAAAGCTTTACCTTATTCTTTCTCAGATGAGGAAGGAGAGCTGGTTGGTTGCTAGACAGGCTTCAAAGGGTGAGACACTGATGTGTCCCTTGGAGAAACTGCCTCTAAGTCAAGCAGACACTGTTTTGCTAAGAGAAGCTGCAGCAGACAAGTGTGGGAAGAAGGGTCTGCTGGGGTTTCTATCCCTTCTGCAGCAAGGAAAGTTACGCTGACAGAAACAGCTGCTCTTACCACAGTGATGCTTTGCTGTGGTTTGCAGTACTGGTCTATGTCCTCCAGAAGTCCTAGTCATAAAATGGGCTTTGCTGTGGGTGGCACTGTACAAACACAAGAAGCTGGCCTTGCTCCAAAGACCTTGCAGTGTGGGTGTAACCAGGAAGCAGAAGACCCAATGGAAGTGCAGAGCATAGCACAGCAGTTTTATCAGCATTTAACTGACACAGTGGTAAAAGAAAAAAACAAACCCAAACAAACAAATTAAAAAAAAAAAAAAAAAAAAAAAAACCAAAACCACAAAGAAAGTTGGAAGAAAGGATTTGAAGATAACATGATCCTGCACAATTATTTCTGAAAATCTCCTCCTGAGCATGAAGAGCAGTGTCACTAAGATATATGTGTTACTATTTGACCATCCAACAGGATGACGTTTGACAGAATTACAAGAAACCAAGATGGTAAGAGCTTGGAGAAGACTTTTATCTATGTGGATGGTTGGGAAAAACTTCATGCACTAAGCAGCAAGGCTCTGTAATTATTGTACATAGCTATTAGAGGACCTATAGACAAGTCTAAGTTGAAGATATCTGAATTACGTGTTTGAGGAATCTGCAGGATGGCCATATTATGACAGGAGACCTTGTGCAAGGTTAACTTGGAGAGAGAGAAGGGTGAGGATAGTAACAGCTCTGTTTCAGCCACAATAATATTCAGCTAGTTATCCAGAGAGAGCTGTCAGAGCTGAAAGATGCAGATGTTAGGGAACTGAAGTAATGTTGACATGTGTACATTAGAGGGATTTATTTTTGAAGTCAAAAGAGGTAATATCTGGGGCTGGGGGAAACACTAACCCAAGACAGAGTCCCAAAGAAGTTGCCACATAGGTGTAAGATTAGAGACTTCAGATGCAGAGAGAGGAGCACAAGGAAACAAAACACATGACAGAAATTTGGAAATTGGAGGGCATAATCACAGGAATTTATCCATAGAGTCCCTGCAAAGGCAGGCAGATTTTAGAAGTAAAATAAAATGTTAAATCCCAGTCAAGAAAGACCAGTGCATCATGAAGAATGTTGCTGACTTTTGAGGTCAACTCAGATGGTGTACCTCAGAAAAAAAATCAGGCAGAAGAGATGGAAGCAAGTTTAGAAAGTACAAACCAGCATCATACAAAGGTAAGAATATTGAGGGTTGGTGATGGTTAGGAAAATGTTCTACAGAGAATATAAGAAGGCTTTTTACAGCTTATCTTTTTACAGCCTATTTAGAGAATATCTTCACATTTAAGGAACAAACTGCAGCCAGAAATCCAATTCTCTCATAAATTAAATACTCATCACTAAAGTGCTCTTCTGTATATTGTTACATAGCTATACCCTTGTTGGTAAATTTTGTTGTGCCTTTGTTACTTTTCCAGAGTAATTTGTAAAATGTTCAGATTTTTGCTGAGACTCAGCACTTATTAATCTTGGTGTTTTGCTAATAATAAATCCACTTTTTCCCATCTTATATTCTTATAAGTGGACACAAGCAATTACTTCTGAGAATTTACAGAGGTGTTAAATAGAAAATATGGTTGAGAATTAATAGTTGTTTTCATTCAACTAGCCATAATTTTTATTCCAAGATGTGTTTAATTGAAACAATAGCACTGTACTCCAACGAACTAATCCAGTAGAGGCATTGGCTATGTAATATTTTAAGAAAACATTTAATACAGATTGCTTTCTAAGAGGAAAACCCGGTGACCTGTAACAAAATGATTTGGACAAATACAAAATGATAAACTGCTTGGCACTTCTTATCAGGCAAACTACTGCTTTAAACTCATGTATGGATAATGAAGTCACAGTCTTCATAGGAGCTTTCGTGACAGTAAGATAATAAATACTGACATGGAAAAATTGTCAAGAGTTGAACAAAAAAATCCCTGTCAAATTATCATTTTGATGAGGATGGTGCATTCGATTATAATGAAAACAAATGTGCTTGTGGCTCCTTGCAGCAGTAATTTTGCTGTCCAAGATGACAGAGTTAGTTCTGAGAAACTTTTTAATTGTTTTATCCACATAATGGCATACTGATCACTTTCATGTCACTGGGCAAGGAAATAATCTTGACAACAGAAGCTACATTTCATACCAGAGGTACCACTTTTATATTTAATTCTTTATTTGTGGCAGCACAAATGAAAATAGTTGTATAGCATGATGAGTGGCACAGTGGGATCCACATTGTCCACATCTTTGAGCTGGATAGGAGCAGATACAGAGAGTATGTACAGGTACATGACGTGTGTTTAACAAAAATGTTTGCAGGACCCTTAATAGTGTGGCTATCTAAAACATTTCCCTTGAACTGCTCAGAGGGTCTGCAAATGATACCTGGTTCACTGTAATTCACCAGGATTGCCCCCAGTGTCTCAGCAGGTGTTTGTTGCATTCTTGCACTGCCACCTGTCTCCATGACCACGATGGATGCAGTTGTAGTAGTTAGAGTTTCATTCCCAAATTATCAACCTTCCAGAGTTATTCAAGTGGGGAGTAAAAATGGCTGAATGATGGTGCCACATCAAGATTTTGTGTGCTCTTTGAAACAGAAGCAGATCTGCTTGAATATTTGTTTAATAGCTTAATTAGATCTGGTTAAATCTTTACTTTGGGGGTTGCACTGGGCATTCCTAAGCTCAGTGCATTAAACATGAAAGCAGATATGTCTGCCTTGAGTTTTTCTGGCAGAACTACATCAAATCAAGAGCAGCGGTTTGAAGGGCATAGCCTATTGATTGTGCACCTGAACTTGATTAAACTAAACAGATTGAACTAAATCTTGTCATTTTTAAAAATCAAAGTTATAAATTTGAAACTTACTGGTGGTCATGCTGTTCATAAAAATGATAAGAATAAAATTACTCTAGTTCCAAAAACTAATGTTAAAAATCAAGGTAGCTAAGTGGCATGGGGTTTTTTTATGCACTGCATTTTATTTGGAAAACAGAGAAATATATTTTGGATTACATGTATAGAGAAGTATTTACTGTTTGGTACCTTATTTCACTGAATATTTTAAATAATTTTCTCAAAACCACAGATGATTATATTTATTTGTTTGTATATTTATATTCATTTTTATTCATTTCTATTTAATTTATAGTAATTTAATTTCAAAAAATATGTTTTGCTTATGCTATGCTTTTGTTTGGTTTTAGTAATATCAGAAGATGAAGAGACTGACCAATTTCTTTGTTATTTAGCATGTTACATTGCTACTGAAACTTTTCAACATTGAACATTTCACTGATTCCCTTTTCTCTGCCATCTGTCTGATCTGGCCTCTTTCCAAATAATGCTGCTTTCTCAGTAGATATGGTTGTCCTGGTACAAGAGTTTTCAATCAGGGTAAGGAAAATTCACATTTTGTTCAGTTGCTTCTTTGATATTGCATATAAATATTGAATGGCCATATACACATACAGTTTGTAGATTCCAAGATACATGCTAAAAATACCTGTTTGTCACAAACTGACTTGTGCTCTATTTTATTGAAAACCTGACTCTGTTAAAAAATATTTGTTTTTCTGTCTTTATGTTCTGTGTAAGTTTGCTTATTTTGACAATTACTTCATTACGGTACCTGAAGAATGAATGTTTTGAAGTTGTCTGGTTAAAAAATGTAAAGTTCCAAATTATACACGGCACTGTAGAAATGTTAATTCAGCATTTTGGAAATAGTTGTCTTATCTTGGCAGTTCAACATGAAATGTCTTGGGAAAGACAGTGTATTTTAGAAGCTGAACGCTTAGGCATTTGCCATTTAATGGACTTGTCAAGTTGGGCACAGAATCACAAATCTCTTCTTGACCAGATTTATTTAAATTATATGTTGTGGTCATACATTGCTGTAGGTATTGCCTCATATCCAAGGACATCAACAGACAAATTACATCCCACAGATCTAAGAAAATGCAATGCATCATTAACGATGCATATGAGAAAGCATTGTATTTTTACATGCACAGGTGCATTAACTGTTGAAAAGGCAGGGAGGTCTCATTTCACCTTCTTCCCTTATGCTAGAATCACTTTCATGCTAGTAATTAAATAGTGTGTTTTATCATGAGCAGTTGTAATAAAACCTACCAGATACTGACAACTTCTTTTAGAAGGAGCATATTACATTATGTTTTGAACTATGTAGATCATTTCTGAACGGTGTTAGAATTTTTTGTTGGACAATTAACTCTGGATATACCAGAATACATTTCACAAGCTTCACTTTTCCTTTAAGAGAGAAAAATGTCTTAGGTTACCTGTAGTCCTGGTTTCAAGAAGGGATTTTAATCCATTCAGCTGAAAGAGTAAACCTTTGGCTTTCAGGATCTATCGCTGTGTCAGTCACTTCCAGCTCTTGACTAGGATCTTGAAACACCTATCTTCTCAGGCAGCGAGCTCCAGGGTTAGCACTGGGCCCTGTGCTTGCTGGGACAAGACGCTGGGACTTCAGTCCATGGCTTGAGAATACACACAGAGGGCAGCTGAAAGGTGTCAGCACTATTTAAGTCTCCCCTAGGCCATAACATGAAGACTTGCATTTCATTTATATAAAGGCTCTTTTCCAGCTCCCTGGCAGTACAAATGTTGCATTCCCTTACCCTGTTCTGAACTGCAAGTGTGGGAGTAGTGAATGTAAGCATGTCTTCATCTTTTGACCTGTGCTGATACACTGAAAGAATTTCTGGTACCTGGCAAAAGGAGAGTCAGGAGTGGCTGAAATCAAGGCAGCCAAGGACAGCAATTTCATTCCAAAGGCAGATAAAATTGATAAAACTGACATGTTAAAAAGCTTCCTACTGAGTTTCTACCTTGATAATTCAAAAAGTCTCCCAGGAGAAATAGAAAACATGAATTTTCTGGGTTTCATCTGGCATTTCAGAAAATGTATTTTCTACCTCATTGTAGGTTTCTATACGAATGCGCTTTTTCATCTTTTGGGGGCAACCAAGTCCAGCACATAAAGCAATTGGTTTTTAGTTTATTTATAAGTTTATAATTTTTCTAGTGTTGCTGTGAGTTTTTATTACACTATTTGAAAGGTCCCCAGTGATCAGCATTCAATATAATCATCTGGAATTGTGTCTGGATTCCATGTTGTGCAATTATGATATTGGTTTACCTTATTTTCTTTACTAAGCAGACACTCAACACTCATAGTGCAGGGTGTAGCTTTACAGCCAGTTATTACTCTGCTAAGCTATTAGAAAAAAAACTACTGGACTTTAACTTGCATGAAAACAAACATATTCTCATGTAAATTGCTGAAGAGAAGACTGACAGATTAACAAGTATGAAAACAGGGAGTCTGCTCTCTTCACCAAAGTTTGCCCAAAGGCTGGGAAGCAGCTGAATTACTGGATAATATTAATACCTCGTTTTTACTGTGAAACAGATGTATGCTGCCAGATCTTTTTCCTGTGGGGAAAAAAAGAACACAAAACAACAGCAAACACACTGACCCTCTCCGCATCCCAAACTTAGCATGTTATATATGTTAGATATAAATAGAGTGTGATTATTTTCAAACTTCAGCCAGCAAATTTGCTATCAATTCTTGTGAGATGAGAATCAGCTCTTGTATTTAATGGAAGATTCACTGTTATTTAACTATATGAATGTTGTCAGAAAAGAGTCTTTCTGATCAGAACATAGAAATCAGGTTGTGATGTTAAGTATATTGTTTTTTGGATTAACACTGTTGACCCTGAGCCCTATTTTTGTAGACTCGGTTGATAAAAATAGACCTATGCATGGAAATTATTTTAAAATATTGTATTTTTTTTTAAGAGATAGAGATGTTTGGAGAGGACAAAATCTGGATCATAGTACTTGTAACAAATGAAAAATGTTTGCTGTTGCTTGTTGCTGTCATAGACTCTTAATTTCCACATTAATCTGAGAAATGATTAATCTGTAGCATTGGATATATCTTATTGTTCTATTGTTCCTGGTGGTGTTTATACCATCATCACTCCAAATGCCAACTGGGGGAGGACGATTACTGCCAGTGATTGCCATCTTACTGCCTCTGCAAACCTAGGTGAGTATGCTTGCTCCATGAGGAGTCTATGTATGAGGAGCTACCCTTTGCATTAGGGTGTTCTTCTAGTAGAGATGTGCTGCATGGCAGCTCTAATAATAGCCCCAAGACTGTTGCCTGAATAGTCTTATCTCCTTGTTCTTTTTCTTCCCATGCCAGCATCACTGCTGTTGGAGCTCTCTGGAGCACAGCTGCAGCATGACCCACGATGTCTCTGCCTCCTCTGTTTGTTGTTGCCCCTTCATGGCAGAGATGTTAATCAGTTTGAGGTGCCTCAGCAAAGCTGGCATACATCCTAAAATCTGGCCATACAACTGAGCCCATGCTAAATAATGTAACTTTCCATATGAATGGCCCCTTCAAAGCCAGTAGGACCATTGAGAGAGGCTAAAGCTCAGCATGTGGATCAGCAATTTTAGTATGTCTTCCTCTTTTGGAAATGGCTATGTGGATTTGTATTTTCAAATGCTGTGAAAAGGAAGCCCCTCCCACATCTAGAGCCATCCACAAAAATATTCTGGATAGCAAAGACAACAGAACACGTCAGTCATGCTATCCTTGCACTACTCAGACATCTGTGAAAATTTCATGCTTCTGTGAACAGATTCTCCAAAGGGCTGAATTTGGCTGCGTGTCTTTGAGTGCATGCTTCCATTTTCCCTGCTGTGCCTGTCTGTTGTATGTTTTTAGATGTCCTTGGTATTTGGGGTAAAAAAAGAAAAAGCACATATTAAATAAAATATATAAATAACAGGAGACAGCAGGCTTAAAATGGCAAAAAGCAAGAAAAACAGACTAGCTGTAAACATGGAAATACTGTTCCCAACTCCTAGTGTGTGCAGGAAATGCAGCACATATGGCACATGGAATCACCTGGAGCTAGGCTTCTCTGTTGCACCTTGGCATAGGAGAGCAGGAACAAAGCAGAGATGCAGACTGTAACCCTTAGTGGCCTGGTGTCTGGTAAGGATCAGCTTAAGCCTGTTCTTGTACTTGGCTTCCAGTTCACAAATATGAGATGTTAAAAATAGAATAATTACTGAATTATCCCTTTTGTACTTAAACATGGATATTAGTGCATTTTTGTTGATTAGAAACTTTCAATATCATTCTTTCTTGTGTGTAGGGAATACATATGAACGTAATTGTACCCTTTCTTATACAAAAGTTGGATTTTATTATAATGACACTTCATTTATGATGCTCCTTGAAAAAGCTGTTTCTGATATTATGCTTTTAAGTGAGCTTCTCAGTGTTCCTTACAATCATTAATGAATCAGACTTTAGATAACGACAGTGTAGGTATGGCAGCATATCATTATACAGGGGAGTAGAGTGAAGCATAAGGATGTAAATATTTACTACATCTTGCACAATGTTGAGGAAAAGATAGCTCTAAGGGTAGGATGATGTTTTCTACTGTTCATACTGAACTCATCATAAAAAGAACCCTTAAAAAATTCAAACATTTCCTAACTTTTGCTCAACATTGGCAAAGGATTTTGTCTGGGAAGAAATAAAAGAAAATTAAAAGAAAAAACCTCAGAACTACTGATATTGAGGATTTGTTCTGGTTGGTTTTTTCTTTTTTTGTTTTTTTTTTTTGGTTTTTTTTTTTTTAATTTTATTTTCTTGAAAAGGCTTCCTTTCTTTCTTTCTTTGGTTTTTGTGTGTTTGGTTTAGGTTTTGGGTTATTTCTTTGATATTTTTTGACATTTTTCATTTATTTGGAAAAAGAAGGATAAAAATCTTCAGAATGATAGAAAATATTTGCAGATTGATGCCAACCCATGGGATTTTATTTATACAAGAGATTCTCTTTAAACTCCCAAAAGCTGCTACTTCTGTCTCCCTTTCTGCTCTAGAAATTTATATCCTTCATTCAGCTTACTCTACCACAGATCATCTTGCTACCGCTAAGTACGTGCCATTATACTAATGCACGTGCATCTCTGCTCAGTTTGTCTGTCAAAACTTAAAGGTTTTTCTGTATTTCATGCATTTCTAGAACAAAATGGTTATTAATTATCATGCATCGAGTGCTGAAAAGCAAAACATTTTTTACTCTTTTTTTTACAGGGGCATCTTCACTATCACAGGCTGATATTATACAGTTATATGATTAACTGGAATCTTGTGTTTAGAAATAGAGAAGTGCCGAGATTTTAAACTTGTGAGTGTAATTACATGTATTTTTAGAAATTGAAATGAGCTTATGCAGAGATTTTCAAAATAGACCTAGAAGGAGGAACAGAAAATGTCCAGCAAAGTGTATGCATTCAGATGTTTTAAGAACATTTGTTATATTTAAAAGATAACAATTACTTGGAACCCTACAAAAGGTGGCAGCTGTTACCCAGTGGAACTTTTCTTCCACACTAGTATTTTCTGTTTAATAAAATTTCTGAAATGTTGCTGTGTACTGGGATAATATATTTAAGCTGTATACACAATTAAATACAATTTTATGTCTTATATTTTTTAAAAAGTAGTGGACTTAGGAACATAGTGTAGTCTATGATGCATTAATTGTCAGAAAAACAATGTGTATGTTCAGTTGAGACAAGGAAAGCTAGAATGTTCTGGCTGTAATTAGCAGTTATTGGGGAGAAGGACTCTGCTTTTCAAAATGGTTTGTTTGCAGTAGATGAAATTTGGTTAATGAAAATTATCCCTTTATCATATTGTGGCTGTTTGAAAAAAGTGGCTTTAGTACAGTGGAATTGGTTTCAAAATTACCTGGAAAGAACATTCAACTATAAGCACGTGAATCAAGCTGTCTCTCCCTGTGCAGACTGATTTTAGCAGCCACAGGTTCTGAGCTCTGCACAGAATGCTTCAGACCAAATGCTTCAGTTCTACAGTTGTTTTTGTCCTTTTTCTCCTCAGCTAATATATCCTGTGACAATACAAGAGTTTTGGATCAAAGCTGAATTGCATTTGACTGCCCTGAAGCAGAGAGCAGAAGAACTTGTATCTTGAAATTAAACACAGTGGGATTTTCAGTGAAGGTGTTGCAGTGAAGACTTAAATTCTTGAATCTGACCCTAACTGTTGTAGTCTCATTTTTGTGTCTGCACTGAGTTTGTGACCTGGTGCCAAGTAATCCTCTCTTCAAGATAAAAGTCACTACCCTGTCAGGTTTGCATTCTATAGTATTTACCTTTTTTTTTTTTTTTTTTTTGCTTTTTGTATTTATTACAATTAGATTTACATGTTTTAAATGTGTTTGGGGTTGCCTGAATTAGGAAAAAGAGTTTTGATGGCTTAATGGAAGAAAAGGAAGTGAAGAAAAACAGATTTAGTGAAATTTCCCACCTGAAATCCCAGGGATAGGACGGGGGGAAAAATTCTCAGAGATGGCACTCTGAAGGGGGCAAGTAAGGGACAAATGTGTGATTTCAAATACCCTCAGATTCCTGACTGAGTGCTCTAGTTTTATATGATAGAAGATACAAGAGGTTGCCAACACTAGTGCTCTTTTAGAAACAGGATTTACAGAAGTAAAAAAGTTTTAGCTAGCCTAAACTGTTTTCAAAGTGGGCAGTTACTTTTTGTTTGTCTCAATCTGCATTTTTTGCACACCTATTTTTTGTGTAAAAACTCAGAAACGTCTTTCAGTGTTAGTGACTTATGAATGAATGAAGCCACTGACAGTTACTGAAGGCACTTTTGCTGAAGTAGCCGAAATTAGACATTTTATTGGTAAAAGAGGATAGTAGCAGCTTTGATGTCTCAAACTCTTTTGCTGTTCCCTAAAGTTTTTCACACCAGCTACTCATCTCAGCTGAAGAAAACAGCACTTAGGAGTCAGAGAGCAAAAGTGTTCACTGAAGGAGTATATTCATGAGGGAAGAGTTTCATTGGTGTTGGAAGGCAAAGAGAAAAGTAAACACAGCCCACTGCATTACAACAGATTAGGAAATGCAAATGCTGTAGCATTCCCATAGAGCTCTTTCTGTAGATGCAGCTGTTATGTGCAATGTATTGTTATTTTATTATGATCACACTTTTCTAAGTTATATGCCTTTTTTCATTTTTTAGTCTGCTTTATGTACAAAAGTTGTTTGAAGTTAGTGAATAATAGCACTGAGAGACATCAAAGTTTCAGAAAAGTATGGAAACAAGGTGTTACAATTTAGATGAATCAGTTATTATTAAGGTGTTTTGGGATCTCCTGCTTTGGCTTCTAATGTGCATTCAGAACACCATCTTGTGGCCTAAGTTTCCAGTAATGTGTTGCAGTTGTGAACTATTTTCGTACCTCTCACAACAGTGCTGAGAATTGAGATATCTCTAACTCCCATGAACGTTGTGGCAAAACTCCCACTGAGCTTTATGGAAGGGAGAAGAAGTGTCATTAGTGGCTTTTGTGAAGTGCAGTGAGGTACTGATGAAATTATCTGTATCAACCCAAATTGCTTTTGTTCATTACACATGAAGCAATCCCTGAACAGAGAAGAGAGAATATAAATGAAGTATTTATTTAGCATCAAGGTGCTAAATTTTAGGTAGCATATTGTAAGTAAAAAACTGGCTTTTTGCTAGGGCACTGACATACTACCTTTTATTCCTTTCAGCTTGTCTTTTTAAACTTTCTGTTGTTTCTTTCTATTCATGCAAAATTGTCAAACTGTAAACACTTCCCTATTGACATGATACACTTATGTCAGTAGTAAAAGTGTTGGCATGAAAAGTTAATCTCATGTGGACAAGCATTTCTGAACTATTCTAAAATATCTCTTTTCTGACTATTCACAGCTATGGGCTAGCAGATAAATTCTAATCATTCACAGACAGCAACTTCTTAGCTCTTTTGCAGACAAGTTGAGATGAGAGGGTTGTATTTTGCCATATGCTCTCACTGTCCTTGAAGCATTTCATTGTGTGTGTCTTGTTTGAGAGTTCCATAAGATGGAGAAAAGCAGAATTGTTTCTCAAAGAAAAGGATAGTGCAGTTTTCAAGCACTGCCCTTCTTGTCAAATTTCTTGTGACTATCCCAATATTAGATGATATATACAAGGACAAATGAAGGAGGTGAGGTAAAAAATTTATAACTGAAAAAGATTTATAACTGAAATAATGCCAGCACACTTAACTTCTACCTGTACCAGAGTCTGTCATACATTAACAATTTGGCATTAACTTCTTGTAAGAAATGAATCCAGGTTTATCTGTTCTTACGCTTTAGTCATAAGACTGATAAGTTTACTGGGAGACCAGTCAAGCTAAGATATAGATAGATACGGAGATAGATAGATAGATACAGAGATACATATGTATTTATGTCTATACAATATTATATGTATAATATTTTTATATATTATGAGAAATACGGGGCTAAATTTTGCTTTAACTGAAACATAAAAATAAATATTTTTGATTTATTTATATTTTCTTTTAGCAACACAATATTTATTTGATTTTATCATTATGGTTAGCTCTCATGTGACTCTTCAGGCACTCCAATAATATCCCTGTCTTCTTATTCTAGTGAGAAAAACATTTGTTTTAGCAAGGCTATTTTCAATGCTTGATCATATGTGAATTGACAGAACAACCTACATCCTATTTCTATTCCTTTTATTCTGTAGATTTTTGCCTATGCAACTTGCAGTAATTCCTATGAAGCTGTCACAATCTGTGCTATCCAAATTACTTACAGATCCTGTTGTTCAGGGATCGTTGAGATGATAGATTGCTATGGTCTCTCTTGTTAATGTGTGCTTAGGGAGTCCTTCATTTACACAATAGACTTATTCAATTTTTGGTGAAATGTGATTATTACTCTTGCACAGAAGACACATGCTTGATATATATATGGCTTGCTTATTTTTTTAAAAATTGTATAAAAATAGGATGTCCCTCCACAAAACTCTGCTTTTAACCTTACAAAGTGATTGCCTTTATGTTGCTATTTGAAGGACTGACAATTTCATGTACTGGACTGTTAATAACGTCTGGCAAGAAGTCCAGCTGCAACAGAGGCAGATTGAACCATGACTGATGGCTCAGGGTGCTGGAAACAGTGAAAAATTCACTGAGAAGTGTATTCTTGTCTCCATCGACTCAACTATGTGGCAGAAGTATGGGTAGAATAGTCTGGTACTGATTGTGGACTTGTGTATGAGAAGATTTTAATATTTGAAGGTATCAGGTAGCTTAAACAACTGTAGTCTAACTCTAACTGATTTTAGCTATAGCATTTTTATTCAGCCCTTTTTAATGAGAATGGTGTTGACTTTAAAAACTTTTTCTTACTCAAATGCTCCTTTGATATTATTTTAGTTATAAAGCCATTTCTTGGTAGGTCATCTGTGCTGTGATGGAGTAGTGGTGGGCTGAGGATCTAAAACTGAGGCAGAAAAATACAGAAAATAATTCTTAATATAATCCTGTCAGTGTTTGTTTCTGTCTCACTTCCTCTAATGGGACTGTCATGGCAGTAGGCTGTGCCCGCTTATGTAGTAGCTCATAAAGCTAAGCCCTCTGCTTGAGTCAGGAGCCTCCTAGACTATGAACATGTGGGAGAACATGAACTGAGGAATGCAGGGAGATCCTGGGAGCTGCTTTTTTTGTAAGATCAACAGTTGTACCGGCTCTGCTGACTGCACCTTGTGCAGTATCTGATAGTTAAGATTTTGTAGTCTCAGTTGTACTTTTAGCTTCAACTGGGCATGTGAAACCAAATACCCTAGAGAAAGAAACTAAATAAATGGATTGTATCATTCAATTTCAGGGGATTTATCCACCCTATCTTGTAATTTTTACTTACATGAATAATTTTTGTTTACACGTTCTTAATTTGAATGGGATTTCTTGCATTGGTGATAATGTGAGTAGCAGGTACAGGATTAGTTCCTGTATTTGTCAGTGGTGTCAAAAGCAATAGAATATACAGTAATTTGGTTACATTTTCAATTATAATCTAAAATTAAAAAGCTTTATTTTGGAGCCGTTGCTCTGAATAGCAAGTATTGATATTTGTAATTGAATTCTGAGATAGAACTGTCCATACATTTGTAATGCAGAAAGCTCTCTCATCATGTGAGATTCACTTGGCAGATGAATGGTCACCACTTAGTAACAATATTAAATCCTGCATTTCAAGAGTCAAAAGGACTGGAAGCTGCTTCTAGGGTAAAATATTTAATCTATTTCATATCTCAAAATTCTATAGTGTGAAATTACTAGGTTGAGAAACATTTTGATAAATATTTGAGTACGTGCTGTGATTAATTTGTATTAGAATTATACTTTGAACTAGAGTAATTCATATTGGTAGGACACCTGATGAGACAGACCTTGATCCTGAAAAAGGCTCCAGGCAAACCTCCAATGAAAACTTGTCTGCCTTGGGCAATTTTCAGGACTCAGAGGTAAAATTTGATATAGTGTGAATGGGTGGCAGGATGAAAATAAATCATGCTGCAGCTAACCTGTTTTCCACAGCTACAGGTTTGGGGTTTTGATATTTGGTTTTTTTTTTCTTTCTTTCTTTTCCTTTTTCCCCTTTTTAAAATTTTGTACTTGCACAGCTTGTTCTTTAAAGATTTATTTAAATCTGGTTCATGTGAAGGTTTTAGCCTTCATGTAATTAAACAGCAAATGTTGGGAAATTAATAGTTTTGGCAAACATTCTTTTTACAATGTCCAAGACTTTTAGTGCTGGATAAATAATATCCACGTTTATATAAAACTTTCTTTCACATGGAATAATGTCTCCTCACTAAAAAAAAAAAGTGGGAAAAGCTTGCAATAGATTGAATACTAGATAGACGCAGATCATACCAGTCATTGTGGCTGCAAGTCACTTTGTATGCAGAGATGTCCAGTGACCGTGACTCCAATCACAGCTTATTTGACAAAGTGGCAACAGTAGACAGTGAATGCAGTCCTGGTGTTTGCTCACATTATGTGATACTGCAGGAACTACCTCTCTGAAACACAGGATGCAAAAAGTTCTTTTGCTTTAAGGTACTCTGGCCATTTTGGAATCTGAAATATCGTCTCCATGGCCAGCTTCCTTACCATAACTCAGGACTCTGCCAGCACCTTTATCACTGGAAGTGTTCCAGAGCACAGCAGCAGTTGGTTGCCTATACATATACATATATATATATATATATATATATATATATATATATATATATGATATAAAATACTTCCATTATTTTTTCCCCTTGAAATTACATAAAGGATAATCACAGTTTGGCTTTGAATAAAGACTTCATATTCTGATTTACAGTAGGTATTTCTAATGTTCAGGTTTATGTTTTATAAACTGCTGGATCTACTCTAAAAGCAAATATAACAAATTATGAAAACCTGCTGTCATCAATTGTACTAGAGATTGTAGCTATGTGAGAATTGGCTGGATGTCAGGAATGAAAAATGGATACACAAATACCCAGGCCTGGAGAACCTGCCTTTAGAGTTATATGAAGAAGGAGTGAAAAAGGGATGTATTTTTTAGATGACCAAAGAGTAACAGCAGATTTTAGTCCTGTTGAACACAAGATTAGATAGATGAAGGGGTTGTGAATCTAAAAGCTCACCTGTTTTTCTTAGTCATATCTGATGGTTCATAAGAATACATTACTTTTTCAGACAAAGCTTCCTTGTCTTGTAGCTGTAGACACCCTGGCTACTACTTAAGACACAGAAAGACTGTGAAAGAAAAAGCAAATGATATAAGAAATATTACAGAAACAGTTTGACATTCTTGTAAAAAATAGGGGTTTCTGCTGAATGAACAATAGGCAGTCTGGTAGATTTAGATAATTGTCTTAGCATCATTAATAGCTTGAGTTAGAAGAGAGGATTTAGGAATTAAAGTTGATATGTCCAAATACTGAAATGAAGAACAAGATTTGAATATTTTTGATCATAGACTCTTTCATTATTCAAGTTGCGTTTTCATCTGCAATAGAGGAGAGAAGACCACCATAGACTGCAGTGATAAAAGCAAGGGCAAAATTTGACTGTGACTCAGGGGGAAATGACTAATCTTTCCTGATTTGTTCTGAATCTTGACATGTAGGCCTCAAATACTCTAATTTATGTGAAAATATCTTCTTTGATCCCTCAGCTATTAAAAGTTGTAATAATGCACGAGCACAAGACCAGAAAAAGCTTTTAAAAGTTTATTCTTCTAAATAAGTGATTCTAAACTCAGATTATACCCACTAGACCCTGTATTTTCTGAGTTGTCAGGGAGTTAGCCACAAACCTCACATTAAAGTCAATGGGAGTTACTAAAATCAGTGGGAGTCATGTGAAATGATGGCATGTAAACTCTGTAAATTACTCAGATAATAGCAATCAATGCTATCAGAGTAGATAATACATGAGTAAATGAGCCAAATATCTAACAAAATAAAAAGCATGATGGAAAAGAGAAGATAGATGAAAAAGATATGGTTGAATACATTGAGTTATGTAAGACTGTAAAGGAGAATTCGTAAGCTTTAGAATTTCTTGAGAAGCTGAGGGAAAATGGAAAGAAAGCCACCAGGCAGAATTGCTGTGAGGAAGAGCTTCCTGCTGAGATACAAGAGGTTTACTTTCAGCACTGAGAAATGCATCCCAACAAGTACTACAAACAAAAATAGATGCATCATAAAATCAAGAGTAAGGAGAAGGAGTTTATATAAGCATACAAATATACCACATGTAATGGAGAAGAGACAGAAGAAAGGAAGAACTATGTGGGAAAAAGGAAAATATGGGAGAAAAACAGACTTTGTAGAGTGGTTGAGGAAGAAAGCAGACAGTTGATAGTATATGGCTGCCTGAGAAACATGGGAAGCATGTACTCTATCTGTTGAAGAGGGTGATGCTGATCAAAATAATTAGTGCAGGGAGAAACTAACTTGTCACAGCATGGAATCTTTTTCTAGCAGTTATATTCAGCAAAATAACTCACTAGTTCCATAAAAAGTATTACACTAAAACATAGAACTTACTCTGATATTAATGTTGGAGATTCTCTAATTCATTAAGATTTCAAACCTGTTAGAAAGTTTCAGAAGAAAGAGAGGGCCATTACTACCTGTATTCCTTTTAGTTCTACAAGATGCAGGTGTTTAAGACCCTTATAAAATCTCACCCAAATAAAAATGGAGAAAAGCTCTCTCCTCAAAAGCTATGATTCAGAAATGGTCTTCCACAGAGACAAGGAAATAAATAAAAAGTTGTTGATAAAAACCATCCTTGAAACATTAGGGAGAGGACAAGGTTTTGCAATGGGTATGGAAAAATTATAAAGTTAAATGTCACTAAACAAAGTTCACTGACTTTTGATACCCATGCAACTGTTGAATAGAAGAATGTTATTTTATGCTTATGGTGAGACTGGGTCATAATTGCAGACTAGAGGAAAACCAAAGTTAATCTAAGACAAAGTACTTACTCTGTAGAGCTACACAGTGGATTGTATTGCCAAATGAAGGCATTCTTAGAACTTTTTAGATCTAAGAAAGTCATCTTCTTTCAAAGAAATTGAGAAAAAATTAAGTCAATGTAGCTCTTGCAGCAGGGATTAAATTTAGATGCCTCATGAAAAGTTCCAATTTTTATGAGTGCTCTGTTAGCAGAACCCATGAAGAGACAAAAAAGTCAAGACATTAATTTTAACAAACAGTAAACGGGCAGTACACAAACCAGTTGAATTGTGAATTGCTCATAGGTAACATACACGTTTCTTATGACATTTCATTAAAAAATTTAACTGCTACATTAAGCTGGCTTTATGCCTTGAAGAGCATATTTACAAGCAGTGTTTTACAGGTGGTCACAACTGATGATTTAATACACAGGCTATCTTTGCAGCTGTGTAGCAAATCAGATGAACAAATGGGATTTGGTGTCATTGAGAGATTGCATAAGCTCTTCAAACTAATGAACTTTGTACTGTGTGAAAGTAAAAGATAGTGCATTGAGTACAAAACAAAAGAAGCTACAAAACCCCCCAAGAACAGCAGGCGAACACAGGTAAAGGTTTTGAATAGATGCCAAATAGTAGAAGGTACAACAGAGATAAATAAAGTACACAGTAAAGATGCAATATAATAAAATACTGTAATTTGGGCTGTCAGCATGAGTGCAGTGAATTCAAAATAGAACAAGTGAGTTAGCTTTTATGGGGTATTTAACCACAAACTGCCATAAACCGAGACTGCTGCTGGTAATACATATTCAAATGCAGCAAACATGTTATTGGGAAAAAATTATATAAAATCACACTATAAATTTTTTGGTTATATTTCTTGAATTTGTCTGCTAGGCATCTGCAGTTTGCCTTTTGCAGACTTGTCATCTGCAGAAGTGGTAGCTTCAGTGCCATTTCCCACAGTATCATGGAAATAATTATGACTACATTTACATAGGGTATCCCTGCTCATGGCAAGGGTTGGAACTAGATGATCAGTGAGGTCCCTTTCAACCCAGGCCATTTTATGATTCTGTGATAATAAGAAGACTTATTTTGGACATGGACAGACCAGGCTGTCTCAGATTCAACAGGCAATTTGCAATAGTTCCAGAAATGCCTCCTATAGGGTGGAGTCCATTATTTGAGTATGTGGAGAAACTATGACAGATGTGTGTCCAGTGCTTCAGGACAGCTGTTTTCATGTCTTCTGCCAGAATGGTTTCCTTAGAGCTTTGTACCACTGGCTTCTTGGCCTGTTGTTGTAGCTTAAGAGCTACAGAGGGTAGGTAATGTCTAAGAAGCACCAATTCCTGCCCAGTGCCACTTGAAAGGCTGCAGTGCTGTCTCACAGTGCAATGTCAGAGTATTTCTTCACATTTAATGATTACTATTCCAGTGTCCTGTGTTGTTTTGGAAATGGATAATGCAAGTACTTCATGCTTTCTTAAGAGGTATTTTCTGGGCATGTTATCTGGTCTAATTTCCAGTAGCACAAGATACGGGTCCTTCAGCAGCTGTTCCAGTCACCATTCTTAAGTGCCTCTCAGAACCACTCCTACAAACTGAGCAAAGATAAAGTTTATTCTAATAATTAGTTACAGAAATATGATAGATATTATTTTCTTATCTATCTATATATTTATATAAAGTTATATTTCTTTTGTGATAATGTTTTCTATTCATTCTAAAGGTACCAAGATTTTTCCATTATTCGTTTTCTATATTTAATTTTTCATAGATTTATTAAATTAGTTCCCATCATTCAGTTCTTAATAATATCTTCCTCAACACCGTTACTATTCACACAAAATGTTAATCTTACATTTGAAGAGGCAATAAATGTAACTGTAAACCAGGATTCTATGTGTATTTCCTAATGCCATTCCTAATTTACTTTCCAAGCAAAAAGACCAGTAAACCAAACCAACACCACCAAAAAAACCCCCACACACAATCAAACAAACAAAAAAAGCCAAACCAAAACAACAACAAAACCCAAACCCAAAAAAAGTCTCAAAAAAAAAAAAAAAACCATAAACTAACAACCCAAAAAAAAACCCCTACAATTAACTAGCAAATTAGTCTGTTATTTTAACAGAATAACTTCTGGGGACAATGGCGGTTTTAGGGAAAAATGTTTTAGAATAAAATTGCAGTTCTTTATTTATTGTTCAGTGATTTTTTTGCAAATTTGCTGGTATTTAGTAATCTACTGGAAAGGCCTGCCACCAGCTCTAGCTTTTATCCCAATTTTTCTGTTGTTCTGTCAATATTTGATGAGGAAATTACCTGCTACAAAAGAGACGTTTGAGAATCAAAGATAATAAGTAGAAAAAATCTCCAACTTTTTCTTAATTTAATTATTATTTTTAGAATTATTAATTTGCTTACATTTTATTTATTAAATTAATTAATCTAATATACCTTAATTAGTATAGTTTAATATATTTATTTCTCTAAGGAGATATGTTATATTTCAACTGGGGTTTGAAATAAGTTTTATATAATCAGCTAGGAATTTTCAATTGTTTTTTATGCAGTCTAAGGAACACAGTAATTTTCTTTGCCTGTTTTCTGGATTATATTTACTAATTTCTCTCTTCCCATTGAACACATGCTGTATTTTCATAGGAGCTTCGTTCCAAGGACCTCTTTTTTTCTTCTGCTGTGCAGTGTTTTTAGTAATATCACTGTTCTACAAGTACATACCTATTATATGATAACAAGAAGGGCAAATTTTGTTTGGTTCATTTTCACACTTCGGTGATAGAAATTAAAAATCCTTTCTCCTTCAAAGAAATATTAAGAGGCTTGGAGTAATGTCTTCATTTTTAACCCTGCAATTGCTAGGATATAAGAGATGAAATTTGTATGTTCTCTGTTTTTAAAGTAATAACAGTTTCTAAAGTAATCACAAAGTAAGGATACTTACTTCTACACATACTGAAATTAGTCAAATGACTTAGGAGAAAGCTGAACTGAAATCAAAATAAACCTGCAGCTGGTTTTTGCTGATCTTTTCAAAATGCTGTCATGGCTTTTGGAACATTTCATACATTTTCAGGTTAGGCACTTCTAGCTTTCAAACGAAACCAAAATTAGAATTATTGAAGAAACCATGAGACAAGCAGTTTTTCCACAGTATTTTTAGCCTGATTGCAAGCAGATTTCATGGGAATTTAGTGATTTAGTTCATTCTGAGATTTACTGTACCATTCAGAGAATTTGTTCTATTTTGCCAATCCTTCCAGCCAAAATGTAGGCCATGGAAATTTTTAAATTCTCTCTTTACTGATCAAGTTTGTAATGATATCTATTCCTTGTGTGGAAATGAGACACTCATGAGTATGGAAGATCACTTCTCCCTGAATTAGGATTTAAAAAAGGAGATACTATAAAAAGGAACTTGACAGTGCAGTAATAGTATCAGGAAACTGGGAGATTTTTAAAAAGCAGATGCTCTTGTGAACCAAAATACAAGTTCTGGAAGCTCTGAAATGTTCATGATAAATTTAAAAATACTTGAAATCTGAACACTTTCTCATCTTATTTCATTGAAATTCAAATTATATTAAATTTCCCCTTTAAAATGAACATGCAGATGCTTAGATTCTTTTTTTCCTTTGCAACAAAATTACCTTCTGATGAAATTCAGTAAAAGCAAAACACTTAAACTTTAGACAAAAAGTTGACAGGCTTTATCCAGTTCTTTAGAATCCCAATAGAAAATAATTACAGCAGAGATTGCATAGATGTACAAGAAAGCTGACGTAGCATGTGACATTTTAGTTCTATTTCCTGCCTCTGAAAGCTCAGATCTGCACATCTTTATATAAGCAATTAAAGGTATATTTTGACATGCATGAAAAGTATGGAAATGTAGTTATAAAGTTCTCATAGGATGCTTTTTGATTTTTATAATCTGTTCAATGAGCATTGAATCATAGTTTTAAGTATACTCCTCGCTGAATTTTTTCCTCCTAATTTCTCTAATTTCTGCAGGGATCATGTGGAAGAGGAGGAAAATTTCTGCAGTGAAGTTTGAAGAAACTTTTTAAGAAAAATATAAAGAGCGAGCATATGGCTATCTTGGTACCTGCAGCAGAAATTAGATTTCACAATGCTCTTAAATTAAGTGTCCAGATCTGTATGGTGACAAACCACACTGAGGTCTGATAAATCTCTCCTTTTCATGAACTTCATCATTATACAACAGTGTTTTCATTTGTGTTTATAGTCCTGTTTATAGCAGTTTATAACTGTTTTAGTATCATCCATGTTTACTGCTGAAGTTTAGCCAAAGGAATCCCCTTGTACTGTCAGAAAAGCCATTGGGATTCCTGAAAAGTAACTAGACTTGCCTGCAGCCAGCATAAGCCCCATTCTTCCTAGGCTGTTTCACAAAACTGGGAAGGAAAGCATCTCTGTGCAGCACCTGAAACTCCTCTGTCACCCAATGTAACATGTTTCGGGAAGCCCTTGGGTTTTTGCCCAGAGAGAGATTTTGGATATGAAGCTTCTATTTCTTTAGTCACTGAGAGTGGGTTTGTCATTTTATGTGCAGTTTATATGATCATAAAATGGAAATCTCTTACCATAAGTGTTTTTGTTTGTTTAAGTTAAGGACAAAAATACATCTTATGAAAACACACCAGTGACTGCAAGCAGTTTAAAATAGTCTAATGAGTTACAAGAGGCTTCTCAGGCATGGAACACATTTTTTGTACATCAGTCATCTGTAGGTATTACTCAAAATTCCTGTGGCCAAAGTTCAACTGGAATTGGAGCTGGCCAGAACTGTGAGGGAGAATAAAAAGAGTTTTTTTGAATATATTAATGGCAAAGTACAGTGTGGAAATAACATCAGCCCATTACAGGATGAGGATGGTCACTTCACAAACAGGGATATGGACAAGGCAGATGTGCTTAATTCATTCTTTGCTTCTGTCTTCAACACAGATGATGGGCCAAGGGGAGTCTCAGTGTCCTGAGCTGGACCACCATGACTGCAAGAATAATCAACTAACTCCTAGTAAAACCTGAAGTTGTGTGGGATATGATGGTCCAGGTGAATCCTTACAAATCTATGGGGCCTAATGTGATTAATCCAGGAATCCTCAAGGAGGTAGCTGATGTCATTGCAAAACACCTCTCAATGATTTTTGAGCAAACTTGGGAATCTGGAGAGGTCCCAGCTGATTGGAAGCTGGCAAACATTGTCCCAGTTTTCAAGAAGGGCAAGGAATAGGACCCTGGAAACTACAGACCTGTTGGTGTCACTTCAGTGCCTGGTAAAGTTAGGGAGAAGATTATTCTGGGAGGTATTGAAAAACACCTGAAAGACAAGGCAGTCACTGATCACAGCTAGCTCAGCTTCATGAGAGGAAAGTCTTGCTTATCAAACCTAAATTCCTTTTATGACAAATTAACCCACCTAGCTGACCCAGGGAAGCTAGTTGATGTCATCTTCTTGGATTTCAGTAAAATACTTGTTGATACTGTCTTTCACAAGATCCTTCAGGACAAAATGTCCAGCACACAGCTGGATAAACAAGTCATTGCAAGTCATTGCAATGGGGGAGCAACTGGCTCACAGTTTGGGCACAAAAGGGTTAAAGTGAATGGGGTGACATCAGACTGGTGTCCAGTACCCATGGGGTTCCACAGGATTCCATCCTCAGCTGTGGGCTCCTCAACGTCCTCAGAATGGCTTGGATGCAGGCTGGAAGTGATACTAAGCAAGTTCACAGATGATGCAAAACTGGGAGGAGCTGTTGACTCCTTGAAGTCAGAAAGGGACAGCAGAGAGACCTCAACAAATCAGGGGGCAGGGCAACACCAACCATATAAAGTTCAGCAGGGGAAAGTGCCAGGTTCTGCACCTGGGATTGGGCAACCCAGTATGGACAGACTGGGGAATGAGGTGCTGGAGAGCAGTGCCACAGAGAGGGACCTGGGGCTCCTGGTCACCTGGTCCCTGGTGAGTTAAATGTGAGTCAGCAGTGCCCTGGCAGCCAGGAGGGCCAAGCATGTCCTGGGGGCATCAGGCACGGCATCGCCAGCCAGGCAAGGGAGGGATTGTCCCACTCTGCTGTGCTCTGGCCTCACCTCTAGTCAGTTTTGGCACCACAAAATGTAAGGTATTAAACTATAGAGACCATCCAAAGGAGGACAACGAAGATGGTGAAGGGCCTTGAGGCAGAGCCATGTGAGAAGCAGCTGAGGTCACTTGGTCTGCTCAGCCTGGAGGAGACTGAGGGGAGACCTCACTGCAGTTACAGCTTCCTGTGAGGGGAAGAGGAGGGGCAGCACTGATCTCTTCTCTTGGTGACCAGGGACAGGACCTGAGGGAATGGCCTGAAGTGGTGTCAGGGGAGGTTTAGGTTGGATACTAGGGAAAGGTTCTTCACCCAAAAAGTGGTCAGGCACTGGAACAGGGAAGCGGTCACAGCACCACACCTGACAGAGCTCAAGAAGTGTTTAGATACCACTCTCAGGCACATGGTGTGACTCTTGGGGATGTCCTGTGCAAGGCCAGGAGTTGGACTTAATGATCCAGATTGATCCCTTCCAATTCAGCATAGTCTGTGATTCTGTGATTCTGTGGTATGTACCTCTGCTAGACACAGGAGGTACACCTTCTCTGTGCCTCAGAGCTTGGAGTAATTATTCTCTGGAATTTGGATGGTATGAAGTAATTTTAGTCACAAACTTACCCAGTAGTAAATTGACTGCATGATATAAAGGTTTTCTTTGAATTGTTTTAGCAATTATTTTGTTTTATGGTAAAAATTCTCTTTCATTCTAGACATAAGCACAAGTTACGTATCACATGTCATGAATTGTTACTTCAGAGTATAAAAGGGGGTAACAGGATTGTGTGTTTATACTACATGTTCCCTGTTCCCTGAGAAGCATTAGTGGCTTAGAGTAAGAGAAATGCCATTTAGATTTCATTTTTCAAAAAGGATATTGTACATGAGATCTGAATGAAGACACCAGCACTTCAGGATACAGATGGAAAACACTTGTAGGTCTTGCTTTCAGGAGGCTGATATAAATTCTGCTTCAGTAAATTCTGTAGTTATGATGAGGTAACTTGAGAAAGAGGTAGTTTTTTGGTGTCTACCTTTTTCTGAATAACAAAATCTTGTGATTCTGTGATTTCTGCTATTTCTCCAATGGGTGTAATACCCTGAGATTTTACAATACCCTCCTAACATGAAGATGTTGCAGTGCTTTCGTATTGCAAGAGATGCACTTTGCAAGGTAAATAAAAATTATTCTTTTTGACAGATGTATGGGAATATAAAAACAGAGTAGAAAATTGACAAAATCTCAAAGTGTCTTGTCTGTGAGATTGTTGTTATTTTGTACTTTGTAGTTAATCGTACATTGTAGTTTTATTGAGTGTACATATACTTTTCTTTGAATGCAAAAGGCTGACCTCTAATGCATTCATTTATTAAATGCATGGCTAGAACTAGTTCCTACAACCAGAAAATTTATGAAATTAAGCCAAAGTGGTTCATAAGCCTAGTAAAGGATGATGAAAGTTCCACTATTAGGCTGAGCAGAATGCTTTTCAGGGACTGAAATAAAATTCGTGGTTGAGTTAGGTCCAGTTTGCAGAGATGTATTTTTAGAAAACTACTGTCATAACTGGGGTGAGTAGTGGGAGTTTCCCTTGTAGAAACAAAATAAAAAATTATCTAATGGGATTTCTTCTTGCTGATGGAAATGGCATCTCATGTACTTCTGCCATGTACCAGGGAGATACATATTGAGTTTCTCTGTAAAAGTTAGCTAGAACCTTTTTAATCAAAGTTGCCAAGCTGGATTGATATTAGTTAAAATGGTTCTAGTTTGTATATGGACAGCCAGTAAAAAAGACTTTCCTAGGGTCAAAATAGATTGTTATATGATATGAACATGCTGATACCATCCAGCTTCAAAAGAGGGTAACATCCACTTTCAGATTTCTATCAGATTTGGCTGCATTGTCAGTGAACTAAAATCTGAGTATTTCACACAGAAGCTATGATAAAAAGACAAAAGAGGACCTACAGTAAGAGAAACTTGTCATGTTTTTGTCCAGTCATCCATCTTAGAGAGAGTGAGAAATACTCAGTTTTATAGGCTGTCCTGGAACTTTTTGTTTACATTAAAAGCCAAGTTGTTTACTAATGTGTAAATAGGATGCAGATTCAACTGATATATCGTAATAAGAAGGTTGAATCCACTGAGAACCTGGCATTAGGTGTTTTTAAAACAAAAAGACTGAGCACATTTGATTGTCAGTCTCTTCCCCAATGTAAAGATTAATGGTTTATTGCAGCATTACAGGTAAATTCGGGTTTGGTACAGAACAGACTGAATAAAGAAGGAAGGAATCTGTTTAAAGATAGTTCTGATAACCTCAGAAAGAAAAGGAGTTTTTCTTACTCTTCTTATACTGCAGATTTAACTGTATTTAAAATCTGTGCCAGGAGCTGGGGAAGACTGTGCTGCAAAGCAAGTAAACTATGTGATTTGGAAAGTTTTGATAAACAACTGATGTCTGCCTTTGATTTGGCAGAATGCAGATCTTTGTGATCATAATGAACAGGCAGTGAGAACTTGCTTAAAATGTGAACGAGAGAATCAGAATATTCAAGAATAATGTGAAGCTGGATGTTGTATAAAGTGAGTCAAACACTTTTTTTGTCAAGGAAAAAAATGGCAGAAATCCTTTCTTCTATCCATTGATTAAAATAAACCCCTATGAAGTACAATTCAAGAAACAGTGGGAAAGATTTTCCAGAGTCTACATGATAGCAGATTCAGTACATATTTTGTTCTGGGAGTAGCTATTGTCACTAAATAGGTGTAAATACTTTTAGGAAAGCCAGGACTAAGTAAAAGCTAGAACTGTTTTCAACTATTTGCACTTGCTGATGCAAATCTAACTCCAAAGGGAAATAGTTTTCTGTAATGAGTTCCAGATGTACTTGTAAAACTTACAATGAAAAGGTAATTATGTTGTAAATAGTGGGAATGCTTTTCTTCATCAAAGTGAGAGTTTCTTTATTCCTGGACTCAGTTAGCTGGAATAAGAAATATACACTGGGAAGAGCAATTCTAAACCCCTGTTACTGATTCTCTAAATTACTCTTTCCAGGACAATCAGTATTTACTTCAGACAGATCCTCTTTCTGATGAATGGAAACTCTACACTGAATACATAGAACACATGATTGAAGATGGGCTGTTCAAAGCTATCAAGTGTCTTCTTCTTCAGTATCTGAATGAAAACACTGAGACAACATTTAAATCGACTCCTTTATCTGAAGTGCAGCTTTTTCTTAATAGCAGTGAAATAACTTTTAAACCTTCTTTGGACTTAATGTCAATGGCAATTTCTATGATATTATGGGGGTACTAATCAAAAACAGCTATGATACTGCATCATCTGTAGACAGATTGTCAAATACTTTGGAAAAGACCCTTTTCAGTTCACAGAATTCACAGAATTGACTAGGTTGGAAGAGACCTTAAAGATCATTGATTCCAACCCATTCCCTAATACCTCAGCTAAACCATGGCACTGTGTGCTACACCCAGTCTTTTCTTAAACACATCCAGGGATGGCGACTATTACTTTTCTGGTTTTTTTGTTTGGTTTTTTTTTTTTTTTTAAGTGTCACAATTGACCTTTCCTCTGGCTACATTTGAATGTAGTTGTTTTCCCAGCTGACTCATCCCTATCAAATGGCTTATGCCAAGAAGGCTAATATCTCAAGAGAGGCTGTGAGGACTTTTTCCCATCTGTTTCCAGTGACCTGTAATATTCTTCTCTCCATAGCCTCTGCTTCTCGTTTTTAATGAATGTATCCAGTCATTTTCATCAGCCACCAGCACATATTTTTTAATTTATATTGGCTTACTAGTTTTTAACTTCTTCTGGTTCACTTGCCCAATTGAGAGTGCCTTTCTAATAGACACTGAAATCTGCAGCTGGATGGACTTTCTTCAAAGCTAGTTCATGAATTTGCCTTCTACTTTCACTTGTGCATTGTGCACAGGCAGTCTTTGGCTTTACAGTGCCTGCTTCACTAAGCATTAGATGTCAAATGACTTCTACATATTCCAGGCTAGGCACTTCTCAAGAGCTGCTAGTTTCTTTGTGATTATAGGTTGAATGTTTGCTTTCTTAGTTACTACTTCTCATCAGGACACCTGATACTGTTTATGCTCCGAGATCTGCAAGTATAGCTATGTATCTGCAATAACTTCCTTCTCTGTAAACTGTGAGGTTATGCCTCACAGATAGCTCACAAAAGTGTTTAGTGAATTACAGTGAAACAATTTTTCTAGAAATTTAATGTAAATGCAAGTTTTTGTGCAAGAGTATTCTTGCCAGACTAGCAGGACATGCAAAATCTTGTGCAATCTCTTCCTTTTGCAGTTTTTTTCATATGTGATGGAAACAAATATCAATAAATAAATATATCAAAATATCACAGTTTATACAGGCAAAAATAGATTAAATTGGTTACACTGTATAATAGTGAAAAGGAAACAAAAGTTGAACACAATATTGCGTTTTTTGGAGCTCTACTGGAAAGTGACACTGATGGTCATAAAGATCTGAATCACAGTCCATCTCACTAGCAAGTGCTGTAAGTTAAATCAACATGTTGGAGGAGGTGAGTAATAACAAGTGCACTGTTTTGTCTCTAGCTGATGACAGTAGGTACTTTGAATTTTTTATGTTAGTGTGATGCATGAAATAGAAATTATAATACTTGAGAAACATGTATCCAAGTAGTCATTTCCTATTAAGTTGTTTCCGGGAGCAGACAGGAAACCTGCAACTAGCTGACAAGTTATAATTGTCATTGCCATCAGTGCAATATCTTGGGTCTTGGCATGTGACTTAGCTTTAAGGATGTCTTTTCTTTCTTGAATTTAATCTTTGCTTCTACTGCTTTTTCACTTTTGGATGTTCATTTAGCATTATGTAGATCAGATGGATACCTTGGAAGAAATAAGTCAAGTAGCTATGAGGAAGAGGGACTTGGTCACTGTCTGTGCTCTGGAACAACACTTTAACAAAGAGTGGTACTCAATGGATTGATGATGAAATTGTATGTGTGAAGCAGTTTCTACTCAGTGGACAACTTCTTAGTAAAGGAAGCTGGAATTTCATTAAAACTCTGAGGGTCCAAAATGTTTGCAAGAATTACTACATTCTAAAGAAGAGGTATTTCCATTCTTGCAGACGTACCTTTGCTTTCATTTCCTGTGCCTATTAATGAACACAAATAATTCTACTGTTCTGGTGTCTTGTCTAAAATCTCGTTCATCCTGATTTTTTTCTTTTCTTGTTTTAGGACCAATATTCTACATAAGTTAATGAATCTTCAAATCAGAATAATTTTAATTAGTTCCTCCAGATCAAGTTGACCATGGCTTTTTTAATTCAATTCAATTCAATTGGTGAATTTAATTTAAAAGAGGACCTCAAATTTTAAGGATAACAGCTCAGGTTTAGTCAAGCTTCTCTAGTTTCTGTTTAATATGTATTTTTTATCTATATATCCATAAGCACAAATATACATGTATATGCTTATATATGTAATCCTCCTCTTTACATCATGTGCATGTATATATATATTTATATATATATGTGTGTGTGTGTGTGTATTTATATTGAGAAGGATGGATTGAATGATCGCTTTAAGTGCCTCCATCCCTTTAAGCCAATAGAGGTATTTTTCAGATTTTCAATCCATTATTTGGGAGAGGAATTCTGAAATTAGTAATCCTGGACTCTTTTAAAAGATGGATGTGGGTCACAGTGCTGTACCCCTCCCCTCAAACACCCATATGAACTATTTCTTGCTGTCAGACAGCAAGTCCCTGCCCCTGATTGTGCAGCACCGAGAACCTCAATAGGGGTATTACTTGAACCACATGCAGTAGATGCAGAAAAGGAAGAGATGGTCAAGAGTAAACGACTCTGTAATATTTCTCAGGAATAACTTTTCACTCATGTGAAATGCATTTCTCTCTTGCTTGAGGGGGAAAAGGAGCCCACCAACTAAGCCTTAACATTGTGCTTCTGTGTTTTATTTGATTGAATTTACTTGTTCATTCATATTTTTAAGTTATTTTTTGTGTTTGGTTTGCTTTAAATTTTCATGTGTTCTGTGCTAATTATCTCAGCATTTTCTTACATTACATGTTGCTGAATGAAGAGGCTCACTCATGAAACCAGAGAAAGGCTGACTAAGAAAGTATGAGGAGGAGAGTACACAGCTCTGTGTTAAATAATGAGACACCCATAGAATCATAAATGTTGGGAAAGTTCTGCAAGATCATTAAGTCCAACCTTGAACCAATACCTCCATGCCCATTAAACCTTATGAAGTGCCACGTCTACTTGTTTTTTGAACATTTGCAGGGAAGGTGACTCTGCTACTTCCCTGGGGAGTCTGTTTCAGTGCTTAGCCACTCCATCAGTGATCCAAAGTCTATGCAGGACCAGGAATCCGTAGATTACATTTTCAAAGTCTTAAAACTGATCTCTTGAGAACTTGTGGATAGCAGCTGGGAAAACTGGGGGTGAGGATACCATGGAAAATTGGAGGTAAGGATTCAACATAACAGCTCTAAAACTTTGGTTCATACTTAATATAGGAGCAAGTATAAAAATAACCCTAAATACATTTGGTGTTGGGTTTTTTTAGGGCTCTTTACCTTGGACACTTTTACTGAATGTATTTTTAAAAATATAATGATGTTTGCTGTCTGTTCCCAGTTCTGAGGAAAATGTTCTGTTGACTTAATTGTGTCCAAAATAGGAACACTGTACATTTATCTTAGTGTTCTCGAGTTTCATTCAAGAGACTTCATAAGAAGTATTTATCAATGTTGTGCCAGCATTGTTCTCCTAGAAATCAATTAAAATGTTTAGAACAAAACATTGTTGGTGGAAGACAGTGTTTTCACCTAAATAGTCACGCGCTAAAAGGCATTTTTATGTTAGATTTTAACTATGGATCTCCTTTATTGATGGAACATAGATTTCAAGGCCAGACAGAAGCATTAGTTTACATGGTCTGCCTTTCACCAAATAGGATTTCCATATTGCACAAATATTCCCTTAGAGGACCTAAAAGTTTTTAGTTTTATTTTTATATTTGTTCTTGCATTTCAGGTAATCCTGAAATGCAGTCAAAAATGTAACATTTACTTCTATCCACCCCTTGAGGCTAAGAGTAGCTCTGAGGCATACAGAGGGATCACATGGCTCAAATAGCCAAAGATTCTTGGTCAGGGGGGGTCAGCACAGCATGTGAGAGATAGTGGACTTAATCCACTGTCTGATTTACAGCAGAACCTTGGTCTTGGTGCTCTCTCACATTCCAGCTGAATGCATGAAACATGGGGAAATCCACTGCTGCATTTTGATACATAAAATTTTTATATAAAACTGTTGAAAGGTTGGTTCTGTCTACTGCCCTGCTGGGACAAAAATAATGTTTGAAACATGAACAATTCTGGTTAAATGAAAATTCTTTTTCCAGATGATCTGAGCTAAAAAACTCAGAGGTAGCATATGATTTTGATTTGGCAAACGAATACTGAAGATGTCTCAATTCACCTCTACCTCAAAATTAAAAGGTTTTTCTGTACACAACCTGAGGCAAGTTAAATCCCTTTACTGTAAAAATCTACAGAACGATCTTAACCTTCAAGGATTAGGGCATCCCTTTTTTTTGTGCAGGTAGGTCAGGTAATTAGCAGCTTAATCACTTTCAAGGTGTGTAAACTGTCAGTGTCCTGAGTGCACTAATAATGGCCCAGACCAGCTCCTCCTGGGGCTGCTTCCCACACCCAGGGGACTCCACAGAAGCTCATCCCTGTGGCTTCACTTTGTCTGAGGTATGGGGTGTTCCTGTCTTGCAGCCTCCCCTCAACCCTATCCTTTGGGGGTGCTCAGACCTGGCTCTGGACCTGTGCTCCATGTGTGCTCTCCTGGTGGACCTCAGTGGCTGTATGCTCTTGCTTGCTCTTATCTCTGTCTCTCTTATCATCCTGGCTGTACTTGCTGGTGGAAGCCAGGATCTGTTTCACTGCTGACTGTGTCTGGGGCTATTGATGCACCCAGTTACAAATACCTGGCACTGCTGCCATGCTTAAGGCCCTCTGGGACTGGGTCCTTGGTTGACGAGGGTGTTGTCTGCTGGGGTAACTTTCTGCTCGTGGCTCACCTTCCCTTGGGGAGCAGGCAGCCCTTGCTGCTCCATGATGAGTATGTGCCTGTTTGCACATAGGTGCAGAGATGGTACATGTGAATTGGAGGTAATCCTCTTGAAAATTTGAACCATGCTCTTTAATGTAACTTTAATTAGAGAAGTGTTGGCAGACCAAAAATTGAGGCAGTAAAAATAGCACCATTGTAATGTTTGATTTTTTTCAGCATGTGAAACACTGGTTCCTTATGAATCAGAGTTTTGCTATCAGCCTGATTTTTCCAAGTGACTAAATGTGTTTCTGTAGTTATTTTTTCCCTAGCATCATTTGCAGGAAATGTGAAGACTTACACTGCATATGAAAACAGGGCTTCTCTCCCAATAATTTCTTTACTATTCATTTCTAATCTGTCATGCCTCTTAATGCAGCTGAAAAATAAACTTCATGTACATGGAAATATCCATTTTAATGTACAATTTATAGACAGGTATTTCATTGTGTTCTTACTTACACATTGTCAGAGGATTGCTAGTGTTTATTGAACTTCTAGCCACTTTCTTCAAATAGTGATAAGAAACCTTTCTGAGCAATATAACTTGCAAGGAGGTAATGAGGTTCAGCTGTGTCACAGGATTGTGGAATTAAGTTGAATGAGATTCAGAGTAAACACAGATGTTTGCAAAAGCTACATGTAACTTTTTCAAAACAACATCAAGGAAAAAAAACATTTATCTTTGTGTGTATCTTTGCCTTTTAATTACTTTGTCTAATTACACTGTTGTGAGTGAGTCCATGTCCATATTCAACCAGACTTGTTTTTATGTTTTATGACCTTTTTGTCAGCAACGGGTATAGCTCGTAGAGCAGATGAGCCTTTGGGATGTCTAACAGCAATGTAAGGAATATGGCTTTGGTTTTTTTTGGACCAGACTGGGTTCAAGCACACCCTGGTTAAGAGCTCAGCTGGTTAAGCAAAGCTACTTGACATGTTTGGGGCTTACTAATACATTCAGTTGTCACTATGTGTATTTTTGTGCCTTTCTTGTGGGTGGGTCAAAATAATATATTTATCAAACTATTTTATCATGGTTGCATCACTGAGGTATTTTTTGTGTTGCTGAGGATTATTTCAAAATTTAAAATATGTAAACATGTTCTAATTAGAAAATGCAGGATATTATAAAGAATAATATTTAATCTTTCCCATAAACTGCATTTAGCGAGTTATTCTGTGTAAAGAGTCCATCTCAGTCACTGCATAACAACAACAGGGAAGGAATTACACAAAGTCAGCTAATATTTTTCAAAAAAAGAGAAAAAGCAGGGAAAGTTGGGGAAAATGGAAGTATGTGTGTTTGTGTGTGGGGGTTGTTGGCTCTGCAAATTGACAAACAGTATCTACTTTGTAATGTGATTAGGAATTGCCTGAAAGTGGAAGAATCTTAAAAAGATTGACTTCACTGTAAAGCATGAAGCAGTACCTCTACAGTCCAAAGAAGTGTTGGTTATCAGAAGAAAATGTGTACTTTTGGAGGTGAGATCAGTTCTGTGCTCTGAACCAAATGATTTTTCATTTTTTGTTCTGATAACAAGCTGGATGCAAGCTTCAATGAACTGAGAAATTGTAAACTCTTAGAAAGGGCTGTCTAAGGATAAAAAATTCTATGTTTCTGTGTAATGTATTCTGAATGAATCTGATAATTTAAAGCCCACTCCACCAAAATGGGAGTGATGCTTGTGTCCTCTTTATCTTCAATTATGTCTAATCTGTTTCTAATTTAAACATGATAATGCTGTTGTCAGATCAAGTAGAGATTTTAAATGTTGTATTTTTCACCATTGGCAATGTTTTAAATGTATGTGGCTTTTAAATGTATATGGGCAGTACTGACTGAGTCTATAAAAGTTTTAAGTAAATTTAAAGGAAATAAGAGTGCTTAAAAGTGAAACAGCTCATAGTTCATGAGATGGAACATATTTAATGAATGGAAGTTAAGGAAAAGTTAGGCAACAGCTTCCATGGATTACCTGCTTAACCTCTAAGGAACCCTAATTCAATAAGTAAGTTGTATCTTTCAGGTGAAACATCATGGGTTTAGAAACAGATGTTTTAAAAACAAAAGTGCCCTTTAAGCTTGTTACTCAAGTATTTTCCAGGATATGGATAAGTTAAGAATAACCATGATTTTATGAACTGTTATGATATATCTGTTACTGTCAATATCTTGGAGTACCAATCAGAATTCCAGTCAAAATAAAAACTGCATCAACATTATTTATCAAGGTATATTCTCAAGTATTCCACATTGCAACAACAAAAAATGTAACAAAAAGAGCTTTCCTAACCAGACATACATTTTTAAGAAAGTGAAGCTGATCTGAGTACATTGCATTTTGAATGTCCATTCTCATGATCTCTGCATTAAGGAATATTCACAAGTCTCAAATAAAACAGCCTGCATATTCTGATTGCAGGCTGATAAATTATTTAAAAGAGAATTTTTTTTCTCTTCCATGATCAAGAACTAAATGAAGAATCCACCTGTATTCTTTGAAAATTCAGTTAATGAAACATTGAAATTATTCTAAAACGTATTCTGATTGCAGACTGATTATGAACTTTAGTCTCAAGTTAGAAGTAATTTCTTTATTTGCGCTTTCTCCTTGTCCTTTGATTTGTCAGTGGAGTGTTGTTTGGGCATGTGAGGCTCAGTAACTGCCAAAT
This sequence comes from Anomalospiza imberbis, assembly GCF_031753505.1. Classification (NCBI taxonomy): domain Eukaryota; kingdom Metazoa; phylum Chordata; class Aves; order Passeriformes; family Viduidae; genus Anomalospiza; species Anomalospiza imberbis. The sequence continues at coordinate 21,214,995 of NC_089687.1, read as the reverse complement.
TGATAAAAAAATAAGGGGAGAGATGGTGATGTGTTTGGTGCGATCCCTTTTTTTGTTTACTTATTTTGGTGTTTTAGGAGGGTTGGGGTGGGTACAGAACAATCATCCAGTTTTGTGTAATCCGCTAACTTGCGGAGGCTGCACTCAATCTTTCTGTCTGTGCCATTGATAAAGATGTTAAAAACCAACAGTCCCAAGACAGAGCCCTGAGGGACACGTCACCAGCCTCCAATGAATGTAGAGCCACTGACCATAACCCTCTGTGCCCATCCAGCCCATTCCTTAGCCACTGAGTAGCCCACCCTTTGCTTCCATGTCCATTTCTAGTTTGGAGATAAGGATGTTCTGTGGGACTGTGTTGTGGGCTTTACAGAAGGTTGGGTAGATGACATCATTTTGTCTTTTCTCATGGAAAGCCACCATATTGGTCAGGGACAATTTGTCATTAGTGAAGCCTTCCTGGCTGTCCCAGATCATCAACTTGTCTTGCATATGTTGTTTTATTGTAATTTTCACCTTGCTTAGACTTGCAAGAGCTGTAATGGAAACATATATGGAAGGAAACTCTTTTTATAAAAAGAATCTTGATTTGTAGCACCATTCCTGTGATTTCCAAAAAATAATACTAAATCCTGCATGAAGAAGACTTTACTATCATTTGGCCTTGAACAGCAATGCTATGAGAAAGTGTCAAATTATTCTGAATGGCTTCACATTTTCATATGGAAAACAGCAATGCTGAAATAGAAAAATAAATGCTATTAGGATGCCAGTAGCTGGTAATCCAGGAGCCTGACTCCTTAGCTGTCAAATGTTTCCTCCGAATTCAGAGGAAACTTTTATCCCTTTGCTTATGCAAAAGATTCATGCATTTGTGTGCCTAAGGATCCAATCATGAACAAAAATAACTGAGAAAGAGAATTGCTTGTTCAAATTTGTGCATAGATAACTTTTGTAGCCTAATCTGAGGGCTTTTAAGTGAGAAACTCAGGATATAAAATTATATATGTAGACTTAGAGAACAAAGGTGGTGTTTAGCATTTTATTTCTAATAAAACAGCATAAAATTATATTAATTTTTATTATGGCTATAGTTCTCTTTTTGTGTTGCTGTCTTATGTCGGTCCTTCATAGCTAAATATACAAATTGGTTTGCTCCTTTATTTACCTGAAAAAGCTCATTTGACTGGTTTGCTCAGCAATGGTCTCATTCATTGCACTGTTAAGCAGCAAAGTGGATACCTAAGTGTGACATACTGAGGATAACAGTTAGCTGTGTGGATAGGAATGAAAAAAAATTCCTTCAAAAGAGGAATAACTTTCTCAAATTTCACCCTAATATCTTGTGTAATTCAAGTAGGTCCTAGAAGTTCATTTCTACAGGGCTAAATGCAGCTATTAGTCTCTAATTAAACAAATGAACAAGTGCAAACTCACTTGGGACTCCCAAACACAGACTTGTTTCAAACAAGTTTCTTAATGTTTATAATTCTCTCAACATGTCCTCCTCTTATCCCTTACTGTATTTGAAATATTCTCAATTGTCTGCCACTTCTGTTGTTAGACGGGAGAGCAAGCTGTCCAGATGAGAGATTGCCTGCTTTGCCTTGCTTTTATGTTAATTTGCAGGCTTCATGATTTTAGAAGTGTGTGTACAGGTATATGTCTAAATTACATATATGCTTATACATTTGTTTACAGTGGCATAATTGACGAGTCCAGCAATTTTCTGTGAAGTGTTGACAGTGAGCAAGACCTTTGTTTGCAGAGAAAAAAATTCGATCATCAGTACATTGCAGAGGCCTGGCACTCACAATCTCCTATTAGCTTTATGCATTACTGACCTCCACAGGCATTTCAGGGGAAGACACAGCAGGAAGAGATGAAGGTCAGTACAGAAAGTGTTACTGCTTTTGCAGGCAAGTATTGTGTATTTAGTCATTGTCTTATATCATTTTTGCATATAAGGCTGGGCTGTTCTTTCTGGTAAAATTACTGGTGTGTAAGAATTTTTTTCTTATTTCAATCTAAGGGTCAATGATAAAGAGCGCTGTCAAGTTCCACTGGCTCCATGTCACACTATATTTCAAAACCCCAGTGAAGCGGTGATGATGTCAAAGTTCTCTGGGTGCCACTGCATGCAGATCAAGACACAATTGTGTGCATTATTCTTCCTCATTGGTTCACACCAAGTTTGTCTGTGTATATGAAACCCATGATGAAATGTGAGTAGAAGCCCTTCCTGTCTCATTCTAACAGCTGGATTTAATGTTTATCTCCTATTTGCATAGAATTTATTAATAATTAAGCAAAGTGATGTGATAGTCATTAATGCATGTGTGTTAATATTTTGAATACAGAAAGGCTCTTCCTTATCTATTCACACCTCTAAAAGTAAAGTGAAGGGAGTCAATATTTCCTTAGCATCCAGATGTAGACTACAGGAACTACAGGAAATCCTTGAAGCAGAAGGCAATGTTTGAGTTTGAATAGACATCCAGAGAATTTTTTAATGTAAAATTCTTTTATTATCTGAAAATGTAAATCTATTGCCTAGATAATTGAAAAAAATAGAACAGGTCTAGAATCTTAGTGAATTTCCTGATACTTCTTTAACAGCAAATACATTGCTTTCTAAATTTGAATAGTTTTCATATGTTAAGGGTGATTTCATGGTGACCAGGGGCCATCAATCCAGCTTACCATGATGATGGGCACTGGGCAGCAGTTCTGTTGGGTTGCAGGCTGTAGCATTGACCAGAGGTGCCTTTTTATACAGTGGAACCCTGAAGACATGGCCTGACTGTTGAAGGATTCCCACAAGTTTGTAAATGTATTATTGGAACTGTAGCTCATTTACACTCATACTGACTGAGAGCATAAAAATCTTGGTGGGGGAACACACAGACTAATCTTTAAATTTTCAGGGCAGAATTGCTGTTTTTTATTGGACAAAATGAGGAAATCAACTTATTGATCTGACTCGGTTCTTCATCTTTTATTCCAAAGAAATAAATACAATCCATACCTGTATGTCTGCATGACCCTAGTTAAGCAAACTTTAGATCAGCTCTTAGTTGTTTATGGCACTAAAGCTACATAACCATGGCTTATCAGCAACAAAGTAATACAGACATAAGCTGTGATAGAAAAAAAAGTTATAGATGGAGTATTGCATAGTAGGCTTTCAGTGACTGCAGAGTATTCCGTTTTCCAGGGGCATGCTACTGTCATGTGTGCAAGTGTTTGGCTCGATTCCCAGGCCTGTGGCTCAGTTCTTGAATGGTCAGGATCAGGAAACACCACAGAGTTATGGGGATATGTCTCAAACAAAACAGGCTCTGGGTATACCTCATGCTTAGCACATATGCAGAATGAATATTTGAGGCAGGAACTTTGAAATAATGCTCTTTGGGTTTTTGCTCAAGTTTCTGAACCTATGAACTCTACTCAAGTGGTCTAAGAAACAATATGAAATTATTTTGTCTGTGAACTGAACAATATTGCAAACTGAAGTCTTAGACTTCTGACTTAGTTTAACTCACTTGCATAAAAAAGCACCAGTAGTTCATTACCATAACCCTCCTTTGGATGGAAATGCATTAGTGGTGTCTGCAGAAATAAGCAATGAAGAGTAGTGAGAAGAAAAAACCTCACACAGTACCATGTGAACCTACAGTGTCTGCCTCAATTTGTACCTTTTCAGTATCTGACAGTGAATGATAACATTATTGCAATGGTATTTACTGGCACTGCTGGAGTATGGGGTCTGTCATTTTTTCTATTCTGAATTGTGCATGGCTTTAAAAAGTGCCATGCTGAAGGCATGTGGCTGAAATGTGTTTCAGAGGTCGTCAAGGGGAAACAAAGTGGTTTTTTCATTACTTTTTATGAAATTCGGCAAAACAATTTGAAGCTGGAGGAGTTCCAAACCTAAATGCATGTTATTATGGATTCAGATGGATAAGATGGTTCCTGGTGGGGATAAGTTTGTCATAGTGTCTTACAGGAAATTATACAACTGTCTTTCATTTTCTTCTATATTTCTTTAGCCTAAAGAAAGGAGGTTTCAAAATGGCCCTTTAATAATCCCCTAGAAGAATAACCTTTGCAGCAGTCCTATTTTGTAACATAAGAACTATGAAAACCTGGCCTTGGATGGATTATAACAGAATCCTGTCTATTGACTTATATTTTATGATTAAGTCACTAATCTGGCATCCAGCTTTACTTGCATTTGTTCAGAATGACAGGAGTCCCTTTCAGTGGTCATCACAGATTTCTCTTTTCATCAGCTTTTCCTCAGAGGTAATTGCAGCTGTACACAAGCCATTCAGTCCCCAAAAGAGGACAAAATTTATTTTAATGTCCATGAGTGCACAGTTACCTCAGAGATGAAGTTATTGTTGTGGAAGAATGGGAAAAGCTCCTGCTCTGATGAAACAGAGTGCCTGACAAGATTATGAAGCAAAAGATCTTCCTTATTTTTTTTTAAATTTATATATTTTTACATGAACAAAGCATTGTTCATTTTTTTAAAATAGAAGTTAATTTAAGCTTGAACTCATTTTACAGAACCCAAATATTTTGTAAAGCTTATTTATAATGCATTCTATTGGTTTTAGTATCTTGTACCGTGAAGACTTTGCTGCTGCAATGGAATTGCAGTCTCTGTAAATGGGAGTGTTGCAGCTATCATTTTTTAGTTAATGAGAATTTTTGATACTCATGAAGTACTTGAAGTTTTGAATTCAATGAATCATTAGTCCCATAGCAAAAACATATGTTTCTTCATGTTAGGTGGACTTTTTTTTTTTTTTTTGCATTCAAGTCCACTGATTTACATGTGGAAGATACTTATAGTTGTGGTTATATATCATCTTTGAGTGTCTCCTAGAGCTGTTTGCATGGTGGAGTAATTTCTCAGGAATAAAGTCACTTCACACCGGTGTAGAGCACCCAGACAGTGAGTTACTTAGAGTAGCTGTAATGCCACCTTGTTTACTGAATACATATTCCAGGTGATTTTCCCTGGGGAAGTTCAAGACAGAACTTTTGGGAATTTTTTTCCCCCATTAATATTAATTCCATTAAAAGATCCAGTTTTATTTGGAGTCCTTGCTTATACTAAAGCAGGTAAATAATGTATACTTTTCTTTCAGTTTCCCTGAGTATCAAATATTTACCTTAATTGAATTTTCTTTGAGAATCTTGAGACAAATTCAGCCAATGCATTTTTTGACTGTAAGAGAGATATACCTGCTTATCTTAGGTTTGAAATTTAGTTTTTTCTATTTTGTTACTTGCACACCTCTCATCCATTAGTGCTACTGAAAAGATATTGAATAAGAAGTTAACTGATTCCTAGTTGTGGAATTTTAATACTTTAGAAATGTGTTTTTACTTTGAAAACATGCAAAAAATCAAACCATAAAGTTAAGAATTCCTTCCCTATAACAAACAGAATTCTAGTACAAAGGATAAAAATCCTCTTAGATTACTTTTCAGCATCAGTAGGTTTTAAATGTTGAAACTCATATTGTTGCATTTGTATACCATACATATTCATAAATATTCACCTTCTGATGAGTTGTAAACCATGGGCATTGCTTAGAATGTAGTAGGAGCTGTTTGTTTATTTTTTAAATTTTATAGACAAGTATTAAAGATTGGATGAAAACCCCATGGAAACAAATAAATGATGAACACATGGAGATGGAGCTCAGAAGATTTACAAATGTGATCATTTCCCTAATGAACAGTATTTCACTACTTGAAATAATCTCTTGTGTTCTGAGTACTCTGCATTATGTAGGAGCCTGTAGCTTGTTAAATTCCCTTCATTAGAGGGTTTTTGAACTCAAAGGATTAAAAAAATTGGGGAAACGAGTATTACAGGATTGAACTCCCAAATCTCAATGTACTTCTGAAAATATCCCTCTGAGTTTATTTTTTCTTCCATAACCAGCAAATCACCCAGCTGGCTTTCACACAAGATTCAGAAGTCAAATTCCAAGATGCAATCACTAACCTGCTTACTACTTTACTGCTTCTGTCATTTTGTTTACAAAGGTCTGCTGTATAAGAAATGAAGACCTGTCAAAGCACTAGGACATGGCATATGCGCTTTTCAATCAAGGATTAAGCATCTGAAAAGAGCCGAAGTTTAAGAAATTAAATCTTCTTGTAATTCAGAACCCAGCATTTATGGGCACAATAGTCTTTGTGTTCTGGATTTGCAGAATTTTGGATAACTTTATTCCTGAAGTGTTTCTGCCTTATTTCTAAGGCAAAGTTTGTCAGCTGTATAACACATGGAGGACTTTTTCATTGTTCGGCTGCACAGAAGAGCTGTGAGATAAACAGATATGTGTAGCTAAAGCAGTAGGGAAAATGGCAGTAAAAATAGAAAGATGCACACAATGGTGAATGTAAACTAACATCCTAGGGGTGGCTTATGAGAATTAAATATCATCTGGACATGTAGGTACACAGTTTGTAGTAACTGGGAGTGGGGCTGCTGCCGAGCCTCATCCCCAATGGGCTAAAGCTGTGAAAAACAGGTGACCAGTATTGAAGATAATGAGACACAGAGTGCCCAGGTGCACTGACCAACCACCAAAGGGAACAGGGGGCACACAGGTGCACTGCATGAACATGAGGGTATAAAAGGTTGAGCTAAAGAACAAGAAGGGCAGATGCTTGCAGCCTTCTGAACTGATTTACTCTGTATGGGCAGGCACCTGAAGACTTCTGATTAGTTATGGTGTTACTCTGTAGGGGTTGAAGCTTTCTGATTTTTTTTTTTTTGTGTGTGTGTGTGTTGTGTGGCGATACTCTGTGTATCGTGGCTGTTTCAACTGTGACATGTGCTGTGGTGCATGCTGTGACATGGACACATAATAATCCAGAATCTGTTAAGTGTGTCTCTATTCATACCCTATTTTAAAAACCGAGCTATGAAATGAATCCCCTAATATTTTGGGGATATGAATGATTAGGAGGTGAAGGAACTGCTAACTTAGAAGAAACAAGTGTAGAAGGTAATAATTCTCATTCTTTCCTATCTTAAAGATTTCTGCATGTATTGGGGACTTTTATGAGCTTAAACATACCATAGATCAGTTTTCCAAATGCTGCAAAGCAATCTATATAGAAGAAAATTTCACTTTGGTTTGCAGCAGAAGGATGAGGTCACTGAGTATTTGTTTGTACAATATGGGGTAACATCAAAGTGGAATTGAAGAATGTTTCAGTAGCTGGGGCACTTTCTAATGGCTGATGAGACAAAGACTGAGATCTCTTGGGGTAGAAAACTGATTATCATATGCTTTTGTTTGAATGTAACTCTTTGAGTACCAAACTTTGAACAAAAAATGTCTACTGAAATTCATGCCAACTTTTTATAGGTTTCCACAAGAAAAGCTTTCCTACTGTATATCTTGATATTTCCTAATCTTTCTAACTATAAAAAATATATTCACTTGCCCCTATATGAGCTCCTGTGGATAGGAAAGTAGTACTAGCTCTCTTTTACAGCTGAGAACTTGGAAGTTCTGTGATTCTTTACATGGCACCTTCAGAGCTTTTGTGAAAGCAAATCTCCTAAATCCCAGCCAGAGCTCTTAATGTTGGTCTATCCCTTTTTGGAAACAAACACTCAATTTCTAATTTCATGTCTGCTGTCATCAGTGCAGTGAGTTAGTTTCAAATCCTGTTTATAACCTTAATATCTTATTAAGACAATGTTATGTTCAAGGAACTTCTTAGAAATTGGCAGATCAAAAATATTTTGCATAAATGAGTTGGAAAATAATGTGATAAAAATAATATTAATCCATCTGGAGAAAATATGTCCTTACTGGTGAATCATTTATCAACAAAGTAATTTTGTTATGTGCACGTAACAGAAGCAACTGTTCCTTATTATGAAGGGTGACTGGATGTGTCTATGTGCTCAAATGGTTTACTTTGTATTTCAGCAAAACAGGAATTGTTCTGGTACACAGAACTGTTTTGCAGATTAGAACTTCAGGCTTATAATGCTGTAGAAATACCAATGACAATGACCTTAAAACAATGGAAATACTTTCATTTCTACAGCATCTTTCCTCTGATGATGTCAAACACATGTTTAGAGAGTAAGGTTTCATAGAAAGATTGCAGTATAGGAAATAGAAGAATGACTTGGCTTTGTTTGGCTCCATTCATTTTGTTCTGCTTTGGTTTCATTTCCTTCAATGACAACAAATATTTCTAACATGGCTACTATAGTAGTTCTAAAAAGAGCTATTACCAGAAGGATTCTATGATCCCTGTGGAAGATGGGAGTCCCGCTTCTCCGTGATGCCACTTCCTCTGCAGTTGTTTCACTGAAAATAATTTCTGAGGGTAACCATTCGGAGCAGGGAAACTTTTCATCCTAGATTTTTGTGTTCTCTAGTCACTGTTTTTAGCCAAATGAAAATTACTCTGACTGTAGGTTTCTTCAACATCTATCAACTGATTGCAAAGTACTTAAGTTATTTGACAATGTTACCTAAAATCTGGTGACAATAAGAATCTGGCAGTATAAACAGTGGTTATGTGTACTCTTCAGTGCCCTGTGTTTTGTGAAGAACGTGTCAGATTGAGTAGTCTATATCCTTGCCTGATATTCTGCTGAACTGAGAGATATGAAGCAAATATTTCTACAGACCTTAGACTCTCTGTTCAGACCACATTATTGGTTACATCTAATGGGAGAAGCTCAGTGGATCCTGTGGTCACAGCCAATTAGACAGCATTGAGGAGAACTCAAGGGAAAATGGCTATCTTTGTTGTCCTGTTAGCTCAGAACCATTTGCTAATTGTGCAAAGCGTGGTTATTGACTGTATTCTTTTTTGCCTCCCCTTGAGGCTCACTGAAGTGTAATTTTATGTAAAGATGATGGAAAGATTGTTGTTGAAGCTGAATTAGAAATCTCAGAATGTAAAGACTTGTGTTTCTAATTAAAAGTATCCTCACACACTGGAAATGAAATAATTTAGCCATTTTGAAGAGCCAGCATAACCATAGCCACCTATGCTTAGGAGCCAGAACAAGTGTATACTGAGGTTTAGACAGAATTGCCTGACACACAGCCTAGGCTCCTGAGAGGAGCAGGAAGTTGGGATAATCAAAAATTAGTGAATTTTTTCTCCTCAAAATAACCCAAACAAATGAAAGAAACCCAAAAGGCATTAACATTTTCTGTGGAAAAATGATGCTTTGGGTAAATTTCCTGCCTAGAAAAGCAAATGAAACTATATATTTTCAATCAAAAATAGCAGCTGCTTTTGACTGGGTCATTACTGTAGTGTGGCATAAGGCAGAGGTCCCAGAAACCAAGTAGCTCCACAGTTCATGTTGTTGATTCCCTTGGGCCTATACTGGGAACTGCAGCTGGTTATTTCCCACTCCTCCCCAGTGGAACTTGAGTCTCTGCTGGGCTGTGTATCCCATGACAAGCCATGCTGTCTTCCTGTAGTTCAGCCACTGCTGCCAAAAATGGGATGTAATGCAGTCACACAGCAATTGCAGTCTGAAATATGGGCTGCCTGGAGGATCAGAACTTAACTTAGGACTGTGCAGATGGATGCAGAGATTAATACTGACTCAAAAGCTGGAGATTAATATTAACTGAAAAATTGAAAGGTTGTCTTTTCAGACAACTATTTTAAAAAACGTTTTGTTCTGGAACAAGTTTTTAAATCTAACTATTAATTTTCATTCAGAAACAGCAGTATCAGAGTATTCTATGACATGGAGATTTCATATTTGATCTGCTGAATTTGAGGATAGAGAAGGAAAGAAAAATTAATAAAAAGACAACTGTGTTTCCTTGAGAAAAAGAAAATTGAATTCTCTGACAGACCCTTGTTTCCCATTAGCACCTACTAACCAACTTTCTTCTCTATTCTCTTATCTTGCTAATGCACTCAAGTGCCTGATCTACAGGCTAGTTTAAGAGTTTTCAAGAGGAAACTAAGAAAAGTCTCACCTTGTTTTCCTCCTGAACTTTCATTCCTGCCTCAGCAAATTCAGTTGCTTACAGTAGCACTTGTACTTCTGTCTGAACCCAAGGAGCAAAATGAGCAGGGGAAAGACAGGTTGGATTTTACTTATTCCACAGAGATTTTAACTTTTTCTACAGTAAGTAACTAATTTAATGTTTTCAGTAATATTCAGGTTGTCTGAGAATAATAAAGTCTTATCCATATGCAACTGCAGGTCAGTCAGCTATAGTGCCATCTTGCCTTTGCTGCTCAACTAGTGATTTTGACCTTGGTATGAATGGATCATTCACTCAAGTGATGAGAGTTAATTTAGCCTTCATAATAGCCCAGAGCTCAACCTTTTCAGAGCTGCAATTGTTTCAGTGATGCCAAATTATATGCAATCACTGAGTAATATGAACAGTGATCCACTGCTGTGTCTTTGGATGTAGGCCACCAAAATCATTCTCTTCATACTGGTAGGAAACAGGCTAAAAATTCATTCAGTGCTGCATGTTGTGGAGTGTATGAGCCATGTTAATGCATAAACAGTATACTGGGAGAAAATGAACTTTGGTGATTTTTACCCCATTTTTTGTTCTATAGCTCTTTTCTTCTTTGAGGGAACTCTATGGGTTCCATTTAAGGGAAACTGCCATTAAATTCTTTTTCTTGGATTCACAAGCTTTTGTACCCTATTGTTAGAGCTTGGGGAGAAAGGCACAATTGAAGACAAGCATAAAAAATGAGTTATTTTCATCTGTCTCTGTAAATTCACATAAGGTGTGAAGTAGGGCTTTTTAGTCAAAGGAGACTGGGTGAAAAGAGCAGAACACCAAAGGTTTTATTCATAACAAATCTGTGTTCTGAGCAGGCAGATCACAGTGTGTTTTACAAGACCGAGGTCTTTCACAGTGGAACTCGTGTAGCTCAGAGCCTGGGGTTAGGATAGAGGTTGTTCTGTCCTCCGGAGTGCTGAGCTGTAGTCACCTGGCCTGCCCAGGTTTCAGGTCTGTGTGTTTTGCATTTTGCCAGTAAACTGGTTTAGCAAGATCTTCAGAAGCACGATGGCAAAGTCTGTGATGTTGTTCACACTTAATAATGATTTTCATATAAATTGCTTTTTTAAGATGTTAGAGGAAATAGGTTAGATAGAATAGCACTGAATTTAGAATGAACTCTGCAAAATTTTTTCAGAAAAAATAATTGAAACTGCAGCAGCATGTGGAAATAAACTACAAAATCAGTTAAAACAATTTATTTGATAGATATTGAGACTCTGCTGAAGATGTTGAAATCTTCAAGGATATAGAAGAATGGTTGGAAATCATCTGAAAGTCTGCAATTGCTAGTAGGTATGCAAACCTGTTATGCGCAAAATGTATACAACTGGTAATTTTATACCAAGGTATACCAAGTCCAATCTGTGAAACCTTAATGTTTTATAAAATTTAAATGCTAAAATCTAGTGATCTCTAGAAAAAATTACACTACTTGCCACTGTATCAATCTAAGGATGTGTGTGTTTCCTTTCATCAGTGCAAACATTCCCCTGTTGCAAAGGTGGGATTCTGCACAAACCAGCTTTTTAAAATCAGTGCCTTAATATCTTTGGCAGGCTTTGTCAGAAAGATTTGTCTTGCAGCCATTTAAAAAGCATATATGTGCTTACTGTTATTTCATAGCAAGTGTTATTTAGAAAGACTGTTCTGGGGTCCCCATCCCCTGCCCTCCCCACCCCCTTACCCCCCCCCCCCCCCCCAAAAAAAAAAAAAAAATCCGAAAATACTTTATTGTTTTTGTTCAGAAGTATCACTTTTTAAATTGAGATGTCCAGATGCCTGGGAATAGATCTAATTCATAGTGACTTCCAGTGGCTTCCAGGGCCACGAAGGCAAGCACTCTGGGCCACCTCCTCAGTGTCACCATTCCCATCAAGATGGGGAATTAGATAGCCGCCTGATATGAAGGAAGCTGTTCAGGGATCCTGCTTTTCATGTTCCTCTGACACAAAGAAGCCATCATGATCAAGGCAATCAGGCCCCAGAGAGTTGTTGTTTCTCTCTCCTCCCCAGCCCCTGCATTTCCTGTAGTAAACATGAAGTGTATTGTGACTGGTTTGGAAGCAGGGTTTTAAAGTTTATGTGTGATACTTTAAATATCTAGTAGCTTTCTCATGTGTGCAGTTACAGACTAGCATTCCTAGTGCAGTATCAGACCAGTATTTATCTGTTCTGAAATTAAGTTCTGGGAACCAGCAGAAAAGTGTATTTTTGCTATTCAGGAGTAAAATTAAAATTGTAAGAAAACAATACCGTTATTAGTTTGCAGAAGTTATTTGCTTTGATTAAAAGCACCAATAAATGTGTCTTGGTTCTATAACTGCTCCATTTAGCACTTGACATATAATAGGGTTTTTTTCCACACAGTGTAATATCTCCATTGAAATATAATTATTTTGCAGATTGCTCAACTGAATGCCCTTATAAACATGCTGTTAGGGGAACTCACCCCTGGTGATCATCAGAACATCATGACAATATGCACAATTGATGTACATGCGAGGGGTGTTGTAGCCACGCTTATAGCACAGAAGGTAATTTGTTGCAGAGCAATTACACTAATGCATTTTTAAAAGCATAAAATAAAGAATAATTTCATTTGTTGAAAAGATATTCTGGCGGCTTATGTATGGCAATGACAGAATATTTTGATTAAATCAATTTTTGTCCCTTTATGTTTTTTTGCTTTAGAGTTAGCTAATTACATTTACCAGTTAAAGAATTCACATTTAAAAATATATAGCTATTTTGTCCAAATATTTTAAAACATCCATTAAAAATGTATGCTGTAATGTGACAGCAGGTTTCTCATTAATTTGCCTCCCATTACTGATCTTTTCACAACTAATATAAATCTCACACTTATTTGAGATAGCCAGAAAGTTTAGTAGATACAAAATATAAGACAGCAGTTGTTTCCAGATAGCTTTTGGGTTTTTTCTATAAATAGGTTTTATTTCCCTATCAGTTTCTGTGGTGCAGTCTGTACTGCTAACCCTTTCCATGCCTGTCTTCTGCACTGCTGGTGCCTATTTATAGTAATTTGCTACTCCATCTCCAGACTGTGAGCACTCAGACAGGAAGGAGGTGGTGAGAGGCACCATGCAATGTCTGCTCCCTTACGCATGGTTAGGCAGGTGAGAGAGAGCTGTTCTGTCCTCCATTCCTCCTGCCTGCAGCCAGCTGACCTCCAAAGGGGGCACAGAGCCCCCAGTTTGAATAAGCAGCTTCATTCCAGAGTCAGACACTTAGAGCTTTGCTGTTTATTCATGAGGAGTAACAAAAGAGATGAGAAAAACTGTGTAGGTATGAAGTGTGTGTGTAGTGCACATGTATTCACCCATCCTCTATAGCCTGTCATCTTTCTATGCATCTGTTGCATTTTAACACTTACTGTAAAATCCACCTTTTGGCAACACGTAGACGCCAAGATCAAGGATTGTTTCTCTGCATTTCCAAACACCCTCCTATCCCCACAACGGTAAGTAGGTCGTTATTTTGCTTTATTATAGGTCATAATTTTGCTGCAGACCAGACACAGTATTTAGGTTTCTCAGAAATCCAGTGTTTACATAAATGGTCTAAATAAATAGTTTAAGATGAAGACCACAGTGAACTTGTGAAAGTAAAAATTGTTTTACTTGAAAGAATGAAATAGAAAAAAATCACAGTAAATTATTTTAGTGTGCCATGAAACCTTGTCCAGGACAAAGTGGTCTTTTAGCCTTTTAAACTGGTATTCTGGGAAAGTGAGGGAAAAAAGCAAAGCCAAAAGCAACACAAACAACAAAAAAATCGTTCAACACTCTTACAGTTGCTGAACAAAATCCATTCTACTGAGCATAATCACTTTGTTGTGGTGTGATGCATAATAGCAGTTGCATCGAAAATTTGCAGCAATTTAAAATATTCTTTTCACTGAAATTGTTTATCCACATTGCCAAAGCCTTTAAGGAAGTACTGATGTTTTTCATATTGTCAGGAGCAGCTGTTTCTATCTGCTGTGGCTGTCTAACCGCTAACTAGGCAGATGGCACACAGTAGCTGAGGTGTGTCTGTTGTGTACAGGATCAACTTTTCTGGCTTATAGGAAGCACAGCTGCCATGCTATTATGATGATGATGATCCTTATGTATTTCAGACATTGGAGGCCTTATATAGATCTGCATGCTTTGAAGGGGTGATTAGGGTCTTTAGTACACTGAATAAGTACTTAAATAATCAAACTGACAAGCTGTGTGGAAATATGGAATCCCTATTAATGAGAATTTCGGGTAGGGATCAGGGGACTCCGTAAAAACCAAGTAAAAGTATTTGCTACAGACAGAAACATCTCAATATGATATAGCAAGTTAATATCCATATAAAGTAATTCAATATCTACTAGAGACAAATATGTTAATGATGAATGAATAAATATATTTTACATCATTAACTCTGGCCAGTTATTCAAAGAACATGCTGTAGAAAATACTGGATGGTGAAAACTAGAGAAGGCCTAAGATTTTTGTCTTGGTTGTCAGAAACTTGATCCATAGAATACTGGAACCAGCAACAATTCTTTTCCTGTGTCTTGCTTGTAGTAATTAATATATTAATATCTACTCATTTTTTCTACAAAAGAACTACTTCCTTAACATTCATGTGCACTGGGGTAACATGAGAGAGCTGGAAGCGATAGTAAGATGTGTCTGGGGCTTAAGGAAGCAATGAAGTGCTGACCAGATGCTGCATTTCCTGTCGATTTAAGGCATTAGTTCATTAGGCCACTAATCAAAACCATGTGCTCTGCTAACAAACCATTTCATCACCTGAGTGCTGGAGCATGCACATACTGTTTCCAACTAATTGGGACCTGATCCAGGTCAGTGCAAAGTCTCTTGTTGGCATCAGTTGGTGGTAGAAGAGGTTGTCTGAGAATGGTTGTCCTTGTTATTGTTTGTGTCGTCACATAGCTCAGCTGAAAATATTTTAGCCAGAAATATTGAATTATTGTATCTTTTCTGTATCTTGTTAGGGGAGTTGATGTTCCATAAAGTATTCCCCCTAGTTACAAAATAAAAAAAATTAAAATAATTTGGAGCCCATCAGGTTAATGGGCATAAAAGATTGTTTTTGAGAAATCCCATTGTTAACCTTTATTCTCTAAAGAAAATTGTCAAGGCATTGAGAGGCATGGAGATTGATTCATCATTTTAGTCCTGAGTTAAGAGCTGAAACTACTTGAGATACTGACTGGGCAATGTCATCTCAATAGTGCTTATGCTGACCACTACTGTATGTAAAGCTAAAATGTCCAATTTCAAAGCTTACAGCAATGCTTGTTCTTGATGGTAGTGTAAACAACCTAGTAAAATCATATTCTGCAGTTGTTTCTAAAGTGCTGTAACCCTAAAAGCATGAACAAATATGACATGAAATTGTGAAACATGTTTGTTTCTTCAGATCAATGCAATGCTATCACGCTCCAAATATAATTTAGTGAGTTTGGAAATAGTTATAAGAACAATAACTTCCTTGCATGCAATAAAAGCGGCTGATGAGAAAAGCAGATAAGTTTGGTCACTTTGATTTCACTAAATGGGAAGAGGGAGGTATCAATTATCTCTTAGTAAAGCTGTGGGATCAATGTGTCGGAAAGGTGTACAAGAACAAAAAAGGAGGATGACTCATGGAGTGGAAGGTGGAAAGACAGAGCATCTTGATCAGGAAAGGACAAAAGAAGTACTCTGATTCCTCAGAAGCCAATGGAGGCAGACCTGCAAGCAAAGTACAAGGTGAGCAGTTTACAGCAATAACAAGAAATACTGCAGGGTTAGAGGATCATGCAGAGATGGTCACAGAAGAAAGCAGAAGTACTGCAGTGCTAAGGTTTTTACAAAGTCACAGATATCAGAAAGCACATGCAAGACAATCACAAAGGTGAAGAAGATGAAGATCAAGGATGAAGAGGACTAATGAGCCTGAGAGATTTAGGACAAGCAAGGAGAAGCACTGGTGCCTGCTGCACGGTAAATGAAAGAAGAGAGATTGATAAATCGAAGGGGTTTCTTCAAGCAGGTGGAAAATATCACTGGGTAGGAAGTGAAGAAATCTGCCTTGATTGAGACCAGAAAAATTCAGTGATGCAAAATGAAAAGAGAGGAATAGATGAGTGTTCTTCAAGAGCATTTACATATGGTAAGAAAAGAGAAGAAATTCCTACTTTATTTTTTTAGGTAATCCTGGCATATGCTTCTTTCAGGTTAGGATGGTTTTGTGGTTAGAGAGTTGGGGAAGCAGCACTATGGATGGAATTATGGAAATATCAAATGAAAGAAGATGTATGCATGGTGGAATTTACTCATGGATCATCACCATCAAAATTATACTCTTCTGATATATATACTTCTGGGAAGTAACAGCTTAGGGTAAAAAAAAACAACTCAACAACCAACCAAATCAACAAAGACCTTGCAAATTCAACTGAGGTAATTTATTGTTTTTTTTAAGGAAACCATGTATTTTGGAATGAAACGTGCTCTGTGAGTAGCTGCTGTTCTTTCTTTGGGTTCAAACTACCAGAGTGTGTCAGGCTTTCCCCAGGTAGCCTTCATGTTTCCTGCTGGGGCATATGAGCAAGAAGATCAAAGGTGTCAGCTGCTCACCCTTCCCTAGTGCTGCTTTGTCTTTCAGTAGTAGTTTCTGGTCTGGCTTCCCCCCCTCCCCCACCCCAGGTGGAACTTGCAGACATAGTAGGCACAGAAAGTCGTAGATACAAAGAATATGTATGATGCAATTTTGGCTGACATAGTATTTTTCAGTTGATCAAATTATTTTTCTACAGAAGTCTCAGAAATGTTGACTGTACTTATGTGAAGTCAGTCTTACTAGAGTAATTCTGAAGAAAATTTGGCCCTGAGCACTCAGATTAAAAATATGACACGAAGCTTGAACCAAGTGTAACCTAGTAGGATTGAACACTGCATTTCACTGAGACCAGAAGAATTTTTATATAGAAAGAAGAAACTGAAATGAATATTCTCACTGTGTGTTATTTTACTGCTTACTACTGGTACAGTGTCAGTCATAATTGTTACTCCAAATTCATAATTTAAAATAACAAGCCATAAGAAAGAGAAGGCTTTGACAGAAAAAAATGTTTTGAGTCATAGAGGTTGACATATCTCAATAGCCTTTATAATTTTTTGTTTTGTTTCTCAAGCTAAGCAACCAGAAAAGTGAGACAGAAACACACAGTCCATGTGCTGTACATGTATGATCATTTAAAGTTTTGTTTTCTCTTGATTTTATTTATTCCATGTAACAAGAAATGTGAAGCCAATGACAACAGTGTTCGGGAAACACATGGTTGGTATCCTTTGATGGTGAAGTAATAAAATTAGACTGTAGCAGTTCACTTTCCTTCATAAACCTCTCTTTTGAGATGAAATACTGCTATTATCCAGTCATGAAAGAGATGTTCTCTGCTTCTAAGTTATACCATGCTTTAAAATTTTGTGAAAGTAAAGGTAAGATGGCCATAATAGATATTTTCTTTCTTTTCATTTATTATTTTATGTAATAGATCTCACTTGAGTTTACTTAGTCAAGTTATAGTTTTTAACCTTCTAGAGTCAGAAGATTGGCCCGGCAAATACTTGAGCATCTTGTTGATCAGATGTGGTCAGCAGGAGAAAGGAAGAAAATATTTGGGCAGAATAACTCACAGATATGAATTCTTCAAGAGCTGGGCATTAACTAGCATTCCTTGACTTTTATAAATCAACTGAAGAAAGAACTTTAGTCTACAGCAAGAAAAAACCCTGAAGTACACCTGGTGTAAGCTGGCCAGGTGTCATTAGCATCAGAAACAAGCAGATGAATAACAAATTGTGAATTCACTGGATTTTCTCCATCCAATAACTTCATCTGTTTTTTATACTGCGGAGCCCAGAACAAGAACATGGAACTGCTGTCTTCATCTCACTTCATTTAGTAGTGTCTTACGCCTCTGTATACTTCTACTGTTTTAAGATTTATTTACCATATTAATATTCACTCTAATTTCTATCTATGACTATATGTTCTCTGCTTAAATTTGCTCTGCATTTATATTAAATGGATGTGAGACTTCATAATTTAAAAATTACAAGTTAATCCCTTCTGCTAAGAAAAACACATAATAGTCCATCAAGATGGTTGTTTAATTTTGTTCAAGAATTTTTGAAATGAAAACAGTAAAACAAGGTTAATTATCACCTCTCAAAGCAGTTCTAATGTTGTTATGGCTTACATTGAGACCAGTAAAACAGGGAAATCTATTATTGCATTGTCTTAAATTCAGAAGAAATGCAACTCCCTTTTTACAGTAAGACAACATACAAAATCTCATTAGCAACAGTGCATGTATAAATTAAGAGTATACATTCCCAAATTAATTATGTAAACAAAAGTCTGCAGGCAAGGGCAGAATTGTATATAATACCGTACTTCTCTTTCTGCTGTGATGTACCTCATGTAACTAATTCTGATTTTAATTCTGATGATTTTTAAAACAAAGTGTTCTCTCTAGGGCAGGGATAGTGATTGATTTTACCAGTATTTTTGGTACCTGAATTATTTTTATTTGTACAAGACATTGCTCTTGTGCCCTTTAGTCTCTGCTATTGTGTGCTCTCCTGTGATCAGGTCTACTTGTCTAGCATATTTCAATATACTATATGGAATAGCCATTAAGGATCTTTTCCAATTGATATGTTTCTATGATTCTATGCCTGTGTGAATCTCTGGGGGTTAGCCTCATAAAGGCAGGCTACTTTCCAATCTCTCTAGAATAACCTGTTTCCAAAGTAAATAAGTCCCTTGAAAGACACAGCGGAGCCCTCTTTAGAAAGGTGGACTTCTCACTTTTCACCTCAGTGAATGAAAAAGTATCTTTTTGTCTATATTGATCAGAAAAGATGAGATGTGCCATTGGAGTTTTTCTGCTGACAGGGTTATCTTTCTAACATGTGTACCAACAAAAGTGCCAATAGTGCTTCCTGAAATCTTTGTGAATCAAATGAACTATGTTTAAAACACTCCACAGAAAAGTCTGTCTTGTTGTTCTGGGCCCTCAGCACTGTGGCTGGCTCTTTTTCTCTTTTATTATTGCTAGTTTGAAGTATCTATAAAGGTTTATGGCAAACTGGAGTACAGGAATGCTTTTATGAACTCAGTTGCATCTCTGTAGACTTGCTTTCTGTTGTGGTACTTTGAGTTAAGACACTGCAGGGTGGGGTTTGGCCAAAGAATAAAGGTAAATTAGCAATAAAGTGATTTTTCAAGCTTATTTTTGTGTTATCCTATGGCACAGTAACCTTTTTCTGATTTTTTGAGGGAGACTGATGAATTAGAAATGGCAGGTTTTCATAGTAGTAAAACCAGGGGGAAAAAAGGAAAAAAAAATAAAAAGGAAAAAATGTCTTCCAGAAAATATCAAAACTCTTTTTTGGTGGATACAAAAACCCCTCTTCTCCTCTGCCCTTTTTTTTTTAATGGATTATAGCGCTGGGCCTTAAGGTACTCCCAATAATAAACAGGTAAAGGCTAGAGCTGAAGGTCAAGAAACTGACATGAAGACAGTTTGGTAGATAGATCTGAGATAATTGAAACTTTAAGATATAATGGTATATTCCATTGCAAAACAGGCTACAGGAGACTGTAATGGAGCTAAAACAATTAAGAATTTAAGCTATACGAGACTGTGTGGCAGAGACAATTTTTTAAACTTAAAAAAAACCCTAAAAGTACCTGAAATATATAGGTGAAAGATGGTATAAAATAGTAAAGCATTGCTGGTTTATTAGAGGTTTTTTTCTGACTATCCCAAGAGAGATTTACCACAAATTTTCCTGTGCTTGTGCTAAACTCAGGTTTCAATACCTTTCTCATTTTATTGAATCATGATTCTAGGAAAGCATATAGGCCTTCTTTTTTGAAAATTGCTTGGTATAAAATCAGTCTTATGTGCTTATCAAATTCTGAAACATTTATGTTTTTTTAATCTCGGGCAAGAAAATATTTATTGATCTATGAACTACTAATGGGGTTTTCTTAATCTTATCTTTATTAGTTTATTGCTAGCATTGACTTGATTCCTGTGCATTTTTAAGTCTGAAAATGTCCAAGTCTAAAGACTGCTATAAAACATTGCTATTGCTTATAGATATGTTATTAATTTGCCACTGACAGTAAGCCATTGATGTGTTGATTGATCTATGGATTAGGCAAAAATTCTCATCATCAACAACACAGTAAGGGAATGGTGCCAGTACAACTCTGTCGCACATGTTCATATTTCCTTTTCTCCCTGTAGAGCTTATATAATGATTATTTCAGACTTTTGTGTGAAATAGTGTTGACATCAGAAGAGCTGCAAATTCAAGGAGACTCATGAGAAAATCTATCTCTGCACATTGTATTGTATCTACATGGGTGCTGGAGGGAAAAATTAAACTTTTTGGTAATGCTGCTGCTAGGCAAGTATACTAAAGAATTTGGGGGGCAGGGCAGTATTCATTAGAAATGGACTATAGAGTATTCCCAGCATATTCAGGAGCAAGAATGTGAGAAATACTCTTAGCATTGTACTTGAATGCCAGCAGCACTAAGAGAGAAAGCAGGCAAGTCATTAGTGTACACTCCTGTGTAAGCTCAGGTCTTGATTATCTCTTTCCAGTACCTTCAGAGAGTAGAGGAGAGAAGGCTGCTAAAAGAACTGTCCTTTCTGAGAGAGCCTGGGTGCATAATTATATAGATTTACCTGGCCTTTTCCAAAGGGAGAACTGGTACCTGTCCTTACAGTCCCTCTCCTTACTAGTCTTCCTGTTCTTCCCTTTTTTCTTAACACTCTGTTTTTTAAGTGCAATACTTTAAGTCCTTCCTGGCGGAGAGTCAAGGATGTCTCTCAAGTGTGAGGGTACTGGGTCTTCTCCCTTGCTTCCTGACACTGATAAGGTTCTGAAGTAGCTGTGGACAGTGAGAAGATTCTTCGCAGTTTCTTCCTCCTGTACAAAAATTCTTCTGGTCTCAGTGAAATGCAGTGTTCAATCCTACCAGGCTATACTTGGTTCAAGCTTTGTGTCACATTTTTAATCTGAGTGCTCAGGGCCAAAACCTAATCAGATGCATCTCCTTACTAAATAAAGCTGTCTTGTTCTCTGTAAGTTTGATTTTGATACAAAGCCATTTGGCTTTATGACTTCATGAGTGCAACTTTCCTATGCATGTGGCATTGCCTGATGCTCAGATGAGAGCGTCATGTCAGACATGTTTAATCATAACAGTGTTTATTCCTTTTACTCAGAATGTACCCTCTTCATGACAAATGTATGTAAATGCTGAGATAAAAATAGCATTTGACAAGATAGTTGGGTATGTTTCATTTTATTAACACATTAGTCAACTTATTCTGCTGAAAGTAATATGTGAATAGTAGATATGTGTAAGATTAGCATAATTTTTTCAGTCAACATTTGTTCTGTGAGGTTTTTGATTACATTATTTTAATTAAGCAATAAGTCATGAAAAGTACGGGATTTTGTGGTGAGCATAGTGCTCCTACCAAGGTATTATAAAGCATGTGGCTGAAAGCTGAATGATTTTAACCATTCAAAATGTGCATTAATAATTCCATGAGACTGACTAGAGTGCCCTTTGGTTTCTTTAATTAAGTATATATCATTGAACAAGAAAAGCATTTACTGATCATAGATGCCAGGACCCAGACTCTGCTCTTGGACAGTGAAAAGCTCCATTTGTGTTCTAAAGCCTTCTGTGCTGCCTTTGGAATTAGTTTGCTTATGAATCCACACTGTAACTTTTAAATAGATTGATCACTTGACTATGAAGGAAGCCAAATTATCTGTCTGGAATTACACAGTGTAGTAGGTAGCCCATGTCAGAAAAAATGAAGATAAATGAAATTATGAACTCAAAGAAAGTACATATTTTCTAAATAAGGCCTGCCAGTCAGAGATTGGGAAATGGAAAATGTTTCATTTCTTTGTACATGTCCAATGGAAACCAAAGAAGAATCCTGAACCAGAAATGCTTTGTATGTAACTTACTTAACCAGAAGTGCTTTGTATGTAACTTACTTTGTACCTGATTGCATCAGACTTGAGATATAAAGTAATAAAATGCTGGGGTTAACAAATGTCTGTTTATTTCAAGCAGTCATTACATGTTTTTTTTGTACTTTCACTTAAAGATGCAAAGTAATTTTGATTTCTGTGGCCAGGGTCTCAAAGTAATTAAATGTCTGTTGTGATTATTATTCTTGAAACAAAAGCACTGAAGTAAACCTTGAGCTTATAGACCTGTGTTGGATTTCGATATTACTTTGTGGATACTTAAATAGGAATGTGCAAATGATAATTTCTGGGCCTATGAGCATGTAAATCCTCACAATTTCAAAAAATGTTTCCTTTTTGTTGTTGTTCACTAGTCCCACCTGTTTTTAATAACGGTTTAATGGGGTGAATGAATGATGTCGTCTTCTCCTCCCCCCAAAATCAGTCCTCTGGTAGGCATGTGATTCTATGATACAAGAATACTGTCCTTCCTGCTTCTAGCAACCTGATCTGAATAACTGAATGGAATAAATCTTGAGATGGTCCTGAGGTATCTATTATTCTTTTTACATGTAACAACTCCCTTTTTAAAATGTGCATCTGTCATTGATTAAAATGTTCATATTTTTTAAATTCAGGTCTGTTCAGAGAGCAAGCAAAGTGATGAAGTATACTGTTATATCACCTAACTGATTTGCTTATGCCGGATATGAATTTTTTTGGGAGAATTTTCCAAATATTGTAGAAAAGCAGATTGCGCTCCAGAGCTTGGTATGAGGAAGGACCAAGCATTAGCTTGAAATTCCTTACAGAGTCTATAGAGGACTAAAATATTAGAGTTGGCTTTGTCGAGTGTTTTGTTGGTTTGGTTTTGGCTTTTTTTGAGGAGTTGCAACTTCCCATATCTTTGAACTGTATATCACCAGATGTGACATGCTGTATATGGCAACTGAGGTAAGTGAACCAGAATCTCAATGCCAAGTTCTGTGAGAGATTGAATTCTCCTGTCTGAATATAAGTGGAATGATAAGGAGAAAGTGGTTGCTCTTGGAATACAAATGTGTGTGCTTCAAGCGATTAAAAAAACCTCAAGAACTACTGCTTGAATCAATCTTTTGCCATTTGTTATCGTCTAAATCCTAGGAATCCTGTTTGCAGAAAATTAAACTTTGGACACAGTTTGTTTCTTGTATTAGCCTCAGTAGCGAGTGTGAGGGTGATTCACTGTTCTTAAATAGCTAAAGGTAATATAAGTGTGATGAAATAGGGTTAAAAATTGTCGTGAGATTTAATAAGCACTCATACATTTTATCTGACTTGGGGCATTGAATCCATGGAAACATTGGCTTTTACACATCATTTTCTCATTCACAAAATTAAGTAATTACATCCTGGGAGAAATGCACTGGCATTGAATATACAGCATCCAGACTATGCCACTACAGGTAGCAGATTGAGTTTAACTAGCCATATGGATTGTAATTGTCTAAGTATGATTAATTCATAATGTTTCTTAATTTTATGCCTTATATTATGGATTGTTACTATAATGTCAGTATTTTCTCTCTTTTTTTGGTTTCTTTTTAATCTAGGTTTTGATGAGAGGCCTCAAGGGAATTTAATCTTATTATGACACTCACTAATGATGTTCTTATATTCCAGGGTCTCATCAATAGCTTGTTCCCCTTTCTGGAAGTTTCATGGAAAAGGGTTCTGAAGTTAGAACAGATGGTGCATCAGTTCATTGCAGAACTCTGTTTTTAGCCAGAGGAAAACTTTATACTGAAGGTGGAAATAATGGTTTTCTGCTTAGCTTATTGTAAATTCTAAATGGGGTGATTGAAGACTATAATGATCACTGCTGTTTGATGCCTGTGAGTTTCAACATCTGGCTAATGCCTTTACTGGCCAAAACAGTGAGAAAAGGCACAGTTGACCTTTCTGCTTCTTTCTCTAAAACAGAATGTAGCATGTGTATATATCTGTTTGTACATACACACAAAGCTGACATGTGATGGTGTGTGTATATATACTTCATATATGTAAATCACTGTCTATATTAATATCTGATTTGCACAATACTGAAATGGACTCTTACAAAATAACATTTCAATGCTAACACCTGTCTTTCTAATTTTAATACCCTAATTTGATTTCTACTTTAACAATTTGAATTATTTGAGTTGACCTCCTTATCTACTCTTGCCTACAGATCCAAGCCATTACCCCAAAGGAAATTAGCAAATATAACTTTGCTTCTCATGTAGCTTCCAAGAAGAAAGCATTAGTGGGACTGACAGAGATGGTCTTTGTAAAGGAGGCTGAAGATCACTTACTTCAAAATGATGGACCTTATTGCCTCAGCATTTTTCTCACTTGACTTTTCAGCAGGTATTTCACTAAATCACCAAAGCCACTAGTCTGTTCTGTCATTGCATTATAATTGACTTGATGGAATATTGTTAACTAAAATTGTGATTAAAAAATAATGTTTTCATGGGGAAATTTAGAAGTTATTTCTCTACTTATGTTGTTTTGGTTGGTTGTACTTCAATCTAGATAATGAAAACAGTTTAGGAAATTTCATTTTAGAAATACAGATGGTATTGTCTTAATTTACACAGCAACTTGGCCTGGTATTTTTGAAACAAGTTGCTAAAATTTAACAGCATTGTACTTCTGTTGTTTTGGTTTTTTAACCAGTCTGGCTAAATTTGAAAAAAAAAGTGGAAAAACTTACTGAACTTTAGGCATGTGCTGTGAATGCTTTGAATTCACTGGAACCTTAATCACAGGCTTATAAGATGTTATTCTGAATTTGGGCTGAAACATCTTAAAAACCAAACACAATCCAGCGGTCTGGTCACTATTTAATATTGTTAAAGATATGATGCTTTGTAGATTTTTGCCACAGTTGTCTAGTCAATCAATTATTCAGACCAGCCTTATAAAGTATCTGTTGATAAAACGTGTGGTCAAAATATTAAGCTTTTGAAATAACTATGTGGGAATTCAAAATTATTTTTCTGTATTTCTTCATGCTTTTCAAATTGGCAGTGTATTTGTAGCTAATGCTGCCTAGTGTCAGCCACAAGAGGATATGAAGATATATGCAAGTGATTTATCTACATGATCAGATGGAATAGGAGGAGGCTTGGTGATCGGAGGACAATGCTGTTGACAAAAAAATCAATGATCACAGAACTGTTTTTCCTTTTAGTTGCTAATATTTTTTTCTGCTTCTTTTCTTACAGTGTGAGTTGCAAGACATCTTCCTGTACATATCAATTAATTAATTTCCATATAATCAAGTTTTATATTGGACTGATAGTTTCCCTTCTCTTATTTTCCTCACAGATATAGTGAAATTCATAACAACATCCACATATAAAGGTTTGACATATCAAAGAATGGGCATTTGATGCCACTATTACTGGCTCCCTGCAAAGCCAGTAATAGTGGCATCGAATGCCCATTCTTCGGTAAAATAAAAGTACTCTACCTCTTTCAACACGTTAAGCTCCCTAAACAGACTTTAAGGTGATTTACACATATTGCTGTAAAGTTCACCAAGAGACATAAAATATAAATCAATACATAGTAAAGCATCTGTGATTTGGTGAGTGGTCTTTCTGCTCAACTTTTCTACAGTGCTGGTTAGTTATGCCTTTGTGCCTTCCTCAATGCAACAATTTGTCTCACATGATGACTGCAATGATGGATATAATTAGCAGAGTCTCAAATGTTTCTAATTACTTTATATCAGTTTTAGAGAATCCTAAGTATTTGACAAATTGGACTTGGCTCTCCAAGCTTCTCAATGGAATGGCAAATAATCAAAGAAGAATGTCAAAAGTAATGAGAGATGGCCAGTGCTACACATATGAATAAAACAGCAGCCAGCACTGTTTTGAGTAGCTAGATCAGCTAATTGTCCATTTGGTACACCATTCTCAAAAGTGTATTCTCAAAATACCAGGCCAAGTTGCAGAACAAGGCCATGCTGGACACCTCCGATGGTCTGATGATCCACTAACAGTGCAGATGGGGAAAGAGAAGAAGATGGCAGTTTGCAGCATGGTAGAGCTTAGTAGGGGTTTCATACTCCTTGACCTATTGACTGCTTCCTCTTCAATTTTTTTTACTTTTTTACTACTGCTTCATGGCTCCAACCTCTGAAAGGCATATGAGGCCTGTCCCCCACCAGGCATACAGCTCACCCTTCTATCTGCAATCCTGTCTTGCTTATTCATGCTTCCTATTATAGAAACACTAAGGTATCATTTATTTTGCAGGTACTTCCTGTGGAAAAAAATGGAGGTGCATTTAATGGTGGCTTCTGTGGATTTTCATTTGGCCTAGGATGAAAGAGCTCTAAGGATCACCTGAGGTCTGAGCCAAGCTTATCTCCATAGAGTATTCATCAGGTCCACTATGCCAGATATTGCAGCATGATTGCAGAGCCTCTCTGGTGCATAGGTTTACTACACTGAGTCCTATTAACATGCATGGCTGTGCTGTATTTTAAGATCATAATATTTTATTGAAATTGCAGTAGGGATGTCTGTCTTATGTCAGGAAGATATAAGTATTAGGGTAGTTAAGTTCTGTCTTTCTGTGTGCTTAAAACATCTAGATTCCTTTTTAGCTCATCTCTTGGATAAAAAAGAGCACGGCTGCAAAGACTAGGGTTGGGCAAAAACTGCTTTGAGGGGACTGGGCACACTTCATGATAATATAAGTTAAAAACATCTGAAAATGCCGTATGACGCTAGCCCAATCTTGTCTAGAGAAATAAAGTGATCACTTGAGGATTTCCACTTCTATATTATCAGCTCTTTCCGAAGTAGCCTAATTTAAACTTTCCCAAGAAGATAATTCTTATTTGTCTTCTTATTCCTTCTCCTTCTTTTAAATAAATATTCCAGAATAGTTGTTTGGGGTGGGAAATTCTTTATGTATATCTGGTGGTTTCTTACAGGTTTTTTAGTGCTACAGGGATGTTTGTAAAATATATTCCTGACAGGTTATTGTTTATCTTTAATTTTAAAAGCTTGTGACTCTAATTTCTTTCAACTAGAAGCACTACCAACGGTGATACTATCTTTCACAGAATCACAGTATTTATAGAGTTGGAAGAGAACCACAAGGATCATCGAGTCCAGCTCCTGGCCCTGCACAGGACCATCCTCAAGAGTCATACCATATGCCCAAAATGCTGAAATGGGGAAAAGTCAGGTAAAAGAAATTTTATTTTCAAATACACTCCATAAGCACCTGCTTTGTTTGCTTGGGCTTTTAAAGAGAATTATTTTCCTAAAACAAAATGTGTTTTTAAGTTCAACACTTCAAAAGCATTTGCAGCATAACAAGTAGAACAAGAGATTCTATGAATTGCAGTGTGAACTCCAGGTAAGTTTAGTAAAATTGGTACATTTTGCAAATTCTTTTGGTTGGGTTTTTTGGTTGTTGTTGTTGAGTTTAGGTTTTGGGAGTTTTTTGTAGATTAGATAAGGTGTTATGTTATCTATATTTTAAAGTCTTCTAATTTATTTTTAGAGGATATATTTTCCTTCTTTGTTTCTATGCATTTTATCTGCATTTCATATAGGCAGCAGTCCATGCTTTGTTTAATTTATCGCTCTTCTTATTTTTTCTCCCTTGTTTGTTACGCCAAAGCCTTTTAAACCAATACTAGCAACAGAGAAATTCTATTAGAATATATTTCAGGTATTACAAGTTCAATGCTGACCTTCTAAATTTTTAATTGCTTCTTTTTCTGTTTAGATTTTCTGCATATGAAATGGTCAGAAGTCAGGAACCTATTTCCAACTTATAGCCAGATAAAGAGGCAATTGTAGCTATGCTCTGGCATTGCCCTTGTCACTAGAGGCTAAAGCTGCAGCATAA
Source organism: Anomalospiza imberbis (assembly GCF_031753505.1). Lineage (NCBI taxonomy): Eukaryota > Metazoa > Chordata > Aves > Passeriformes > Viduidae > Anomalospiza > Anomalospiza imberbis. Next base: position 21,186,908 of record NC_089687.1, on the reverse strand, counting down.
GAACTACAGCAACTTGAAGTTAATGTCATTTTGAAGCCACATTAGCCTTAAGACTCTCAATACATTTCAGAGTGAACATTTGGTATTTCTTCATCCTTTGGTGGAGGAGTTGGGAGTCTCTAAGATATCTTCAAGTAAAATAGGATAAATGAATTACTAACATATTACATAGCTATGGCTAAAGGAAATCAACTTTCAAAGTTCAGCTGAAAGTTTTCAACATAGTGCAAAAAAACTTGTTTTCAACAAGTGTAAAAAAAACTAAGTCTGCCACAATCCATGACGACCCAAAATAGATTGTGCTTAGTGGAGATATTGAGCATATTCAACTGAATCAGTGGAACTGTCATGGACAATAATGAGGTCTGTGAATTGTTACTATTACTTCTGTATTACTATTACTTCTGTGCAGTGTACACTTTACATCAGTTTCAGAAATGCCTTTAATAATATTGGTGTAATCAAAGTAAGTGTAATCATGATCAGACTGTAATACATGAATAAACACACATACAAAAATGATACATATCATGCTATATAAGCAAATGTCCAATACAGAGCAATCAAATTCTTAGCTCAAAAACCATCACTTGTATGGTGGATCTCAAAATGGGAATTCTTCTCTCTCTACATGTATGTTTGGTGTTTTCTGTGAGGTGCCTGTCATTTTAACAAAAGTGACATGCAGAGTAAAGTGGAAAGGTCCTGTTTCAACCTGGGAAGAGGGTGGGGCAGACAGATGAATTGTTCCGTATTTTCTATGAAATCTTAATTGATTAGACGATCACCTTTATTCACCACAGAAAGACTTCTTTCTTTATGATGGATACAACAGCAGGAGAGCAAACTGTTGGAATTGATATACTTTGTTGCTTATCTGAAAGGAGATTTTTTGCCCTAATTTTGCACAATAGTAGAAACTTCCTTTAAATCCCATTTTCCTAACCAGCGCCTAGAATAGCTCTTGTTGTTAGATTCTAAGGACTCTATTGTGGCTTTTAAGCCAGAGCCCGCAGTAGGGGTTGTGGAGGGATGCACCGCCCCCAAGAAACTCCTAGAGGGTTTGTACTTGAGGACAAATCTGATGATAGAATTTAAAAATGGAACAGACCATTGTAGATCATCCAGTCTTCCTATCTGCAGGCACAGGATTTTCCCTCCCAGATATTCTTAATGCATTGTTCAATGTAAAAGTCTCAACTCTGGGAGTTTCCAAAGCTTTGCTTGGAAAATTTTTGCCTCCTTTTTTCCCTCAGAAGTAGGAGGACACAGCAGCAGCCATGACCATGTCTTTTAATATATATCAGTGTGTACTTTGGACTGGTTTCTGCCTGCTGGCTGGTGTGAATAGGGGGCAGATGGATACGACATTTCTCTTCACTGTCTCCAGATTACTTAAAAATACCACGTGATCCCTGTGCCCTAGGAGGAGATATGGAACTGCCTTAAACCATCACCTGTCCTTTAATGAATGTCTCAGATTTTGTAAAGTGTGATCTAAAGTGTAATTGCTCAGTTCTGTAATTTAGTGCAGTTAATTTGTGTTTCAGTCAGAAAATGTTGTCCTAATTTTCTGGGTGGTGATTACTCTCCCAACCAGTGAAATTGGCTTGAATGTTCCAGTGCATTTTGTTTACTGTTTAAAGGCTGAAAACTCCAGTGTATTATTTCTTTTTTTGTTGAAAATAATAGTGCATTCTTCAATCTTCAGTGTTGATATACCCATCTTCCAGAAGGATTTTGAGAAATTTAAATTATCAGATATTTTATAATGCTTTAAGTGCTGTTGGAAAGCAGACACTGAATTTTCAGAAGTTATGCAAGTCTTTAGTGTAGATGAACCCCCAATCCTGCAAAAAATATCTTGTGTTTAACACTGTTGTATGTGAGCAATACTGTCAGATTTATACATATCAACTCAGAGCTTGATGAATCCATGGGATAAACATATTAATGCTGAAGTATCTTGGTATTTACATGTCAGGCAGTGTCTATGAAGTCTCTAGTGTCTTTGGATTAATGTAATAAGAAGTGTAAATAGGACTGTTTTGTAGGGAGGCATGTGGGAAGTCAGTGTTGTACAAAATCTGCCAGTAGTGACTATAATAGTCATAGAAAATCCTGAAGGCATCATGAAGATTAAATTTCCATTGGTGTATGTACCATTGTTCTCTGAGAATCAGTAAATGAAACAATACGTTTTAACCCAAGTGATTGTAGGTTAATATTGAGCAAACAAAATCTAAAGGGGTTTTTCCACTTTCAAAAGAATGTTTTTAAGCTCTACTTGTCTGCGCATTCTAAGTGGGGGAAAAAAATTTCTCTAACAAAAGACTAGCAAAGCAAATCTTTATAGACAGAGAGAAGTTTACAAGTAAAAGAAGCAGAAGGGATAGAAGCAGAAGAAAGGCCACTTAAAATGAGAAGTGGCCCATTTCCTTGATCTCATGATATATGGTAGACCTGGAAAATTATCAAAATGCTTTCATCAAAGCATATCTTGCAAGATATTCAGAGCATATTTATTCAGTTGATAACATTGTAGTGTTTTGTAGGAAAAAAAAATTGGTTTCAGTTGGACACTATGAATCCTGTTCGAACATTGCAACTACTTAGTAACATGCAGGTGGCCATGACAATGAGTTCTTGCTTTTTTTGGTTAAGTTCTGTCTGCACCAAGTAATAGAAGTATTTCAGTAAGACTTCCAGGGATTGAAATAGCCCATTTTGTGCAGCATATTTATCTGCAGTATCCAGAGGTGACACTGCCTATGTGAATACATTTGACTCAGGCTGGAGTTCATAAGTAAAATTACCAGATTAATCAAAGCATCAGGCTAGCTTGCCACAAAAGAAATGTTTAATTTTATATGCTAAGGTATTTTCCATTTTAAAGCCACAGACAGACTTAAGGTAGGAAGCCAAATTTCAATATCTAAAGTTTTTTGTCAGTTTAATTAGCTGTTGTCTGGCTTTCTAATAGTTTCAGAATCTGATTTTTACATATTACAGTTTGATGGCTGTGGTGCCTGGGAGGAACCACAAACGAGTACCTCTTCCAAAAATCAGATTAATTTTAGAGCTATTCCTAGAGGCATTTTCCATCTACATCATTGTCCTGCTTCATTTTGTGCCACTTTTGGTTTCCAGGTAGAAAAAAATACATGGAGCATTGTATAATTCCTGAACATAATTTCTCTCCAAAACCTCTTTCAGACTTTATGCCTTTCCACTTCTGAGTAAGTGGCCAAGATTTCACAGTTGTCCTGGTCAGGGTGTAAAGGTAAGGATGCATTTCCATTTCTGTGAAACAGCAGCACAGATAGGATGATTCTTTACCTGTGTATTTTGCAGTTTGCTTAGAGTTTGTTTATTCTTTGCCAAATATTTTGAAGACTATATGTACCTACATTTCCCAGCAGTTCCTTCACTACATTTTGCACACTTGTGTTCACCCCTGCAGTGACCTCATGGGCTTTTTGCCATCTGCTATTGTTCCTTTAGTCTAATGTACGGTGCACTCTCATGTAATTTATGACTTTGCCTGATATTTAGTAGATAGACAGGGTTATTGCCCACAGATGGCTGTGGTTCACAGCCAGAGGCATCTTCACAGAGCTAGTGGGAAGAGATTTATTCATGTTACCATGTGACTTCTACTGTAAGCTAATTTTAGCTCTGGGTTTCTCTTGATAAGTTAAAATGAAACAAAAACTCTGGGTCAAATTTATTATTGCCTCAATTGATGCAGTTTCATTGATTTCTGTTGAGTCATGCCTGTATGTCAGATGTGAAATTAGCTGTCAATTTTTTTCATTAGTAAAATAAAATATATGAGAGTATATTTTAACTGTAATGTACGTGTGCAGTTAGAAATATTTCTGGTCTTGAAGCTGCACCTTTGGAGCAGAAAAAACAGAAAAGATTTATAAAGTCATACAGTTGTTGCCAGTAGATGACATTGTCTGCCAGCTTTACATTTTCTCTGCTTCTTTTTATGGGCCACTGGAGTCATATATTCTGTCATTCTCAGTGTGAGACTCGGAACATTTCTTTGGCAAAGTCAGGGAGACTGGCGTGTTGAAAGTGAGCCAACGCAGTCAGGTGGTTTCATTTGTACTTGATTTTTAGACTAGTTCTTGCAGCAGATAGGACATGAAAATTGCATTGTATCTTTCTGGTGTGTTTGTTTCATTGCTAGTGAAATAGTTGCTGCTGGGAAGTTTAAGAAATCTAATTATTAATAAATACACTGGGTTGAATCAGTGGCTTTTCTAATATCTGCAAATTCTATTCAGTATAGTGCAACCTTAAGTGGGTCTATGTTATAACATTGCAACTACCAGTATGCAAATTAAAGTGCCTACATATTTCGTTGCTGTAGACTGAAGCAGAAATTCCCAGCCTCCAGATTGTAATCTATAGGGCGTTTATAAGCAGTTGGGCTTGAGGGGAATGGTGCTTGAAACAAAAGCCATCTGGAATACACATTTAAGATTCTGCTACAGGAGAGGTAGGAACAGTACACATAGGAAAATGCTGCATTCTCACCCTGCAAGGTGCTAGGCATCCTTTCCATTTCACTAGGAAGTCAGTGGGAATTAGGAGCACTCAGCACTTTGAGCTTCATGTAATTCAGGAATGCCATATGTAGTTAAATATGTTAAAACCAAAAGGTGAAGTAAGTAAATATGCTAGATGAGGTTCTGCCAGCAGAGTTATTGATGACAGCATCAATATAAATTCCCACTATTTGTCATGACTACTTTTGGATAATATAACAAAGATGATGTTAGCAGTATTTTTAAAGTTTTGCTTTTCTGTGTTGAAGCTAATCTGGACTGACATTTGTGAAGAGCACATCTGATCATACTTTCTGACATGTATGTTCCCTCTGTTTTCATAGTACAACTTTAAAACCATTGCAGTCATTTCTCAAAATGGGACAGTATGGGTAACAGTAAGAACAGAATTTCCATTCTGCTCCTTACTGTCCGGCCTGGTTTTCAAACGTGCTTGTTAGGATGAGAGAACAGATAGGTAAAGGGAGCATGCTTACATGTGAAGGATTTGCAGTTGTTTGCTTTGACAGTATGAACTCAACACTGTTTTTGTCCTTCTGTGGTCATTAAAGTTGAGCTAGTACAGAAAAGAATGCAGTATGTGTCCCACTGGAGGCTATAAAGTCTGTGTAGGTGGGTCAGTGCATCTGAGAACAAGTTCACTGTTTCAGGTGCAACACCTGCAGGATTTAACCCTATGGAAAACTATCTTCTCATCCTTTACTAAAGACATTTCTAGAAGGTACAAGCTAATTTTAGATTTGACATGTCAAGACACGGAGAAAAGTCATTGACACAGCAGGTGCATTTAAATATGACTGTCTAATTATACAGTGATGCAAGTTTGCTCCCAAGAAACTAAATGTACAGTGCCATGGCAAACATGGTGTCTGCCTGTCATGCTCTCAAACAGAAAAGCAGTATTTGGCAGTAAGGCACGTTTCATGGATGAAATCATAAAAATCATGGTGTGGTAAACATCTGATCATACCCATTTTTAATCATATACTGTGCTGGTTTCAACTGGGGTGGAGTTAATTTTCATCACAGTAGCTGGTACGTGGTTATGTTTTGGGGTTGTGCTAAACACAGATTTGATAATATAGTGATGTTTTTGTTATTGCTGAGTAGGGTTTAGACAGGGCCAAAGCATTTTCTGCTTTTGTACTGCCCCAGTGCTGAGGATGTTGGGGGTTTGTGGGAGGCTGGGAGAAGACACAGCCAGGGCAGATGATGCCAATTAACCAATACCAAGGGATGTTCTAAACCATACAGCATCATGCTCAGTATATAAAGTAGAGGGAGCAAGAAGGAACTGGGGACATTGGGAATGATGGCATTTGTCTTCCCAATGTTACATGTGGTGGGGTCCTGCTCTCCTGGAGGTGGCTGAACACCTGCCTACCCATGGGAAGCAGTGAATTAATCCCATGTTTTGCTTTGCCTGTGTGGATAGGTTTGCTTTCCCTATTGAACTGTGTGTATCTCTACCCATGAGTTCTCTATCTTTTACCCTTCTGATTGTCTCCCCAATCCTGCTGTCGTGTGAGTGATTGTGTGGGGTTTGGCTGCTGGCTGGGGTTAAACCACAAGAAGTATGTACACTTACTTCCTTTTTGCAGACTTGGGGGTTTGCAACATATATGCAGATTGTTACAGAGAAATGTGACTTCTGAAACTTGAGTAGGTATTTTAAGGTTTGATTTCAAGCTTAATTAGTTAGTTTTGATTTGAAAGTTGTGCAACAGAATTCCGAATCAGTTTTAAATTGACCATAATAGTAGAGGATAACAGAGAAATGTTGTTCTGCAGCTACTGCTAGTCTACTGTCTAATTCTAGCACATAGAGAAGTTCACTGGTGGCAAAATCTAAATAGAGCCTGAAGCCTTATTGTGTGAGGCAGGTAGTTTTCAAACATGGTCCTGGCTTGAGGGCATCTTTCAGTGATAGAAATGTTTTCTTGCCCTTCTCACATGCCCTATATCAAAATTCTTTGTTTCAGTTGGCAATTCTGCCCTAGACAAATGATGCTTTATCTCCACTCAGTTGTTGAAGTCTAGGCAGGCAAGTAAATGTAGGGAAATGGGAAACACAATAAAATATTATCTTAAATTATAATCAGAAAGCAATTGTTGTTATCTATGGAGAAAATCTAAGTTGTAAATGAGTTATTGCATCTTAAATGGATTGTGGTATTTATTAATTTATTTGCACAGGCAGTCAGAACCCTTGCATGCCAAATGCTACAGAGTAAGATTGAGGTAGGTTTGTTCTTTCTGTCTTTTGCTCAGTATCCACTTCAGTGCTCACATTTACAAATTTTTACTGTACAGTCAGCTGACTGGGGTTTTTACTCCTGCTTTTGTCATGCATTCTTCTTTAAACTGACTAGATCTGTATTTAGCTAGTAGAGTTGACTCTACAATGTTGACGTCATTCAGAATTGAAATAATTGAACCCAATAATCAATCGATATTTTGAGATAATATGTATTCCCCAAAAAGTGATTACAAAATGTACTAAATTTTCTTAGCAGTCTCTGAAATACCCCTGCTGAGAAGTAAAATGTTCCTGCAATGTACACATTCAGTCTAAGACTAATTAATGGCTCTAAATGCCATCTTCTCTTAGTCATGATGGAGAAAGGCTATTTGTTTTGAGCCCAAAAACACTTACTGGATGACAAAATAGATATTCAAAGCAATCCAGAACAAAGACAGTGAACATTGTATAATAAAGAAGATGAACATTCATGGTGAATCTTTTAATATTCGTGTTTGAGATCTATCTTCAGTGTGATCCCTTGGTGTTCTTATATCAATCAACCAGACAAAAATTGCAAAGTGAAGGGTGTGACTCATGTGCTCACTGGTATATTCAGCCAAAATTACAGAGCTGAGCAGATCCCATAATTTCTGGCTTTCCAGTACTGTCTCTGGCTCCCAGCATCACTTCATCATCACCACCCTGCCAAGAATCACTACATTCCGCAGTCACTAAAATGTCATATATGCAGAAACCATTCATCAACCTCAGACTTAGCTTATATAGACTTTTATTTAGAGCAAACATCAATCCCATCTCATTTCTGTTGCCCATATCCCTTTATACATTCACTTTCTAAGATTCTGCTGCCATCTGTAGCCAGTACTTAAGCCACAAATTAATTTGAGCCAAGATACTTCCTCTGGGAGAGAAAAAAAATTTCCTCTGTTTTTTTCATGTTAGTCATAGTCTGAAGAGTCTGTCCTGGAAGATCTACAGAGATGGAAATGGACTTGATATCCAAAGATGGAAATGGCTTGTGAAAACTGACTCTCTTATGAACAAGAAATAGAACAGATCGTTATTACATGATCTGGTATAAGTTATGTCTTTATTCTCATGCATTTTTCTGTTTCATATTCAGTGTTGTTTTCCCTCCTTGAAATATTACTATCTCTGTACTGACATCAGTTCTTAAAAATTACATTTTAATTTGTTAGGATTGTCTTGCAGAGTGCTACAGATCCTCCCTAATTCTGACTAAAATATTGCTGTGCCAAGATATTCAGTTTCTCAAAAGAATTTTGCAAATTAATTTATTACTTGCCAAATGGTGATTTATAGGTCACATTAGAAAAACCTTTCTTAAGTATCTTGTACCTATTTAGAAAATAACTTTATATAAAAAAATTATTTGCTTTTGTTGCTTATTACTCTCTGATGGGACTGCATATGACCCCACTGCAGGCATCTTTCTCTAAACAGTTTTCTGCAAGGCTGAATCCTTCTGAAGACCTTGAAAAACTTTGGGAAATCCTGTGTTTTCTGGATGAGAGCAGTTCACTACTCTTCACAGACTGCTGATTCTGGTCATAGCCATAAAAGGCCTAATTACAGCCTTTACTGGAAACCCTGTAGTACTCACTTGGCACCTACTGCTGCTGCACAGTGAGTACTTTTCTTGTTGCACAATGGATCTGTCCTTTTCATTGCTCAACAGTCTTCCTTCTCACACCTTCAAACAAATACCATGGTTTCCTGGAGAAAGAACATTTAAATAGTGCTGTAACATTCACCCTTCGAAATGGCAGAGCTGTCTCTAGAGAGCTCTGTCATGCTAGAGGGCTCATTCCAGTATACAAATACTTCCTCCTAACATAATCAGGAAAGGACAGCTAACACATAATTTCATGGTTTAGGTTGTCAGGTGGTTCTTGGCTCCTTAGAAGCTCAGATCACTTCAAGGACAGAAGCCATTTGCTCCTGAATCTGCCTCTGAATCCTGTAATAATAGATTATGTGTTTCTGAGCCTGTGATGGGGACAACTTTGTGGTCCATGCAGGAGCATCTTGGAGGACAGTAAGAGGGGCACCCAGGAGCACATTCATGGTCATGCAGGGGCTCCTTTGCTGGGGATGGAAATGGTGAAAGAGAGTTTTGTCATGCTGGCATAAAGCCTTCACCTTGAAGGCAATGGGCCTGTTGGGGACCAACCCAGTTTCCCTGGAGCAGGAGGGACAAATACCTGAGAGTTTGGGAGAGGACTGTGAGCTCTGTCCAGGCATCCAGAAGACTGGGGTATGTAGAGCAACAGCAGTCAGCATCTTGCATTTGGCCTTGGCCACAACAACTTCATGAAACTCCCCCTTCTCCACTAGTACCCTGGAAATTTAGGTGACACCCAGTTTTCTTCCAAAACATATTTTCCAGCTCTACTTTTATATCCTTCCAGTCCCTTGGGAGCTTCTATTTCTCTCTGCGTGTATGGTTCCCACTAATTAATAAAGGCTTCCACTTTGGTGGGCCTTCTTTTTCATTTCTGATGGATGCACCACTCTTGGAAGAACCTGCCTATGATGTTCTAGAGAGACTCTTGCTGGCATATTAAGGGATCTGATCTTTTCACTAGTAAAGTGAAGTAAAGTTAAAATGTACCAGTATGCCAATTTTATTTGTATTATAGCACCCTCAGCCTTGTAATTAGGTAGATTATGCTGAATTCAGTGAAGTTATAAAAACCTAAACATTTATTCAGTAGCTTTGATTTACTCTCTTGATCATTCACTTGTTTGCCAGAATTATCTGTTCTGCATCCACCTGGAGCTTTTATTTTATTACATTTTGTGATCTAAAATTTGGCTAAAAGAAAAACCCTCAAGGTTGACAAGGACTAGGATTGACAGAACTGTGGCTCTTTGAAATCCCTGTTGTCCATTTAAATTTTAATGTTTCTATCATTTGTTCCTCAGTGTAAATTAACAGCCATGGCAGTGTGTTGGGTTTCTTTTCTGAAGTCAAGACTTTAAATTTAATTCAATAGCCTAGATTTACAGCTATTCTATATTTCACAAGGCAGAATCAATAATGTGACTGAAGTGAAGAAGATAAAAATTTATGGTATCTTGCAATTTAATGGTTGAAAAGATGCAATTGGAGAGATCATAAATTGTGAAGGAGTTTATGCTTCATTGCTCCTGATTCAGTGCTTGCTGTTAGAACTTGATTTGTGACTATTCACAAGGTGTGATTAATGGTGTGATCGATGCTTGCTTCAGTGCAGTAAAGCAGTTGTAATGCTCTTCATTAGAATAAATAAAATAAATTGACTGAGGCTTTATAAAAACTGTGTAACATTTAAAATCTAAAATGTCAATTTTTTTTTCCTGTTACAATTTAGGTTTCTTCAGGCAGTTTCCACCTACATCACATCAGTCATTGTCATTCTTTTTGGATATTATAGAAATCTATGTGGGTTTGGGCTAGCTTTATGCAAAGCTCAGTGAAGAGGAAAAAAAAAAAAAGATTTGAATAGGGCTGACTGGAGACTAAGATTTCTCATGGCTGTGTTTTGCCATCCTGGAAAAGTACATGTATTCTCCTTTAGCACATGCAAATTTAAAGGAATCAAGGCAGAAAATGAATCTTCCATATACAGCTCTACTAAAACCAATAAAAATTAATAATGTTCATTGTTTTTAAATGCGATGGATGTATGATTGGTGCCCTAGCAGAGACAATGAAGATAAAGAGTCCTTTTTGAATGGTGTTTTTTTGGTTTAAGGATAGTCATTACATAATCCAAAGCTGTCTCACAGTGTGCTCTAAAACAGACAGGGGAATACAGGAAAACTGCAAAAGCCATGAAAGGCAGTAATGATTTTGATGTTGTCATTTAAAGAATTTGGCTCCAGAAGATGCAAACAAGAAATAGGGTGGAGGATGCCTTGTGCATGCTATTTGAATCCCCTGCAGATATGGATCATTTTTAAGTTTTAAAAGTATAAACATGTTGTGTAAAACCTGGGGGGTGAAGAAACTTAGGGGGGGGAAAAATTCTACCGTGGCTTGAGTCTAGAGCTCTTTCATTTACTTTTGTTCACCTTATAGAGAGATAAGCCTGTAACTTGCTGGAAAAGTTTATCAGGTTTCCACTGTGCTCCCTTGCTCTGATTTTCTTTAGTGTCCTTTGTCATGGTGTGTGTAGAGGTTTCAGGTTTGTGTTTGATTTTAAGAGGAACTATAGGTAAATCTAAAGTTACTAGACAACAAAGCACCATTTGAACAACAGCAGTAAGCTAAATATTTCCTATAATTTTTGTATCTTAAAATATGCTGTAGCAACTCCAGGCATCAATGATCATGCATTTTGATTGGAATTGCAAAGAGAATGAAAAACTAAAAATGTTTTTGAAACATATAGCTATGTCAAATTAATGCTTCTATTATTGCACACAGTATTTACAGACTAGCAGTTGTAACTTCACCAAAAAAAAAACCTTAAAATAGATCATATTCTGTCTTTCAGCAGTCTGGCAGAAATTCAGATGTTAACTACAACGCGTTCTGACAGTAAACACATGGTAAAATGTGTGAGACTATAATGTAAGTAGCTACGCTTTTATTTTGTAGATGATTTTTTGCTCCCTCACTGTCAATTGAAAAGCCAATAATTCACACACATATTTGAGTTTCTGTGAGTCATAAAAACTTGGTAAAAGCAGGCACAATGTAGCTGCAGCCATAGATGCCAGCTCATTGTAGCTGAAAGATTCCAAGAGCCACGGTGCTGTAGTGGGCACAGAGGTGTAGTTACATGCTGCAGGCATGGTTACTTGACCACCTGAGTTTGCCTCTATCAAACAGCTATGCAAAAATGTAGGCCCACAAAAAAATGTGAAACTGTAGCTGTGCATAACAAAACAGAAGGTTGACTCAACCCAAAACTCCATCGATTGTGTGGCAGAAAGAATACCTGTGTCCTCACTTGTTTGGTTTGATTGTGGGGTTTTTCTCTCAGAGGAACTGATTACATATCCAACATATTATCATAATTTGGGAAGAAACAATAGCATGGAACCTTTAGAACCTGCTGTTTTACTTTATCATTAACAAATGCATCATCAGTCTTTTTTTATAGAAAAGAAGACGGAAGCATTGAACAATTTCTCCAATATCATATGCCAAATTTGCTGCAGAGTACTTTGCACCATCTCTTTAGATCTGTATCATATTCATAGAATCAGAATATGCTGAGTTGGAAGGGACCCATCAGAATCATCCAGTCCAGCCCCTGGCCCTGCACAGGATGTCCTAAGAATCATCATGTGCCTGAGAGGGCTTTTACATTCCTCTTTTCAAAATAGAAAGCCACACACATTTATAAAGAGTGTCAGAATAGGATGCTATGATAGGATTTTTTTGGGACTCCTTGCTTACTTTCAACCATAAAAAAAATTCTGTTAAGCAGGGTTGATTTCAGCTATTTAGGCGTTTCACAGGTATATTCAGCCAGAAACGTATGGGCAGTATATAAAGAGTAGATTTTGTTATCAGGCTGATGAACGATAGTTTTACCCTATTTTTTCAAATGTGACATGCCGTAAGAAAGTGGCTCAGATTAGGCCAGGTACTGAAAGTAATATGACAGTACTGAAGAAGCAGAATAATACAGTGCAAGGGTTTTGGGAGGGCTGAGGCATTACACCATAACTGCTTGTTGTATCTAATGTAACCTCCTCAGAAAGAGCTGCACTGTACACTGTGCTGTATATAAGCATTCTCATCTGGCTCCACCACCATTTGGGGTTTCACCTGGCAGAGGAAGTTTTTGTGAATGAGGAGATGGTTTAAACTGAAATAACTCTTCCACACTCCCCTTCACAATGGACTTTTCCTCTTCTATCCCCCCCCCCCCACCCCACCCTATTAAATGCCTTGCTGCAGTCTAACTTAGTCCACTTCAAAGTGGATTAGACAAAAGGGTTACCCCTCAGGCAGAAGGAGATTGTTCATATAGGAAACTACGTGAACTACTTGGAATATGAAAAGGATGGATTTAGTAGTGCTGGTTCATCAACACACAAAGGTAGCAATGTAGTCCGTTCTCCAGCTTTACGTGCCTGTGACACACTACGTGAACAACCAGACAGTTTGTGGTTTCCATTCATTTTTCCTCCAGAGGGAAAGTTGTTTCTTGTTCAAGCAAATATATTTCCTCCTTGTTTGGGTAGCATCTGCAAATGTTGGCTTCTCCCTTGAATCAAATATTCTCTTCTCTGTTTTCCTTTTCTTTGTAATAGTGTCAGTGGTGAAGATTTAACAGTACCATAAACGTCTAAGTGCTTTCAATTGAGGTTCTTGAATAATATCAAGTTACAGGCAGAAAGACTGAGGCATGGCACAATTTGCCCAAGGCTATACTCTTATTTCCTTGAGCTTAATCCTGCATCCTATCCAGTGGACCATTTCAGCATGAGGGAAATCATGCCTCTATACCCAGTGGTATCTTCCCAATTTTTGAAGGAGATGCTGGCTCTCCTTGTAGTAACCAGCAGATGCTGCTGCAGAGTATCAATACTAAACCTACTCTTGCTATTTTTATTATCACTGTTAATGCTAAAAGGGATACCATCTATTCCTGTTTAACCTTTGCAAATTTGAGGTGGGCAGGTGGGGTCTGTTTCTTTGTTTCATAGGAGAGAGTGCTCCATCTTGCCTTTGCTCTTGCCATTTCTTTCCTAGTTATGAGTGTCTCTGTCCTGTGTCTATCAGTTTCTTATAGGTCTCTTGCAGTTCATTACAGTGTTGCTCAATTTATTAGGACCAATTGTGCATTCATACCCTCTTTCATCTGAAGTGCACTTTTAAATGTTAGACTACACACTAATCAAGTTGAACATAATAATGAGAGCACGTTCAGATTGTTAAGCTAAATGATCCAATGCATTCATAGTGAAGACATATTTGAACTACAGTTTGTGCTTTTTGTTGCAATATTGAACATTCTGGACAAGTATGAATTGTGTTGTTTTGTGGCAGCCTTGCAAATATGTGATTATTATTGCATTGCTGGCAGAACTCTGGATATTTCATTGCAGCTTTGTGATAAATTTCAAAGTGCAATTAACTGGGGAGGATTTTATTGTGTAAATTTCTTCCTATAAATTAGAATATTAACACATGAATGGCACATCCACCTGTACCTACATGCATCTTTACACTTACACACAGTAGTGACTGCTGTATGAGGCTGAGCTTGATACTATGCACTGCTTCTCAGGGAAGACAGTAGGTATTTATTAGCAACTTCAGTGTTATTAATACAGCCTGTGAAGCTGGTGAGTGGAGCTAAAAAAAGTAAATTATTACTTTGGAGGTAGGAAGATGGAAGACAGTAAAGGCATAAAAACTTTCTCTTCTTCATGCTTAAAGGGGCACATTTTGGGATTTGGACATTTTGCATTTTTCTATTCCTCAGAAAGGGAAAGGAACTGTTTGATGCAGTTATTAAAATTCTCTAGGAGAACGTAAAGGCTCTGTGTACTGTGTGAGGAATTCTGTTCCAGGACTTCTGCAAAGAAAAAGACACTTTTACATTAGTAAATTGGTCTGATTACATTCCTACAGAGCAAGCAGAATTAGGCTTCAGCTTTGTAAAAGGATGTCCAGTCTTACGGCACTAAATGCACAGCTAAATGCTGATGAAACATGTGCAAGGTAATCTAGTGAACATGGGTAGTGACAGCAGTGACCAGCAGCAGACATCAATGACCATACTACGGTCCCAAGGTCCCAGGGTTGTTTGTCAGCTGGACCCTGGCTGCTCAGTAAAGGTGGACCAGAGCTCACTGTTCTTGCCATGCCTGCCTTCTGAAGAGCAGCAGAGTTCCCAGGGCAATGAAGTTCTTTGCTCTGCTGCTGCTTCATAATGTGGGTTGGAATGTGTTCTCCTGAGGACACTTATATTGGAGTTCATTGCCTAATGTCAGTAGACTTATATACACCTCTAGGTAATTTCATGCCAGGATGCAAGTGAGGTGGTTCTCATCCGTCTCATCTGCTATACCTCTTAAGGAGGTATAGCAATCCCTTCTAAGTGGTGTGGACCAGATTTTTCCACATTCTGAAGCAAAACTTTCCACAACAGTTGATTTAATGTAAGTACCACTCCCAGAAATATATCTGTACTGAAGATCTTTCATTGCTGTTATTATGACTTTCCATGCATCAGTTAAGTGTCTCAGCATGTGGTTCAGCTGTGCTTTTAAGTCATTGTTCCCATTTTCAAAGCTGTAGTTTCATTTCTGTATAAAATTCTAGACTAATCATATCTCCTCTAAAGTCACGTGGGCAATTACACATTAAAGACAAAATTTGCCCTAAGCTTTGCTAGCTTCTTACAGGCTAGGGAAAATGATGAAAGAAAAGGGCACAAATTATGGAACAGTCCAAGCCCTGTACCAAAGTCTCTAAGCCACGTTTCTCAGAGCAACAGTGTATCCTCTCCACATCTTTCACCTCAGAAAGTCTGGAAAACAGGATTTTACAACTTGGGATATAGCAATTTGAAAAGAAAATTTTCACTCTGAAATCATGTTTAGATTTAAATACAGTTTAGAGCGCAGTGGCCAAAATATTTACAGTAGGTTGTTTATCTTTTACCACTCCTTATTTTGTTACATTTTCTTAATGATTTTATTTTTAAACTAGTATAATTTATAAGGTAATATGATAGGTTTTCATTATTTTGGCTGTACCACTCATGTTCATAAAATAAAGTAAGCAGTGAAAAATAGGCACTGTGCCCAAACTCTCAAAGTTATTTATATGTCTCTAAAATCCAAACTGGAGGAGAAAAAGGGAAAATTTGCATTTCTTGCAGTTGAAACAAGCTTAACATCTTGCTGAAAGTGTCAGAAAGCCAAGCCCAAATTGCAGTGAGCACATGGAAGCTCAGATATAAATGCTGTACTTTAGTAAATATTATTTTACCCAGCTGATATGAAAACATTTGTGCAGCAAATGAAAAAAAAATTAATTTGTGGTTTTTTGGGTTTTTTTTCCAAGAGAAAAGCATAATGCATCACCTGGCTGTACTTAATGTTCCTTCTACAGATAAATCAGTGTCATTCAGTGTGTGAGCCCCTGCAGTGCTGTCAATGAGCCACAAGTTCATATGGTTTCTGCCGACTGACTGAGACTGAAAGGTGCTTTCATATATTAAGCTGCCCTGCTTTAATGCATCTTGATCTCTTTGGTCAGAGAAAATCCTAATTAGAGAAGAGCTATTCCTGATGGCCCTGTAATACTGTTGCTGTAGGATAAGTACATTTTCTACCACTTCTAGTTTCAAATATGAGAACTGTAAGTTTCGCTGTTTTACTTAAGATGACACTGCATAGTCTGATGCATCTCTTCTCTGGTATTTCATCTGTATTCTCCTTTCTAAAATTCTGTTCAGTGCTATTGGCAGTTTTTTCACAGTTAGTAAAATTGTGGCTGTTGCTTTTAAAAAGAGAAAGCAAAGTGACCATTGAACCAATAAAATGAAAACTGTTCAACAAACATCTAAGTAAAATCTCAAACCTATTGAGAATCTCAGGTCTCAGAACCTACTTAATTTTGTATCCAGATATATCAGCTGCCAAGATTTACTAAAATAGCTTTTGGTGAAAAATTATTTTCTGACTGAAGAAGCCATTTCAAAGGTCTTGCATGATTTTTGACTTTGATTTAAAAAAATAGCAACACGGCAATTCCACCCAAAATACTTTGGTAGAATACTAAGATGTTTACATTTCAAATTGTTACCAGAGTACTTGTAGCTGGGGTGCCTTTTTCTCTTTAGTGTTTCCTTGCTAATTTCTACCATGTGCTGCCAAGCTAAATTCACTCCAATGGAAGATGAAATTCAAGCAGAGCCCTCGTTTGGGGGAAGAATCATGATGAGATGAAGCTTCAGAGAAGTGATGTTCTGTGATCACAGAGAAGTGATTGCTCTAAAGCAACATTTCCAAATTGCAGTGTATACTCAAATCTAACCCTGAATTTCTTGTCTCCACTGTGGGGCCTTTCTGTTGTAATTATTTTCCATGTTGCTTCTTCTCACTATGTCTGATTTTTCTTAGACTTTAGGCTTATGCTTTTCAAAATGTATGTAGATTTTTTTGAATTTGTGTTTGTTAGTGGAAATTAACTTTATTTAGCATTTGAATTTCAGTGCAGTTTTCACTGTGCCTTCCACTGGTGCTTGGAGGGCACCCAATGCAAATTAAGCTGCCCTACCCTGGCATTGCTGCAGTGTCCCTACCTAAGGACTCCTCTAGCCTGCTAAGTATGTGGGGGTTTTTGGCAGGATCTGTTTTGACAAGTACTCTGACAACCACAACACACACAGAGGTACCAATGATGTTTTGCATTCTTTTTGAATATTGACTATCCTCAAGTCTATCTGTGAGTTCAGGTTTGCATAAATGTAAAAAATGCCATAGGATCCCCCTGTAAGATCACAAGGAACCAGTTAATATTCAGAGGTTGCAGGAGGGATAACTTTTACCAGGTGACAGGGGTCCTTTAGTCATCCCAACATTAATCTGCAATAGCCTCAGCACAGTTTACATCTGCAAGTGGAAGCTTGTTCCTGCACCAGTAAAGTCAGTACCTCTAAGGGATCCTGTGACTTAGATTTGTGCTTCTGGATTTCTCTTCACTCTCCAAACCTTTCCTGTCAACCCCTTTAAGCAAGAAATCTCTGTCCTTGTTCCTTGTATCTGTTTTGCTGACTGGCAGAAACAGCAATCTCCTCCACCTGCTTTGTCCTTTCCAGTCTGAACACTTTCTAGATTGTCAGCAAAGTGTGCTTTTGTGGAAAAACTCTCTGCCTCTTGGGCAGTGTAATAGTGAGCTACAACAAGGATCAGACTTAGTCACCATTGGAGGATGGCTGCTTCCTTTCTTCCATGCCCAGGGGAAAAAGCAACCAGGAAACACCCATTCTTTGAAGGGCTGCATGTGACAAGTAGAAGGGGGAGGAGTGTGGGCAAGTTGCCCACACATGCAGTGTTCGTGTTCCCACGTCCTGCTCCACTCAGTTTTTCTTGATCAGGGCTGTCCCCAGGCATAAGTTGACGCACCAGACTTGGCCTAGAGGTGAGCAGGAATCACCAGCCAAATTATTTGCACAGCAATCCCAAATGCTGTCCATAGGATGCTGTCCAACGAGGCCTGGTTACAGCCTTTGCCATTGATTTACCATGTGTCCTTCTTGTGTCATTCCCAAGGCAACTTTCCTTCCACCGAGAGGCTACGAGACTGCCAGAGAAAGCTGAAATTCCCTTTACTTGGGGCCATGGACCAAAATTCTGTGTACAAAGTCCAGGACCAAATGAGTTAGATGACAGATGCTACAAATACCAGGGTGTGCAATGCAAAGATATGTGCCACTGCACATGCATGTGGAGATTTCCATGAGGTCTGATACCCTTAAATAGTTGTAAGCTTTAGAGGCCATGTCTTACAACTAAGGCCAGGTGATAAACTTTAGTGCTTCTTAGGAGCAGTGTTGCATTGTCAGCTTTACTACCAAAGGGTTTACACTAGAGGCAGGCTAACTTGTTTTAACAAAGATTAATTCCCATTGGATGCTTGGTTTTTATAAAACAAAATACTTGTCCATGACTGTATGTCACCCTTTATCCATCTTGTCTCTCATTTTGATTCTACTCTAATTATTATTTCTTAGGGTTTCCCTCTCTGTTTCCCTTGCTGTTTCTTTTATTCTTTCATTTTATTCTTTCACAATAAATAGTTTTCCCTGGAAAGGTGGAGCTCAAATAGTTATTTCTGAAAAATTTTGCAGTTTACAGTGAAAGCCCATGTTTACCAATGCTGAACTTGGTAATGGCCTTGCAGGCCTCTCAACAGCACATTCTGATGTTCTGTAGAGAAGGGGAAAGTAAGAATTCATTCTTTTCAAGCATATCACAAGCTTCTCCAGTTCTCCACCTTCTTTTTCCCTTCTTTGGCACTTGAAGCACCTTTCCTGCACAGCCTAGTTGCTGGACCTGGCAGCTCTGTTGAAGGAGTGCAACAGTGTTGCAGGGTGTGATGAGTGAGAAGTTCTTTGGCATGGAAAATCAGGCTGTAACATTACTTTTGTCTCTTTTCTTCATGAATAGGATACACTTGTTCTGGATGAATGCTCTGTTCTGAAAGATCCAGATGGCTCCTGACCTTAATTTAGGACACTTGTGTTAAATAACTACACATTTTTAATTCTTAATAAAATTATTTATTATATTGCCTGTATAGGATTGATTAAATTTTTCTTCTGATGCTGTTCTACTGCTTCAGTTTTGCACATGAGGTATTGTCCTATTTTAACACCTTTCACTTGCTTTAGTTTAATAATTAGATAGTTTATAGTGTCTTTCATATACTTTCTTTTTGGTGATATCAGACTGATTTCTTCATCATCTGAGAAGATAATATTCCTCTCTAAGATGTGTAAAGAGGATCATGGCAGAGGGCCTCTGGCAAATTGTCCTTTTTTTTTTTTTTTTTTTTTTTTTTTTTTTTTTTTTTTTTTTTTTTTCCTATGTTGTCTCATCTGGAAAGTGAGTATATATGTTTTGTAGCTTTTGGTAGAGAAAATTTCCAACCAATTTTTTTCACTTTCAGAAGTGGACGGGTTATTTAATTGTTTGCTTCTAGTATTTTCCAGACTAATTTGCACTGGGCAAGCCCATACCATGATAAGTAGTTTGATTCTCAAGGTAGTACCAGCTGAGCTGGTATGGAGCAGTGAATCCTTAGAGAACCCAGTGAGACTTCAGAACAACGCTGTGGAGGCTGGATAACTATACTGGCTACCTGGGTTGTCCTAGATCTGTAATGAGCTTAGGTAGTGTTAATTCTGTAATCTCTGCATCCCACTCAATTGTATGTTCTAAGCATACTCTCTAGCACCTTACTTTTGTTCTCATTTTTCTTCCTTTGACAATTAGAATAATAAAAAAGATGCAATGTCACATGCATTCAGGGAAAAAAGCCCCAACAATGTAGCCATTTTTAAGCCAGGCCATTTACCAATCCAGATCTATAATGAAAAATAATTTGTAAGTGGAAGTGAGTTGCAGCTCGAACTCAAAGGTGTTGCCATCAGTCAAAATGAAGTAGTTTTGTTTATACAGAACTCTACACCCAAGGACCTCAACGTTAAGACTATTAAAGCACATAACATCCCAGTAAGGGACCTAATAACAGCATATCTGCTACAGAGATCAAAGAGATAAAGCAGAGTTAAGTGACTTGCCCAATAAATAACTGTCTGCTACTGGCAAGAACAGGAAATTAACTAATTGACCCCGTCTTTCAGAATCTGTTTTAATCTTGAGACAATTCTGCTTACTTATCCACAACTATTTCACTCACAGTTTACCTTAACATGTTTTATATAAGCAGCTAGAAAACTTTAATGTGTCTGAATTATGTAGGGTGTTTTCCAATACAAAGAACCTATTAAACATATTCATTTTTCTGTCTGGCTCCTCCAGTTCATAGTCTCATCTCAATGATAAGGCATTATGAAGCCCTATATTATATTTTTCATTTGGAGATTTATAGACTGCAATTTTTTTCTTTTCCTGCCAGCTTATCCACTACACAAGCTAACTTCATACCTCATTTCTGCCATTGATATGGCTATTTTCTACAATGTGAATGAAATACCTGGCGTGATAAATAATGAAGTGCATCTGCAGTTTCATTTTCACATACAATTGACACTTTTCAAAGAATAAAACCATTGCTGCAGTATTTACTAAATGTCCCTATTTTAATTCTGATCTTCTTGAAGAGTATTTCAATAGAGCACGCAATTCAACATAATTTCTCTTCATTTATGACCATGTTATATTATTTCAACATAATCATGCAGTAATAGAATGAGTTATGTTTATGACACACCATTCATATTTGAAAATGTGCATATAGATACCACAATAATTCTAATATTGCATTTCACAACCTTTTCAGTGACAGGAGAATGCACTCTTCTCCTACACTGGGTTACAAATGCTATACAATGTAATCCTGCTGAAATACCTGTCTGCATTTTAGTTTTGCAGTGTTAATCCTGTATTACCAAAAAATTAAAATCAGTTTTAAATCCATATATTTCTGAGTGCTGTTTATTTCCACTTTTTTACCTTGTCTGTTAAGGGACTCTTCATCAGATTAACTTAGTATATTAAAAATAACAAGTACAGTGATTGATATTAGTGTGTGAACTCACCTAACAGTTTAATGTAGTATTTATTTTTCTGCTAGTGTAGAGGTATTTCTACAGGTTGTCTTTGCAAATAGATTGTCTTCATTCTTATTGTTAAGATAGCTTGCTTACAATATTTTGTAGCTCTCTTTCTGGAGAAAGGGAAACCACTTATGTTGGTTAGAAAGGCTGAAGCTGGGAAATAGGCTGTTCTGTCTGCCAAGGTTATCGAACTATCAGGGAAATACACAATGGTCCAAGTCCCTTGCAGTTACTAGACGATATCTCCTGTGCTTCACTGTCTGTAGCTGTAACGATCCTTGTGCTTCAATGGATCTGGTACTTTCACATAGCTGGTTTTTGCACCACTGTGGTAGTAGAATTAGTGAAGTCTCTTTTGAGTAGAACTGTGGAACAAAGAAAGTATTAGAATCCCCAAAACTCATGCACAGCCTCTGAGTAACTCAAGCTCAATCAATGATGAATGGTACCACTTCAATAAGAATCCTGTCAATTCTGATAGAATTTTTGACATCATTTTTATCCATTCTTGATCAAATCTAGACAAGTTTTCTAGAAGAACAAAAGACTTATTTAATGCAGTATAGCTATCACTCATTGTCATAAATGTGAAAAGTTAAATGACTATTTTTCTGGTATAAACTATTAGTTTTATGCCTACATTTCAAGAGGAAGAGAGAGATAATTGCAATTACAGGGATTTTGGCACACTGGTTATTCAGTTTTGAATTGTTGGACATGAACAGGAAATCGTGTGATATACAGATTTATTTTTGCTGCCTTTATGCTAAAGGCAAACTCAAAAATAATAGCTATTATTTCTGTACATCCTTCAGTACTGCCTGGTTGAACTAGGTAAAATTAATTGTAGAGGTTCCTGGACAGGATTTGCTGGAGCAAAAAAGGATTAACCAAAAATAAGTGAAAAGGTAGTGGGCAAAGAGAATAAGTGTCAATGGCAAAGAAATAGGTAACTCCCAGAATCTTCAAGTTTATGGCTTGACAATCCTCCTTGTTATCAGTGAGAAATGATTTGAAGGCCTCATTTAATTTTATGAGGTTTGGAGAACCTTTAGCACCTGTAGAGCAAATGTGGCAGAAAAAGGAAAAAATTCCAGGATGTTTTCTGACTTGAGTGAGACTTTCCACAACTTTGCTTGCACGTCATAATGGTGAAACGTATTCTCCCACTTCTTGTACTGCACAGTTCAGCACTATGAAAAACAGAGAAGATTTCCTTTTTGGCATTGTAGTGGCATCTCTTCTTTAAATGCACGTAAAGGCAAGGCAATAAAGAGAGGTTGTGCCAAACACACAAAAGGAATATTTGTTTTTTTCCAAGGTTTGAAACAATGGAAATCATAAATATATTAAAATCTGTAGAGGTTTTTTTAATTTTGGTCTGTGATAACATCTTCTGATTATTAATCATGAGATTAATATTACAGATTACTATGATGAGTAACATTAGGTATGATTTCAGTCAATTTTATTGTTTGTCTTGATCTGGAAGAGGAGAAGCAATTCAAATTAATACTAAAAAACCCAAAAACATTTAGGCCCTGAAGCAGTTGGTATTGGAGAAGTTTGGGTCAGGTAGATCCCATGGGTTGTCTCTTGTGAGGACTTAAAGTGAAATACCTGCTTGGATACTTCTAGGCTTGAGGCATGGCTTTAACATTTACTGTAACAGCATCTACATTGTTGGTTGTGCTCTCAAAAGCACTTGGAAGAGAAAACAGAGAAATTATGCTCCTTTGAGCTGTTAAAGGTAATTAATTTAATTTATGATCTTATTATTCCTTATACTAATGCCTGTTCTTCCATTTACTTTCATTCTCTAATCCAGCAATGCCTTGACTATAGAAATTAGTAAAGTTTTAATAGTTTTCAGTTGATGCTATTTATTTAAGATGACCATATTGTAGTGTTTGCCTCCACTTTTGTTATTTGCTTTGGATGTTTAGTGCTGTAAGAACCCAACTTTGAATTAGTCTGCAGCATTCACTGGAAGACTGAATACCTGATATTTCAGAGAAAGGAAGTCACGGGATATGTGTCTTTGCCCTGGACTGCAGAGTGGGAGAATAAATTTTAAAAAGGCCTCCATAAAAGCCATTGATTCCTTTAAAGTTGGAGGTAGACTGTGGGAGCTTTAACTTGTGCACCAGCTCTGAGGTGTCCAGTTCCTCTCCTGCTATCTGCCAGCGGAGATTCTTTTACGAGGAAACTTCTCTGGGAAATTTCAGCATAAAAGGAATGCATGGAAAAACTAATACAACCTTAGAATCTTGTAAGGTTTCAATTGCTTCCCCGTTGCTACCTGTGGATATTTCCTTTATGGTCTTTCTTCATGGTCCTTAGAGAGTTCCTACCTGATGTGGACAGAGTCACAAGATGTGAAGGTCACTCATACTTGTCTTTTGAAAAAGGAAGACCTATGTACAAAAGGAGAATCTCCACAAGGGTACAAATGAAATGTTTCCATTCTTGCCAAAATAAACAAGTAAAATCTTCTAGAGAAATGTTCTCTGGTCACTTACAGAGATGCTTATGCATTCTTGTATGCACAAATAGTGACCAATACATCTGAGGAAAAAGCTATTACTGGAGTTTAAATGCACAGACCTAGACATATGGGCTCAGAAGAAAGTGTGGGTTCCTAAGAGTTCCATCTTATTTTGCAGTTTCATTTGGCAGTACAAAACAGAGTTGTTAGAGACAAAAAAGAAAACCTGAAGAAAATTTAACTTAGACATTGGGACATTAAAAACACCAAAAAAAATGGTTAATGTTGACTTCTTCCTGCAGTTCAGGAAAAAAAAAATTAACATATAAGTTCTACTTAAAGCTTTGCTTTAGAAAGCATCCCTGGTGTGCTGAAAGGTTCAAAGGACTGCTAGGTAATAACTAGTGCAGCCAAGACGCAAAATTACTGCATGGTGAGCAAAAGAAGCATGCAATGGTTGCAGAGCCTCGGGATGGGAAATACATTTTCGGACTTTGCTCCTGATTTTCTATAACCGTTTGTTGTCAAATCAAGCAATGTATTTCCAGTCTGGTTTGGAGGGAATACATGGTCTATTTGCTTACTGCAGTATAGTATTTTGTTGTTATTGTTTTGCTATAGTTTTGGTTATGGCAAATATTTTGGAGCTGGCTGAATGAAAGGACAAAAAGAGATGTTGCTGTTCCTTTTTCCCCAGAAGCCAAACAGTCTACTAATGTGTGCTTTTGGACTTGTTGCCTTTTTGCTTGAAAGGCTTTGAAGTATATTATGTCCAGGAACTCCAAATCACCATTGTGTACTCTGTTAGATTTCCAAAAGCATGGGAGAGATAGGAGATGGATCAAGGAAGATGCCCTTTGTCCTTGCAATTTTTTCACTTTAAAATACATGTATGTGTCTGCAGGGAAATTAGCTAAGAGGGGCTATGAGTTTAGAGTAAATACTTTAGGATGCTTGGATCCAAATGTTAATATTCTGCGTACAGCTGTCTAATAAATCTAGACCAGGAGAGACTATAGTCTAATGGACTATGTTAGGCATGTGCATTGAAATGAATATTTTTGTATTTCTACTAGATTGTTAAAGTGAAGAGGAGAAGACAAGCATTCCAACTCTATGAATTTATATTCTTTTTTTTTTTCCTAAAATAGCTAAGGGATTTACAGATTTTTCTGACCTAAAATTATACTTTTTCTATTGTCAATTATAATCCAACAGCCAGATTTGCAGTCCTATGCTATTGCAGTAAAAAATTTAGTATCTCTAAGTAATTTTTTTTACTGACCCAAATGTTTATTCCTGGAATCCTTTTGGATTCTCAGTGAAGCCAAATTCAACAGACATAATTTAATTATATATGTATTAAATATATATCTGATTCTTCTTTTTCTTCAGGATTCATTCAGATAAAGAGAATGGCTTTCTTGTATATTGAGAAAATTTTATTGAGCTAATTTGCAGCCTAGAAAACAATGATCCAAGAAGTTAACTATCTGTCATTGCTAATCCCACGCAATACGATATGTAACAGAAGAGAAGCCAGAACATTACTCTGAAAGTTGTAAGTAAAGCTCTGCTAGAGCACTCATGTGGTGGTGATAATAAAATAGAGCTTTCAAGGGTTCTGTGGAAAGTTAGAGGTGACAAGCTGAACTAATAAAACCATCTATCCCATAGGTAAGTGAGTAAGCAGAATGATTTTTCAGCCCAGTATCAGCTTAATACATAGGCCAGAAGAGGAGGGATAGTGTAGAACATAAACCTGCATTTTGTGGTAGAGAAGAGGAGATTGTTGCTGGCTTATTGGCTGACCTGCAGTTAGACAGAGTTAGCCCTTGTCTTGGAGGTGACTGCTGGAATTTTTTCCTACATGGAAGATATTCCAAATCTGCAAATATAATTTGGTGAGAGGAGGCCAAATTTGGACCTGTCAAATTTGACACATCCCTTAAAATATTCCAAATGATAGTAATGGTGTGTAAGAGAGTTGTAACAAAGGAGAGATTTTCAGCTCTCTTAACAGAGAGCTATATAATCACACTTTCTTGTAGAAGCATTCAGTGTGAAGATCTGTCAATAGAAATCTCAAACTGTGAATATACAATTGCACTTTATTATCCCTTTGTTATTTTGTAACTACATAGGTATGACAGACAGAAACTGATGTTAAAAGAAATCCACAATTGTCAGTGTGTCACATGCATGAATCCCACTGCTGGAAGTTTTTCAGTAAATCAGCATCGTTGGGTAGGTACACCAAATGCCTTATTTAAACAAAATGTTTTTGCTCACAGTAACACTCAAGCTCTTAATTTAAGGAGAATGAACATCCTAAGGTTTTGTTACTGTAGTGCAGAGCAGACAGATGCTGCTCTGTCTTGCACTGAGCAAACAGGGAACTAAACAGTTATAAGTACCAGATAAAAGGTGCTGAGGGGACAGAGTATGTAGGGAAAGCTTCAGTTAGACCCATAAGCAAATAAGTGCTGTATTGTAAAACAGTAATCATGTGTAAGACACTCTAGTGTCTTACATGATTACATGTGTCTTACACCCTAGTGTCAAAAGTCCTTTGAGTCTCTAAGGGGAGCAGTGAATGAGTACACAGAGGTCTCCAAACCTTCACACACCAGCAAAATTATTTGTTTTCCTTTGTGTCTTAAGGAGTTATGGTGCTACTGTTCTTGGGAGGGCCTGGAAACCAGCCACACACAAAACAGAGATAGATGGAAGCATCTGGTGAACTTCAGAGCTCTGTCTTTCATGAAAGATGAAGAGATGGGAGCAAAACTCTGCCTGAGGGGTCCTTTTATTTTAAAGAATTAACTTCATTTTAAAGTGTTAAAATTGATTAGTAAATTCTTTGTTTGGAGTTTTGGGGAGGATGTGTTGGCTGTGTATTGTCTTCCAGCTCAAATGAGCTGTTTGTGGCAGTTGTATAGCATTTTTTTCTTGCCTTGTGCCAAACCTTGGTTGCCACTGCCTGTACCTGTGCTCAGGATCAGGGGTTTCCATTTTTAAGGTGGTTAGAGTTTGAATTCCAAAGATTGGAAAAATGTGTTTGTTAGGATGTGCAAGTAACAATTACTTCAGCAGTCACACTTTTATGAAAGCTTGTGCCTGTGCTATATTTAATAAATGCATAGACTATTAAAGCAAACAACAATTCAGTTCCCTTAATCCCATTTCTGACAGACCCACGTGCAAATCCTCTGAGAGAGCCATGCACCTGTGACTGAGCTGATGGAGCAGCAAAGCAGAGAGGGGGCCTGAGATCAGCTCCCTAAACAACCAGACCTCAGTGAGTGACAGCTTGTTTGTGTCCTGAGTGATGTGCAGGAGCTGGTTCGGAATCTCACAATGGAACCGCTGCTCTGTGACAGTGACCGTAATGTACTTCAATTCAGTCCCCCAACAGGAGCAACAAAGGCCAAAAAATCCACCACAAGTATGCTTAACTTCAAAAAGAACAACTCTGTGAAAACAGGGAAGCCCACTAAAAGGAAGCTAAAATGGGCCACTAAAAGAATTAAAGTCTTCCAGGCAGTAAGAAGATCTCTGAAATAGGGGACACAGCAACAGAGCATGCCCCATCCTTTGGGAAAGACTTCAGAAAGGGTGAAAAGAGCCTGGCATGGCTAATAAGCAATGGAAACAAGCATTCAGAAAGCCAAAGCTGTGTCTAAACTAAGTTAGAAGGACTGCATACTAAAGAATAAAAATAAAACTCTAATCAAAGTAGCCAAAAGAATTTCAGGGCTAACCAGTTTCAGGGATCAGAATTTTCCCTAAACATTTTTTGATCACTTTAGCAGAAACAGATGATGACCAGCACATAAAATGTCAAAATGGTTATGCATTTTTGTACTGATATTTGCTGTAAGTCAGTGGGGCTAATCCCACATAGAAACTTTTTTTTTTAATTTTAAGGAGAGAAGGAGATATCAGCATAGGTCTGAGGAAGGATTAACAGTACCAAAAGGGAGATCTATGCTATTTAAAAATACATGAGAAGTTTGGTGACAGTGTGATGTTCTTCCAAGTAGTAATAATGAGGATCAGTTGTGAAAAATTGCTAAAGTGATTGGGTAATAAGATTACTCAGATGAAATTGAGAGTAGATAAATGTAAAGTACATGTACACTGGGGAGAAAAGCCTTTTTCATCCAGAAGATGATGGGCCTGAACTGATGATTACCACTTAAAAGTGAGATGTGGAGGCTATGATAAATAGTTCCATGAAAAGATCATCTCAGTGCTGGGCAGCAGTTAAAAAAAAAATCAATAGTTAGAAGTTATTAGAGAACAGAGAGCAAACAGAAAGCATAATTATCCCACTGTATAAAGCCATTATGCACCAGGACGTTGAAAATCAGGTGCAGTTCTAGACATGTCATTGCAAAAATGAAGTTTTAGAACTGGAAAAAGTTCAGAGAAGGGCAGCAAAGATGACTTAACCAACAGCTTCTGTGCAGAATCTGGGAGGCCTGATGGCATTGAAAGGAGGCAGTGGGAGCATCTGTGATCAGAGGTCTACAAAACCACAACTGCTAGCAAGAAGGCAAGAAGGTATGTGCAGACTCACTGCTGTCTCTTAGACTGCAAGAACATGTGAAACGAATGGGAGAGAGAAGTTTAAAACAAGAGGAACTTCATGCAGTGGATAAAGGACCTTTGCAACTCCTTTCCAAAGGCTTTAATGAATACAGGTTTTCATGCAATCAAGGGGAGACCAGAGTTTATAACTGGAAGTGTGCTACCTTATTTGTGTAGATAAAGCACAACCCAGTCAGAAAAGCTTCCCAGCTGAAAACATTCAGAAACTATGTGAGTATTAGGGGGAAATATCATATGTTCTTGTCTTGGTTTTTTTCTCATCAGGTGGCTGCTGCTGACCACCTCCTAATCTGATTGAATCCTTTCTCTGGCCCAGTATGGCTTCTCATGTGTGTGTGATCAAAGGTAATTACAGATGCAAACTTTACACGTCCAGACAGTTGTAACATATCTTGCTAAATTAAATCATGTGGTTTTTGAGATCAAAATGAGTATCAAAGTATCAAAATGAGATTATTGTCTTAATACTAAAGTAATACCATGGCACTTTATAATGAGTGCCTTGCACTATTTTCCTACAAGGTAGCTCCTAATAATGAGATTCAGTGTTGGCTGTGAGAGCTGAGACAGTGGTGTCTTGGCTGTGGGGACAATGTTTAAGTGGGCAGGTTCTGTTGATGTTTCAACCATTCATTCATTGCCTTGAACAAGAAATTTAGGTTCACTTCTTTTCACCTGTAAACTTCACCTGAAATTCGGAGATCTGATTAAATAAAAAGGAAGGAGTCCTTTTATCTCCAATGGCTGGCCTTGTGCCTGGCTACCATTTTGCACTGTTAGTCTACTTTTATGCTTATATTTCACTGGTCACTCAGAAATATGTTTAGCATGTTTTTTTGCCTTACACTGAGTTATTTCCTAAGCAGCGACTTTTATTTGTGTAGTTTTTAATACCTGAAAATACAGAGATTTTTTTTAAAGCGTTTAATCATTTATTCATTTTTTGAAACCATCTTTCCAGTTTCTGAGGTGTTCACTGTATTGTATTTGAACTTGTGAACAATTAATTTTTTTTAATAGATAGACTTGAGAAACACATCTCAATTAGCTTCTCATGCTGCTTTTTCTAACTGTTAAGAATCATTGTTCTGATACAGCCTATATTAGTATATTTTGTAATTAGGTTAATTATTAATGTTCTATGATATGATTTTATTTGAAAATGTTGACTGATCCAAAGTGTAATTTCTAAAAAAGCATATGAGACTTAGAAATTTCTGTTTAGCTGTGTTTTTTAAGCCTTCTGATTTACAGGAATCATATTTTTCATTCACACAGGAATGAACACTCTTAAAATTAGGGATTCTGTGTTTTTCACAGTCCTATCTGAGCCACACCAATGGGAAAAAACCAATCTCAGGTAGTTTTTTGAGTTCTTTTGTTTTTAGGTGACTGTTAAAAATACCATAAAGATGTTAATAATAGAATTATAGTTGAATCGATCCAAGATAGGGGGATCAATATGTCACTCTCCTTAAGAAATTTAACAACTCTATAATTCCTTTATGATTGATACTCCACTAAGGTGCTATCTAACATATTTTTATTTTTTTAGAAACAACATTCATACTCTGAACTATCCCAATTTGATTAATCATACGCAGATAATTAGTCATTCTGAAAAGAAAATGGCTGCAAAGGAGCATGCTGCCCTGAAGTCAGGCACATTTGGCAGGCTTCATACTAACTTGGTAGTAATTATGATCTCCATCGAGTGAAACAGGCAGTGAATAAGATATTTAACGCTGTGTGCTTTGGCTGTGGAAACCTTTTCGACTTGTGCTTTCAATTTCTGGGTTTAAGTGTTATTAAAATATCTATGTGGGTATATTTTAAAAGAAATAATTATCTTTTCCTATACACACACTATTTTTTAATCTCAGGGAATTTTCTCTGTTTACTGACTGCTCCCCAGAGATGGATGCTCTAACCACCATGGAGAGCAGGACCATAAATATCCTTTTGCAACACAAGAGCTGCAGTTACAGTGTAGTGAAATCTATCATCTCACTTGTATGAGATGCAATGTGTCTGCATCAGAAATTACCCAGAACTTTCTACCCACAGTGACTAGATTAAACTGTGGTTTTAATTTTAGAGATTTGGTGTGCATATTCTAGGTAATATCTAGGTCTTTCTAGGTAGTTCTTGTATTTATAAATTGCTCTTCCTCTTTACTAAATATTATAGATTCTTGTATGATTTATTTAACACTTGTTTTTTAACACTGCTAGTCTAACTCAGTGAACAGCTCCCCAAATATACATGTACAGTCTATGACAATACTCAGAGTAACTGCTATGCCTGAATATCTAAATTCTGTAACACCATTTTCTCATGGTAGTCCACTGAACACCAGAAAGAGAGTGCAGCATTCTCAGTCAGTGAGGAGCTTAGCCATAAAATATCTAGACTGTCATATACAATTGCACTACATTCGGTCAATTCCAAATTGTTCTGAAACGCCTGAAAAAGTTGCTGGTGTTTGTAATTATTATTTTTAAAACTGTAATGCATTGCATAACAGCCCATGATCTTACTCCTAGTCTCTGTTGCATAAAGATTCTATCTGGAAGTCTAGTATTTATTAAATACATTTGCTAGATCTACTAGTAGAACTCACATGTCTTGCTTCTTGTGCTGTTCCAAGGCACTTCTTGGAGGGAAGAGTAGCAGGAATGAGAGTGTAAGACCAAATTTTCAGAATGTTGGAGTAATGCCTCTAGTCCAGTCAAGAGTATCAATATGATTGATGACTTTGCAGTGATGTGGAGGGCAAAATACTAACATGTTATAACAAAAATTTTTTGAAAGCTCAAAATGTTGGTACCTATGACAAGCTGCCACATGATTGAGAAAACAGGTTTATGTTCCAGACTGCTCAGAAACTGAATGTGAACAGTTCCTGCAAATAGTAGTTCTCCCAAATGTCTTTATTATAAGCCTGTCTATTCAGCAAACTACTGTGCCCTGAGGTGTGAACCTTGAACACGTTGATTCAAGTACCAGAAACAACCTAAATGTGGCATATCTGTGGTCCCTGCATGCTTGAATTAGCCAGGTAAATATGTCTGCAGAGATCTGGTTCCCACATCACCAGGTTGTTTTCTTACTGAAGGCAGCTCAGGTGTAAAGCTAACATGGTATCGCTCCACTCTGCTGTAGTCTAGGAAGGAGACCTCTAACACATGGGGTCTGACGTAGCAAAGGACAAAATTTGGCCTCTGGGTTAAAACTACCAGCTGCTTCTTTGCCTTTTTTTTTTTTTTTTCTCTTCCTTTGTTTGTTTTGGTTTATGTGTGGTTTTTTAGCCAACAAACTTAAGCACAACCTTAGGACCCCTGAGATGTCCTCTCCTCCCTCCCAGTTTTGCAAATTACCAGAAGCTTATGCACAAAGCAGACTGCAGGGAGGGAAGAGCATGCAGAGTGCTGGGGAGTCCAAGGGACTCCCTTTGGAGATGATGGCTTCCTTCCTCATCCTTCTCAAGTCCACCTTCAAATGTTACCATGGTGGTTGTCTTTTCAAATATGAATGGTCCTTCCATTTCCTTCTCTTGCCTCATGCCCACAAAGTTTGGCAGGATCTTTTTTGAAAAAGCACTCTCATCACAGTTCCTGTACTGCCTTCTGCATGCAGGCAGAAAGTGAGGATAAAAAAAGTAAGGGAAAGCAAAGAACATCTAACAATTCTGAACATACATTTCCTCAAAAAATTATTGAAAAAATACCATAAGATTTGGCAACTCAGTGAACCTAGCATTAATTTTTTTTCCAAGCTAGCTTTCTTTTTGTTTAGCCTTCTTATCTGGGTTAGCTTTTAACAAATTCAGCTGTCACTTTCTATATGAGTGAGAACATTTTTAGTACTGTGGATCAAGCTGGCAACAAGTGAGCAGTAGTGTGAGACCATCAGCAGGTGCGTGGGAGACAGCAGCAATTTGGGAAGCCTGAAAGAGTGCTGGGGAGGGAAATCAATGTTCAAAAAGCATAGTAAAAATCTTGCTGGTTTTAAGAGGTATTGCTAAAACAACTGTGCTGCCGAGAGCATAATTTGTTTTTCTGTTCTTCAACAGCGTCTGATCTTTGTATGTTATCTCTAGGATTTAAAGACAGTTTCCTTTTTTCAATGTGTTTGGAAATATTAATCTTTGGATTGAGGTAATAATTTTACCCATAGTTCCTGAGGCCTGCTTATTTAACATCTGTTTAGAAGCAAGGAGAGAGCAGTTTTTTGAATCTCATACTACATCTGGATCAAAAAGTCACTGCAAAAAGGAGCATTTTAACAAGAAATACTCCAATCATGGAAAAATTCCAAATAAAATTTCCCAATAATTATATCTGCTAGACATAAAACAGATAAATTATATTGAATCAATTTGTACATAAATATGAAGACAGTAGGGGAAGTATGGTTACATGAGTCACCTACACACCAAATACTTATTAACAGGCTTGTTGAATTTAGTCTCAAGTGTCAGGGTGATTCCCTGCTGTAAAAGCCCCAGTGAATGCATTTGTATTAGCACTTTGTAGCAGAGAGAATCTAATCTGCCAATTCCTAAAAATGAATGCAACATTCTTGAGGAAACCATGCTAGAACTGGCACTCTGGATAAAATCCTGAAGAGGAACATTTTCACTGTCTTTAAGAAGGTCAACATTTGTTGACTGATAACAACCAATGACAGAATGGAGAGTTGGAGTATCAAAGAGATAGATAATGAAGGGTATACTAAAGGTTTGAGTTGAAAAACACATCAGAAACAATGGCAAGTGGCTTAGCCTCAAGTCTGATGTGCTTTTCATAATCCTTTGGTGTTCAGTGCCTTAGGATAATCTACACTAGGAGTGAAGTTAGGAAGAATACAGAGCAAAAGAGGCAATCCAGAAAAAAAAAATTTCAAACAGAAGCTGGGACTCCAGGAGGATAAAGTCAGGCTATCCTAAAGAGAAAGAGGTGTGCCAGAGACAAGTAAAAGGGAATTATAACAAAGATGAAAGTCGCAGAAAGAAGGAGTAATGGGAATGATTCTCTGTTTCCAAGGCAAACAACCTAATTATTTACAAGAGGACATTAATTGTCCGTTAAACATAGGTGCTGTGGAAAGTAAATATTCATCTTTTGGTGACCCAAGCATGCATATCACTGACTGAAACATTTGCTTCTAATGAGGGATTGACATTATCATCTATAAGGAAAAAAGGTGTTTGAATGAAAATGTTTTTGCAGGGAGCACTTTCACCACCCCAGTGTTATATAGCTTCTTATTTCCTTGGTCCTTTTATGGCTCCATGAAATCATCCTGTATTTCCTTAGTTAAACATATGGAGGAAAAAATACTAAACATTTTAACAAAATGTTCATCCATGCTACAGAAGGTACTTTCAGGTATGATTCTCAGCTTGAGGTAAGGCATGTATCTGCCCTGTTTCATAGCATATAATACTCTAAGTACTAGGAAGATGAAAGGGATGTTATTATACTGAAACTATATATTTTACAGATAAATTGTATATTTTAGAGTGTTTTTTTGCTCTCTTCCAGGTCAGAATGAATGGTAGTAGAGTGTACTCCAAGGAGAGCAGAGTAAAACAATAGCATAAAGTGCCCAGATAAAATAGTCCCATAATTTTAGGGTGAATTAGTTTTTCTCCAGAAAAGGAGCTGAAATGAAAATCTATCAACAAAATCTGCATTGCATTTGATAGTCTGTTCAGCTGTCTACAGAGAGAAGGCCCAGTCCAGTAGATCTAGCAGCCAGAACTTCTAGAAATGGCATGCTGCCAGAGTCTGAAAGAAAATAAATTAAATTACTATCTACTGGCTCTATAGTTAACAGGATTGTTCCCAGACATCATAAGTGCATACACAAAAATAGACAATTGTGATAAAGGGTTAATATGCTGGGTGAATACTTGTTTATATCTCTATATTGTTAGCACCAGGGTGTTGATGAGCACATATTTATCCATAAGCCACTAATTTACTGCCACTTTGCCCATGGTGTTGGAGAACCTCATTACTTCCCAGTATCTGATTGGGAGAAGCTGACCAGAATTTTAACAGAATCATGAGAGCACTACAACGAGCTTCATGCTGCAATGAACCTGTTGTCTAAGGCTGCCACACAGCACATTTAAGTTTCTTAGCTTTTGATACACATAACATGTGCTCTAGCAGAGTTAATCACTGAGGTGCAAATTCATTTAAAGACGACCTGAAGGAGTATTGAAAATAACCTCTAAGGTTTAGGGATATATGCTGACTACCCCAGGCATTTATGACGGTTTTAATATGAACTGTAACCATTTTTACTTGTAATGCTTCCACGATGTCTTCACTCACTGTAAATTGTTGGCTCCTTCTCAGCATGGCCCACTGGCCTGCTACTGGCCATGTCAAATGCTCTGCAGAGCCCTGAGGGAGACTGTGGTTTGAGCCATCCAGGTATGATAAAACTCCTTATTACAATGTTACAGCGGCTTCAAACGGTCTCCATTTCATGTGGATAGGAAATGAAGGATACTAAAAAAACCCAAACCACAAAATCAAAAAAAGCTCTGCATGTTAGAAACCTACACAGAACTTTAGAAAAGAGATTTATTTAATGCTGTTAAACAACCCCATATTTTGCAAAGGGATAATGTGGTGCATCAGCTGTCATCCGCTAAGTGTATTCCAAGGGGTCATCTCATATAGGAGCAGTTGCTATTATGCAGTTAGAATTCAGAGTGCTTTGAAAAGAAAATTAAAAGGGTAGTTGGGTAGAGAGAATGGAGTTTAAATGTAAATTTGCTAAAACTTGTTTTGGAAGAATTTCTGCAGCATACGTTCCATGTTTCTAAATCTGACAAGTACTCGATAAAGTGGTTTGACTTTCCATTCCCATATAGATTTTATTTTTGTGCTGAGATGCTAAATTCTGCACCAGCTCAGTGTAATTATTTTAATGATTTATTAAATTTTTTTCCACAAAATTTGTTAGGCAGTCATTATGTCATTTAATTTAGGATAGTTCATACAAGCAAGGATTTCCATGTCCATTTCACAGAACAAAATACTCATTGCTTTTGCTGGGTCCTCACTTATTGCATTCCACATAGTTTTAACAGTAAAACGGCCTTGGTTAGATTTGCTTTGTATTTGTTGCTTCACCCTCTGTTTCTCATACAAATTTAAATTAGTATCAGCTTTGAATTGCTGGCACACTCAAAATCTGCACCTCTCCCATTTCATAGCAAGGTAAAATAAGAAAATATTTCTGTTCACATTGGCTTCTTCCTTTCATCTCCTCAAGCTTAAAATTACTTTAGTATAAATTTAAATAAAGTGTCTTATTACAAAAACCTTGGTGCATCCAAAAATTACCCATTTATAGTATTCTCAGGAAAGTCTTGGATTTATCTCAGTGCTAAATGATGGAGAACCCCCAAGAAATACATACAGGCTTCATCCACTGGGACCCAAAGCAGAAAGCAAATTAGCTCTTTATCTTGTTTGGATTTTTGTTAATCAAGAAAAATGCACTTAATTACTGTGACAGGAAGCAGTGCATGTAGAAACTGCACTGAGCCTGGAGCCAGATGTCATGCAGTCTAAGATAGCTTTAGTTTGTTGTGCTGCCTCTCTGTCAACAGAAGAGAACCTCCTCAATCACAGCTAGAACTTGTTACTTTATTCAAATAGGAATTTCAGTAACTCACATAAGGGCAACTTATTTTTTTTCATGGCTATAAATGTTTGTTTGTTGGGTTTTGGTTCTAGTTTTTTAACATGGCTTGTGGGATTTGGGATTGTTATGAAACCTGGATGAACTTAACACCTCTGCGACCTTTCAACCTCTCAATTTGTTTGCAACTGGCTAGTGAAAATTGCCAACTTTGTTTCAACCAACAAGCATGATGTATTACTGAATGAAAACCCCTACATTTAGAGACAGTGAATTAATACAAAATGCAGAGCAGGACTCAGTCAAAACTGTTCATTTTGTTCCCTCTGGCTGCTCTGGGAATCAGAGAAGTTCAGACAAGGATCAGTTGGATCAGCTTGGATCAATTTATGAAGATTTTACTGCTATATTCTAGTCCATTGCTTTTGATAGTTCAAATATTTTAAGAATGCCTGCTATCATGCAAAAATAAGTACTCTTGATCCTATTTTTATAATTATCATCTGAATTCTTGAGACTTCTTGTGGCAATGCTTTCTTAATTGGAGTTGGAAGTAGTATCAAGCAAACTCTATACTGTTTGGCAGTCTTTCACAGCTCAGTGGAATTTTATCAAGCCTCCAGACTTTAAGGAGAAGGTCAGGATATGGATTTTGGATTGCTGTGATGTTTGTTATGTTGCAACAGTTCATAAAGCATTGCTGACTCCCAAATGCCAGCAAGGAGAGAGTGTTTGCTTTTCACAAGGAATGACCTGAGTCAGATTGTGTGTCAGCAGCGGGATTAAAGTTCAACAGCAGATTTTAAGGTTTCTTTCTATGTTAGTCGTTGGACTTGATGGTCTTTTCCATACTTAGTGATTCTATGATTCTTCTTCCCATTATTGCAAAGCCTTCAAATGTTGACCCTGGAATACTTCTCTGTGGATTGTCTGGTTTCATACATAGGCTATTCTTGTGAGTACATTCCATCAGTAAGCAATGTCAGAAGGCAAATGAAGAAGGCTGGTCACCATATGTGTGCATGGTTTCACATCTGCCCTTTTCATTTTTATTTTTCTCAATCTTGGTAAGGAATGCTGATTTAACTTCCATGTTTATGTTGTTTGGGCACCTATACCAAATTTAGACCATCATTCAGTTATTACACCAGTTCCCAACAAAGTGCAGGGATCCATGACAAATGACGTGCAGCCCAGGCAGGGGGTGAAGGCTGTGGTGAGAGAGAAACACTGTGAGAGACAGAAGATCCCAGTTCTTAGCTCTGTAAGACTCAGCACAAGCTGGGAAGCTGCCACCTCACAGACAGGTGATAGGGTGCCAGACAAGTGGCTAGGTGAAACCTAAATGCCTGTTCCTGGCTCCTACTGTGTTCCTACTATCACAGTTTATCTGTAATTTAGGAAAGAAACATATAATCTTACCAATTGCCTTGTAAAAGTTGTCAGCTCCTTGTTTACACGGCTCCATGAAATAGACAGTGTTTCAAGGTTACTAGTGACTAGCTTTTGTTCTGAGGTGGCAGGGAATGTGGCTTCTAATTAACTCATCATGTTCATCAAAATCAAATTCTTCAAATCCTTGGGACTTGCATTACAGAGAACTTCCTCCAAGTATGATGTAGTAAGAAGAAACTAACATTATTTAATCTATTGGAAATTCATAGAAAACAATATGACATTTACCCGATTTTGACTGACAAAGTAAAATACTACAATATTACAATATTTCTCAAAATATATGTTCAGCAAAACTATAGTCATATTAATGTCTAAAATATTATTTTTACATTAATAGAAAGGCTTCAAAGATGGATCTTTTACTAGGAATATGCCTGGAGTTATAGAAATAAAATAAATATTTTATATTTACAGTGCACAATAAAATGTAGTCAATGATGAAAGAATGAAATGGAGTACAGAATAGCAGAAAAAAAATCTGCAGAGAAAAGATTTTCTGCTTTTTTCATCAGCAAAATTTTGTAATTACAAAGTTTGCTCCTATGTGTCTGATGGGTGATAGTCTCTTCCACAGCACCAGGCTGAAGGCAATGCTTATTGAAGACTGATCTTGGTATATTTGTCTATTTTTTACTTTCATTTTAGAAAAACGTACACTCATGGTGTCTTTATTGAATCTCTTACAACTACTTTGGTATGTAACAATGAAGTAAATTTTGGCTCAAAACCCCAGAGTAATGGCAACTAAAATGTCTTGTGTTGGTTTTGAAGAATTTTTAAAAGACATAAGCTATGCTTCCAAGGGTTCTGGACTCTTTGCTCTAAAACTGGTAGTCACTCAAATTGTTGGCATTATATTATTTTGAAATTTTCAAAATATTTTGGTTATCTCAAAAGTAGTCCCTCTGCCCCTTTTTTGGGAGAGCTTGAAACTGTGTAACTTTTGCTAATAAGTAAAATTCTTCTTTTTCAAGAATAGAATTTCTCATAAAGTTGCATCTCTGATTTTTCCAGCCTGTTTTAAATACAAGATAATGCAAAGCTGATGGTTTATATGGAGTTTCCAGAAGTGATTTTAATATGACAGCCATGGCAGGATAATATTTTGTGTGGAATCTCATGCTTAGAGGACTGAATTGGAAGATTGTGGCTAAAACTATTAGAGAAAGGCATAAATCCTCAATGACAACAAACAAGGGGCAAAGGTAACATAAAATCTTGTCCAACAGCAGTCATTTCCTTACTTGCCTTCTGTTTCCAAAATAGGGGTTTAATGTAAAAAAAAGTGTTAATGTTATTTATCAGTTCTAATTTGGGATCAGGAAAAGCAGCTGGGAATTTCATATGAATGGTCCATATATTTGCCTTTCCTGTGTATACTGCTATTTGATATGGATGGACACAACTCCCATGATTCCTACATTCTCAAGTTAAAAAATGTAATATCATCCCCACCTGCAGATATACACACCAGTATTGAGGCACCCAGTTAAACTGCTCACTGACAAGGTGGCCATGTCCTGGCACTACTTAATTCAAACTGTGAAACCACAGCTTGATTGGCTGGCAGTCCTGCTCAGTGCAGGTACTCGCTCAGCATTGTTCGAGCTTGCTCTGGTCACTAGCTCTGAGTTTAAAGCTCAAGAATAAAGGTGCTTCTTTATTTGATAATTTCATAAGGCAGACACTGTAAGTATTGCATTTTCTTGTAGAAACCAAACCACAAATTTTATTTGTTTATCCTATTGTATGAAAAATCATTCAATCCTGAAGCTGAATCAGAAAAATCTTATTGTATCAAGGATTTAATTTGTTTTATAAATTCAGTAGTAGCTCTTTTTTTTATTATGCACAGAATAATTATATATAATATATACGTATAAATTTGAGTTTTACTTTACCTTTACAATCAAGACGACTTTAACCCTTATTTAATCATCTTTCTACCTGCCCCCTTCCCCAAACAGGAGTATTTTACTGCTGTTCTTCCATTCTGTCTGGTTGCTGTCCATACATTCTGCAATTCCTGCGTTTTACTAGAATACTAAATGACCCTACCGGAAAATATTTACGATATAAAGTAGTTCGTTATTCTGTAAGGACAAATAGTAGGGATTTCTAGTGTAATCAGGAAGCTGCTGAGAACAAAACGCTTGCTCACGTTTTCGGGCCGCAGCCCCGTCTTTGTGGCAGCGGCCGCCTCTGTCAATATCAATTGCGCAGTGCCCCCTAGGGACTCAGCCACCGCGGGACTCCCAGGGCCCTCGCACGCCGCTCCTCTTCCCCTTTCTTGACCTTGAAAATAACTCTGAATTTCATCCTATTCCAGCTATAATGATATGACTTGCCCTTTAACTCCTTCCAGGCTTTTTTTTGGTTGGTTTTTGAAGTTGACTGTGGTTCACACCATTCCATGTATTTTCAGTGCATGCATATTCAGTTTTAGGTAAGAAGTTTCCTCTACATTATTTGAATTTGATGGCAACATTTTAAGACATTCTTTTCCGGTTTGGTAATCCTAGGAGATAAGTTTTCTTTTCAATTGTTTGTTAAAAAGGAGCTGTGTGAATTTCCTTCTCAGAGCCATTATTTGATCCATACTGGTAGAAAGAGGCTGGAAACTGCAGTACTGTGTACAGATGTCACATACCTGATGAGTGATTTCTTATACTTATTGATATAGTGGTTTCAGGGAAATAATAGTAATAATGGGAACAATGATAAAGACATGTTTTCTTTTACATCACTCACACTGTTGAGCTGAGATGTCCCAGGAAAATCTGTTCAGAGGAAAGAAGAATTTTGCCTGAAGTATTTATGATCAAAACAGTTCGGAAATAAAAGACGGCAAAATGAGCAAAGGGCAGTGGGTTTTGAATAGGCTTCATCAGCAGAGGGGAGAGGTCATCTGGGAAGATTAGTTATAGGAGCTATTAAATCACCTCTGTGACACTGTTAGAAGAAGCTGCTTAACGTAATCATGTGCAATCAGTAAAAATGCTGTTTATTACAGAGCAGTTTTGATTTTCATATTTGGTATTGTTATGTAAGATGGCTTAATGTAAGGCCATACACATTTCCCCAGTACAAATTACCAGCATTAATGATTTATGGTGTTTTCCTGACAACTTTTAAAGTAAAAAATTATTGGGAAATATCTCTCCAAATCTATTTCCACTAATATATTTCTTAGAGACTTGTGTAGTTTTTTTTTTCTTTATACTGTAGTTTTAGACAGTTGAAACTGATACAGAGTTTATATATCAACTAGTCCTGCATCCTATACCTCTGTTTGAGTTTGATTATCCTTCTTATTGACATAATGCCAACCATCTCTTTGAAGTGCTTATCATTTAGTGATAAGACTCCACAAAAAAAGATCTTCCTCTAATCTGGTTTCTCCAGTTTGGAATTTCACTTCTCTATGCATATTTTCCTATGTGTAAAGTAGAGAATAATATAATCACTTATGTTTCTCGTATATTTATGTCCATGGATTATCTCAGGATAGACATGCCAAATTCAAGTTTTGGATTTGGACTTATTTTGGTTGCAAAATGTTAAAAGTTGACTGCCACATTTCAGGAGAACTAGATGGAAAATTTGACGGTGATGGAATCTTTGCCAAGGTTTTTTTGTTAGGTTTTTTAAAATTATTTTATTTTTTATAAGTTTTTTTGGCACATAATAGTATCTTGCAAGATACTATTATAATTTTCCCTGAGTTTTCCTTCAGTCTAGATCAAAATCTTGTCAGGATGCATGTTTTTGTACCATGAAGTACAACAGATTTTCAGATAAACTGAGTCAACAAGGGATGGCAAAGTACTTTTAAATCAGTAAACTTAACTGAATCTTAACTGCTGTAATTATGCTTCCATAGTGATGCACAGTTGTGGGACCCAATATCTACTAGCAAGCTACCAAATTTCAGTAGATTATAGACAGGCTGGACTCTCGCTTATTTTATTATTTTCTATAAGTCTATCTTGTCCATATAAAGTAAAATCATATCAGAAATATTGAGCTTTATTTTTAAAATTTTACTTCCTTATTATATCTCAGTTTGGTATAAATCAGAATATTCCTTGCATATTCTTTTACCTCAATTTTTGTGATTTATTAGATGGCATTAGCATTTGTTGGCTCTTTCTTTCATTTTCCCTGATAATCTGGCAGCCAGAAAGAGCTAGGATGAGGTACAAGTGCAAGTACATACTTTTGGAAACCATTCTAAAGCATAATATATTGAAATGTTTCATAATGAATCCTTGTTTGCCAGAAAAATATTCAACCATGCCAGAAAATTATCTGTGAGGAATAATTCTAGCCCCTTCTTTCCTCCCCCTCTTCCCAATTTGTGTTGCTTGGAAGAGGAGAAGAAAAATGGCACAGATGCATGCAGTATTGCACAAAGAGTATATATGGACATTTCAGTCACTGATATTTCCCCATTTTCTGATGCTAATGTAAGATATGTTGGTTTTGCATTTGTAATTAAGATGAACAGATGGTGAAGACTTAGTTTAAAGTAATACTGTACATCCATTAAAATAATCTCTGCTGACAGTGATTCTTTACTATAGCAAGACTTAATTGCATATATAACATGTGTACATCAGAAAGAACTCGGTCTTTAGCCATTTGCTCTGTTAGGACAATAGTAAAACAGACGTCACCAAAACAGAATTTGTCCTGGAGACTCCTAAGAGTAACAGATGCATCTCTGCTGACAATATTGCCTTGCTTTAATTAATGAACATTTTATGAAGAAAAGAATACATCATTTCAGAAAATATGCAGGATTTCTTCTGAAAAAAAGGAGCTCAAGTTTTGCAAGAGGAAGGTTCAGGAACATGACAGTAAAAATTTTAACAGATAAACTTGATGTTGCTTACACTATTTCTCTCAGGGAGTAGTACACATAATTTGAGTGTTCCTTGGCAGCTTTATAAATGTGTGTCTTTTTGAACTGGGTTTTTGTTTTAAATTAGGTTTATTGTGAAGGGTCTGACTGAAGCAAGTCCTTAAGCCTCTGTGAAGCAAAAGAAGACCCCAGTATGTTTTCTTCTTTCCATAGAAATTATATAAAATGTCATTTTTAAATTTTTAATATATAAAAATAAATTAAAAATATAAATAGAAATATAAAAATATAATTATGTGTTTCCACCTTAAGATCTATACTACACATGAAATGGAGCTTCAGGTTATGTCTAAAGTAGGTACCTATATTTCACCTGCTGTACAGAACAGCAACAGGTTTGTTGAGCAGTAATACTTATTTTTCAAAAGCATAATTTGGTGGTTGTATATTTATAACTCAACCCCTTTTCTGTTTGCTTCTTGTTCTACCTGCCATCACCACATTGGTACCTATTTTCCATGACAATGAAAACTAGCAAATGCTAACCTCTGAGGACATCATTTGGCAGAAATACTTCCTTCCTTTCCCCAAGCTTCTTTTGTAAGGACATATATTTTACTATTGTTATGATTACCAAAAATTAAGTATAAGGTTTGATTAGCATTTCTGCAAGTTTTTTTAAACTAAAGTACATTTTCTACTGTGCCAGAACTATCAGCAAAATCACTAAACAGTGGCTGAACATGTCTTTAATGTGAAAAACAGTTGTCCACACTAGTTTCAAAAAATCTGTGAATCCTCACTTTTTGTTTTGTGCTTCATCTGTTGAAGGCCTGGGCTCGATACTCTCTCCTCATCCAGGAGAATGTATTGGAGATTGTAGTGTGTCACACTTTGGTTTAAATTCCTTAGGGTTTTTTTGGGTTTTTTTTTTGTTTTGTTTTGGTTTTTTTTCCCCTGTTAAAATTCTGCATTGTTTAAAAATATTTAGATATTAATTGAATCAAGGACTCGAACCCTGAGGCCCCATTTTCCATAGGAGTACCACAAACCTCATGTTACTGAGTAATTTTCACTGTGCCTCAGAATATTTAATTGTATTAAACCAAGTGGAATAGCACCAGCAGGAGAGATTGAGAGAGCCTTTATCCTAGAATAAGAAAATTCTGTATCATGGTAGTTAAATATTTTTCCAGGAGATATGGTTCAAAACCCCTCAGGCAAGAAAAAGAATTGAACCAACCTTTCTTCTATTCAAGATGGGCTGCAGGGTTAAGCAGGAGAGAGGTACTGCTTTCTTTAAATCAATACATTAGCTTTCTCTAGAATGTCTGAAACTGAAATTAAATATTTCTCTTCCATGTGTGTACCTCCTTCCCATCCCACAGCTAAAACTATTTAAAATTAATTTGAGCAGAAATTTGTGGTTGGGAAAGAATATGGTTTGACAGGCACACTGAGAAAGTCTTTCATTTGCATAGATTTCATTCTAGTGACAGAATTAGACCAAATAACTCTGTAAATACAGCTGAGGTATATGGGTAGTGCTCACTGAAAAAGAAAATAAAAAAGGCAAGGAGTGAGACAGACTGGGACCCAAGAGAACACAAAAGGGCTGCAAGTTTTACAAAACATTCATTTGTCTAATTTACTCAATATAATAAAGAAAGTATTGATTTATTTGGGGAGTTGGCAGAAATTATTGATTAGAGGAGTAGTATATTTACTGAATATAGGATGGATAATGTTTTTTAATGGATATAGAAAATATCTCTCCAAAACTGGAATGATCCATAAGTCATAGGATGCAGAGCACAAAACACCATCAGACTAACATACTGAGAAAGGTTTTAAACAATAACTGAGTAAATCTTGGAAGAGTTCCAAAGAAACCGGGAACAGAAAAGGAACTACATGCACAATAATGGGGTTTAGACAATAGAGATAGTGCAGCAGACATTTCTGAATGGAGTATTAGCTCTTTAATTATAATAATTACCTAAGTTTAAGGTCAAGGCACCTGTGCATTGCTGTCTGTGAGAAACTGATTAAAAAATTAGAAGGAGCATTTAATCTCTGTGATACTATTTCCAAAAATTCTCATAGAAATTTGGATATTGCCAAGATTATTACTTATTATTTGTACTGTACCTAGAGACATTGACTGAGATGGGTCCC
This sequence comes from Anomalospiza imberbis, assembly GCF_031753505.1. Classification (NCBI taxonomy): domain Eukaryota; kingdom Metazoa; phylum Chordata; class Aves; order Passeriformes; family Viduidae; genus Anomalospiza; species Anomalospiza imberbis. Next base: position 21,142,486 of record NC_089687.1, on the reverse strand, counting down.
ATGTCACCACCCTGATATCATTCATATCAAGATTGACTCTCTTACCACTCGAAATAAAATGTAAAATGGAAATTCTCCACAGGGAGGAAAACCATTAAAAAGGAAGACTCACATCTTATTTTATTCTGATTTCCCATTCATACTGAACATAGAAATGAAAGGCTTCATTTTGTTCCCTTTAGTAATTCAGAAAAGTCTATTCCTGGTCTTGGAAATTAACTTTTTAGCTAATCAATTGGTATAACCTCAAGTTTGCTGCAAGGGAAGCCTGTGTGAGAAGGGGTGAAGGTGGATCTTGTCACCTGGACATGGATGGAGTACAGAGTTTTGCAAAGTATCTCTGTCTGGAAACAGCACTACTCACATCATCCCCGTTAGGTTCATGGCTGTTGGAGGCTCTGTGCTCATTTCTGAGCAGGAGAATGCATCTGTGTGAGTAGTTTGTGCTCTGGGGACCCCACATGTAGCCAGTGTGGGACACCAGGGCTGGCCAGCAGTGTCTGTGCCACACAGCTCCGTGTTTTGCCCGCTTCCTGCCACGTTGGACAAGTTCCAATCTGAAAAAGTGCAGGCAGAGATCACTGAGGTACATACACAGAGAGAAATACTGCCTTTCCCTTTCCCCTCCTCCCCCAAGTATTTGGAGGAGGATTGCAGGTAGCAGAAGAAAGCCGGTGCCAATAGGAACAGATACCAGCATTTTTTATTGAGAGCACAGTTAGAGGAGGCTCGAGTGAAGAATGGGTGTCAAGTTGAGGGAACTAGGTAATAAACAGATGAGACAGAAGAAGGGTTAAAGCAAAGAAAATAAGGAAATATGAGAGGTGATGGAGCCAAGGCATGGAAATGTGTTATATAGGAAGACATTTACTAAAAGCTTATAGAGATGAGAAACATAAGGTTATTTCTAAAAAGAAGGGAGCAAGTGCATGAAAAGAAGTCATAGGAGAGGGCAAGAGGAAACCTGGAAAAAGAGACTGAAAAAGTAAATGTGATGTTTTGGAAGTGAACTCCTGTAATTTTTTATAAGTATTGCTCTGCAATGCCATTTTTGACAGAAGAATATTTCCATCCGAGTAAAAATTTAAAAATTTTATAGGGCTTTTAAAATGAGTAATTTCTAGTAAAACACATATGGAAATTTTAGTATACATTTTTATTTTAGAAAACAGTCCTGATTTCAAAATTTTCATTCACAGTTTCTTGACTTTCTCTCTTTTTGCTACCTCCTCCCTTTTTCTTTTCTCTCATTCTAACTCAAATCTGCACCATCTTCAATAAAGAAGTGTATTCTTCTGTCAGAAGGAATTTTGAGTCTAAAAATGTCAGAAATGAAGAAAAACACAAGTGCACTTAACAAGGAGGAAGGAACTGCTTTTGCAAAAAGTCACACAAAAGAATAAAAAAATACAGAGTAAAACAAATGCAATAGTATTTTCTGATGAAAAAATTAAGTGACATGTCCAGAAAAACTTCATTGGGAAACAATGACATTTTCTAGTTTGTGTTTCTCATATTTCTGAGTGAAATGAAAATATTGAAAGGACATGTTAAAAAAAAAAGCAACATTTGGGTCTCTTTCTGACCCTGAAGCAAGTGTCAGGCTATCATTGCAGAGGGAGATGTTTTCTCTCCAGCTGTGGCCTGTGGTTGATAACCAGACCTTTTACATTTCAGCAGTAAGTGCTAAAGATGTCATAAAAGAAACAGAATTAATGTTTTTTCACCATTGTACGTGCTCACCCCCTTTTGTGCTTTCACTATTTCAGGGGTGATTGTTTACATTCACATTTGAGGTAAAATCCACTAGAGATGATCACTGAAAAAAGAAATTCACAGAAGATGAATTGGGAAAATGAGGTGCCTGTGGTGAAATTCTGGGTAAAAGCACAAAATTAACTGTCATCCAAGCCAAAGAAGGTGAATAACTCCAAGTCAGTACCACCATCACTCTGATTGAAGTAGGGAAAGAACATTGCAAGAGCCTGTTCTAGGTGAGAACAAGCTTAAAGATGAGGAAAATGGTTAGAAGATGAGAGGATGGAAAGCTTTTAGTGAATCAAAAGCACCTGTTAACAATAAATAAATAAATAAAAGTGAAGAAGAAGAGCCCTTCTTCATTTTCTTGAACGTTTTGGTCAGATAAAACTGAGTCTTGCAGTATCGTTTGACAGTATCTTGTGAGAGGGAATGCAGTAATGTTAAAATATGGCAAGAAATCAGTAATATTTCATGGTTAGAATATTGTTACAATGAAAGCTGAGACCATGGGTGATTGTTTTCAACAGGATTAAAACCTGAAAGTTTGACTAGAGCAGAAAACTAAAAATAAAGCTCTAGGATTTTTTGCTTTATAATATCATCTGAAAACTTCAAGAGGGAAGGTTCTGTAAGTTAATATGCAATCATATTTAGAAGCAGTTTCTGTTTTAGAAAGCTTGCAGTTTAAAAACACAAGTGAAAGGATAGGAGGGAGAGCAGAAAAGGAAACTAGTATACTTTCCAGCAAAAGTTTATTCTGGGAATTATTAAGAAAATACGATTCTAAAAGAAGCTTGACAATATCTCAGGCTATCTAAAGACATTGGAAAAACCTCACTGGAAAACTAATCAATGTGCCTTGCATAAAACCTGGTTTTGTAAAGTGCCTGGACTATATTATCTTTTAGGTTCCTTCCAGCAGAACATTTTTTGACTGGGGGAAAAAAAGAGTGGTCTTCTGACTCCAGGCTACCCAATATCTTTCTCACTGACTTTTTAGGGGAAAAATGATGTGAAATTTTGACTGTCATTGCAGTTGCACTGTGAACAGCTTCTCCTCTGCTGGTATGCAGCTATTTTCTGAAACAGTCCAATTAATTTAAATATGCAAATAATTTCTACCAGAAGCAAGAACAGATTCATAATATGGCCCTTAGTTTTGGGGTTGGGGTGAGGGAGGGGTGGGAATTCTGCCCTAAATGTGATTTTTTTCTTTCACCTAAGAATTTAATTTGGAAGGCTTTTATGAGGCAGAATTTACTTAATTCTGTAGAGTGCTCTGAGATTCCAAAGTCAGAAGAGCTAAAAACGTTACAAGGTTTTCTTCCCCACTAATTAACATCCCAGTGATCAGATGGGAATTTGTAGAGTTGGATGACAGTTCTATATAATGATCTTATATTGTAGATGAGAATATTTGTGCTTTCTGGTGATGTTTGCATTGTTTACTTAAGGCAAAGTAGAGAGTATCATTCTTTCTGCTGACATAGAATTACAAGGGATTAGCAAGGCAGATTTGAGAGAGAACGGCTGGCAATTTTTTCATTGACAGAACATGTCAATAGTTAAAGGTGAGAAAGGACAATAAGTGGGAATGATGAAAGCTTTTTCCTTTTTTTCCATTTTAAAATTGACAAATAGCTTCACCAGGCAGAAACACAGCTGAATGAATTGTAATAAACACAGTGTTTTGGTAAATTGTCTTTGTTAGTGAGGAAAAATCAATGTATTGATTTATTTTTTTACATGCAGAATCTAGTTATAGAATGCCTAATAAAAATCATCCTTGTAATCCTTGTACGAGAGTGAGGTAGAGAAACTCTACTTCCAATCACAGTGTTTCAGTCTCTTTTTGCTTCTGGAGAGTAAGTTTGAAGGGCAAAATGGTAAAATCATGTTCTTACTGATTTTGAAGTGTACTTGAGAATAGCTCCCTTAGTTTTAAATTGGGGTAAAAAGAAAAGGTGTGTGTTTGGGCAAGGGAATTTATCCCCTGACTTTCTGCAGTAGCTCACTGGAGTTGAGAAGCTAATGGCAAAAGGCTCTGTAGACCTGAGCAAGAAGGCACGTTTCTGCAGGGCAAAGGAAGAGGTTCAATGTTTTTTGAAACTTTAATTAAACTTTGTGTAAGTGATGCCAGAAGGCTGCCTGAGTTGAGTGCCGTTCTCTGAATCTATTATGCTTTCCAAAGATATTGGAAAAATATTTTAATTATCTTCATTCTCGTCTCTAAGTTCCAATATGCCTCCAATATTGTTTCCAAAGTAACGGGCCCAAGCACACTCCTAGCAAATTCTGAAAGTTGTAGGATAGAATTTGGCAAAATTAAAAATGACAAATTTGACACTTGGATGAAGTAGAGAGGATTGAACACAATCACCTCTGAGTCTGTATTATGGGCAGTAATAAAAACACGCTTCTATGAAGTGGGCAGATACATGGTACTAGTTCTACCTTGTTAGTGTAAATGCACTGCATCAGATTGAGTTAGACAAGTGTAAAGGCAGCATAAAGGAGAAAAATGAATCTAGAGTATTCTGAAAGCACGTGAAATCTCATTTTTGCTACTGTGCTGCTGAAAGCAACTCAAATAATTTTTGTATAGAGTTTGTGTAAACGTTTTGGGCCTGTGTGAGAACGCCCTTCCCTGGATTTTAGCATGGAGAAAAAAATTCAAAGGCTTTTTTTTTTTTCCTCCTCTGGAGACTCAAGGAAAAAAAAAATGTTACCTTTAGTTTGAGGTGGCTCTGTTTTCACCCACCAGATTTATTTTGCCAGTTAGAATCACGGTGAGAGCCAGTATGAGATGATGCTGAAGAGGGTGTTCAGTGAAAAATGCTTCACCTATTTGTTTCAATTCTCCCAGCAGGTGTTTAGTTGTAAAATAGTAATTTAACATATAGAGTAACCTAGAATCTCTGCCAGATGCTTATTCACCTATGCTGTTGGCTTAAATTAAAATGATGACTGGACAGATGACTGGACCAAACTTGATGTTTGTAATGTCATCAGTCATGGGAATAAATGGGATTCTTCATGAGTTTTTTTTCCTTTAAAAATAGAAGGAAATAAAATTCAAATGAGTTAACATTGGAGGCATAGAATTTCCTGTATGTTTCTAGAAGTAATTTCTTATAAAATTTTTCATGCTTTTGAGTAACATGTGGTCTTCAAGATCCTGATTAATTAAAAAAGAATGTAAGCAGAGCCTGTTTCATGTGGTTTTAAGCATAACCCCATGCTCTACAATTTTTTCAAAATACTTACTCAAGTTTTCCAGCCTGCTTTAAGCCATTTTTCAAACATTTTTTTTATTATCTCTGCTCTGCAGTTGGACTTTTTTTTCAGATTAATTCCTTGATTTGCAAGATGTCATAGTGTCAGGCTCCCATTTGAACCAGGTAGTGCAGAATTTATGGCAGTAGCATTCAGGATAGAGCACACTTGACTAACAGCCAATGTCTGATACACTTCCCTGTGTTGTGCTGGGATGAACAGAGGTAACGAGAACCAAACCTTCACAGTCTCAGCAGCTTCAGCTCAGGTACCAAGGAAAAGTTACTTGGCAACAGTTCACAAATGGGGGAAAAGCTTTTGCGAAGTAAAATGAGAAGCATGTGTGCCTTAAGGAGTGTGTTTCTTTGTCTTTCAGCAATTCTTTCTTCAATTCTCATCTGCTTCAAATATATTTTGTATATTCAGGTTTTGCTGTCTGACAAATTCTGTTCAATAACTGGTAGAAATTGCAGATCTGCAGCCAATGTCTCAGGTTTTTGCACTTAAGGCTGTGTAAGATTTTCCCTATTTTTCCTCTCCCTTGTTCTACTTCATATTTTGGCATTCATATGTCTCATCTTTTTGATATACAATATATTTCCATGGTGCATTTGTGTGTTTGTGCACTTTGTGAAATTTCATTTCAGCTGTGCTACAATATTCATGCTGTGTACATTGTAGAGTGAGAATCTATTGTCCTGCCTTTGTCATTTGATCTTGATTTCATTCCTTTCCAAGATAGTGTAACTTCCATGTTTTGACCTTCCACCCCCTTTCAACATTTCTCCAGAGAACTGATCAATACCTGCTGCTCTCCCTTTATTCAGATGATGGATAGTTTTGGATAACTCTGTAATCTTTTCTCTCCTGTTCACCATCAGATTCTCCAAGCACTGACCTTCATACAGGAATTCTTCAATGGCATTCAGGAGCTGTGCCTCTTTCCAAATGTTAAAGAAAGTTCAGTGAGCTTGTCTTGTTATTTATTTAGATTTTCTGAAATAGAGGAAGTGAAACATTTTAGTTCTGACCTCCTGTAGGATTCCATAAAGCTTCACCAGCTGAGTGTCATTTGATTCCTTTCTCTGTTTCTGTAATCTGTACTTGACCCAGTTCTAAGTGTGATCCAGCACTTTCCAATGGGTTAGTGTCACATGAGTGAATGTTAAAGTATTTACACGACGATGTCTAAGGGACAAAATAAGGTCTTTGCTGCTCAAAGAATCTAAGTCTGGTGTTGAAACTGCTTTCTGGTTCTCTGAAGTGACTCACACAGGGCTAGAGATGAGATTTCTTTTTTCTTCAGAAAGCCTCTCCCTCTTAGTCTGAAGATTCAAGAAGAAAAACAGATCTGTTTTTGCTACATAGTAAGGCAGAATCATGACTAAAATGGAGGGTAGAATACACCTACTTGTGCTTAAAGTTAGGACCAACAGAGCACTATTTTGAACTGAAGGAAGGAGAAATAATGAGTGGCTCCTATTTTGTGTGGAAGTGGACACTGACCAGATGATTGTAAATCTGAAAGCAATGGTATCCAGCTTCCAGCAGAGAGGCAGCTGGAATTGCCTAGGCACAGGGTGGTAACCAGGAGGAACTGACAAACCTGAAAAAAGATTTTAAATGAGCACCAAACCTTCATAATAACATTGAGAACACTCTCTATAACATAATTTTGAATTGTCTTTTACAATGCCTTCTGGGTTTGTTTGGCTTTTTTCATTTCAGGTCTATGAAATATGCATTAATTTTTAGATCTGTCCCTTTCTATTGTTTCTCCTTACTCTGTGCATTATGTATATTTGTATCCAGCTGTGTACATGCTTGGGTGCATCATGGATTGGTCTGTATAGCAGAGTCATGAAGAATTTATGACTAGATCTTAGTCTCGGATAAAATTGCACCAATATCTCATGATGAACACAAACCAGACCGATAACATGTCATAAATATAACTGAATTTTGACTTCAGTTGAACTGACCAGACTCAGTAAGACCTGCAGAAATTATCTTGATTTTAAAAGGGCTTTGCCAGCATAACTTCTTAACAGTCATATTAGAAAGCAGCAAAAAAAAACCCAAAAAGCAAATTTCTGGTGGAGTGTGTGTGCTAATTTTTAGCACATTGTCCTTTCCTAGTTTTCTTTTAATGTTCCCTTTTTAAAGTATGGGTTCCTCTGTTCTCTGGTAGTGTTTAGGAAAGACATACTTTGAAGGACCTTTTGACAAGGCAGTAACTGATTTTATATAAAGCCAGACAGATACTTACACATGCACACACATACTTTTACACCTATGATTTCCAATGTATTTTATTAAATTTTCAGGCTGAAGGAAATGTTTAGTTGAGCAAAATACAATACTAATATTTCAGTTTTTTTAGCTGAATTTTTAAAATATAACTCAGTTTAATTTTTCTTTTAAATAGAAACCCTAACAGTTTCATTTCTAAATTGCATTGACTGAGAAAATGTGGTTTTCTTTCAGATAAAAGTATGTGAAATCAAGATTATCTTCTGACAGGTCTATCGGGTATTGGTTGGGAAAAAACGCACAACACAGCCAAAAGAATCTGCTGATTGTGTGAGTTTTAAAGTAGAAAAAATTTCCAGTCCTGGTGAACTGCACAAGCATTGACTGTGACTGACCCATGTATTGTCTCGGAGCCTTGGGTGATGTCTTGAGAAGGTAGAGTTACATGACTCACCTTATGTTAATTCTTTCACCTGTCAATATGCTTTTCCCATTCTCTAGTATTGTGTTATTTGAACAACAATAATATTTTGTGTTATTTCAGACTATCTCTTAGTAAGAGCTGCAACCAAAAGCTGCACAGTTTGCTACTGTGAATAGTTGCATAGAATGCTACTAAATATAATGCAGATCAGCAATGAAAAACAATTTGTTAAATGTATTCCTAGGTTAAGAGGACTTCTCTTAGATTTGTTGAATTTTATTTTTACTTAGTCCTTCTGAAAGGTGCCAAACTAAGAATAGAGAATAAGGCAAAAATTACACATTATGTACAGTGTCGGAACAAAGTGATCCAATGCTGCCATCTGAACACACCCAGTGTGGGAAGTCTTACACCTTTATTGGATTTTGTGATACTGAGATTTGTGATGGTTGTCATCTAGGTTCTTCTTAAAGCCTTAATTCTTAAAATCTAGGAATTGCTTGGAAAATTTGCCTTTTTCTCATTTTCTCTTCTTGTTTTTTCTTTTCCTTCCTTTGTTTATTTCCTTTTGTTCTTCCTTTTTGTTGTTTTTCTAGCTTGTTTTTTCCTATGTAATAACTTTTCTGCTTCCATGGCCAGAGAAAAGCTTCAAAACATATTCTGAATAAGCAAAAAAAAAAAAAAAAAGTATCTTCATTGCTATGATTGCCAGAGGGATGAAATGCTCATTAAAGATGGCTATTTTACTAGCACTATGGGATTCCTGGGTACAGTGAATTTAGCCATGAAAAAAAAAAGGGGGGGAGTTTTAGCAGAAACATGCACTTTTTTCTAGATTCAGTTTATAAATACCATTCAAAGTATCATTGTCTTTATCTGTGTATGTGATTACTTTCAAGATGGAAAATGGGCATTTCCACATAGCTTGAAAGCTGTGATCCTTGAAAACCCATCTTTATTCTCTGTCAAGGATGACTGGAGTAGATTACACTGGAGTATTAAAAATACTAAACCACAAAAACCTTGAACTATTGCCACAACTAAGCTACCATTACAATGGTAATTTTTTAAAAAAATCTAGAATATGCAGTAAGTGTGAGCTTTCTTTTTTAAATAAACTACCACTTTATCACTATAAGATAATTTAATTAGTCCTTGCAATCTACATTTATTAGTAACAATAATGTAAAAAAAGCAACTATATTTAAATGACAGAGCTAAATATTGTGTCAGTTGTATGAAGCAAAATGGCAGTGTTGCTCATTTCTTGAAGAATGACATACTTCATGAAAGCTACTTTTCCAAGTTATGAAACCCAGCAGGGCCTTTCTGACAATAAGCTATGACTTTCAAGGAAATTACATAATGCAGTGCCACGTTTCTGTATTTCACATGGTTATGTACACATTATGTGTGGTTTTTTTCCCTGCTCAGAAAAGTTCTTTGAGTTAGATCCCACTTCTCTGCATACTAATGTAAATTGTAAAAAAACCCTAAGGAAATTAACAGTTAAGCCATTCAGCTATTCACCTACACTCCACTCACTTAGTTACCTCCATTCTGTTACTTCCCACACACACATCTCCATCCTCCACTTGAACAACCCACAATTATCTCCATAATAAACCACTGTGTTTATAATAATGGAGCTGGGAGCATCATCTATCAGTTTAAGGCAAGCTTGCCATTGCATAGCCATGTTTTCAGTTATTCATATGAATGAATTTCAGATACCTAATAGAATTTCAGTTACTTAAAACCTTTAGCTGAATTATTTTTTTTTCCTATGTGCACACCTCAGTCTAAAATTTTGGGAAAACTGCAGTCAAAGCCATTTACAAGAGAAATGCTGAGGCAAGGTGAGTGAATTTACTCAAGATAATATACACTGGTGACTTTTTTGCGCATGTAAAAATCCTTAGTATTTGGGCAAGAGTCTGAATTGATCAAGAAAACAAATTTTTATCAAATCTGTGGAATTCTACAAACTTTATATAGGTTGGAACCATTAGCTGTGCATAACTGGGTCAGACTTTGCAACTTTGTCTGAAATGAGAAAGGCTCACCCTGAATTTGGAGTTGATGGACCAGGACTTTTCATTCAGTAACAGCTCTCAGCTGATGTGAGCTTTGCAATGCCTGCATCTGGGCCCTAGAAAGGAATAGTCTATGCTTTCCCTATTGTGCTTTCTCTTGCTCATTATTTTTTGTGGTTTTTAGGACCCACAAAGCTCAAGTTATCAGCCACAGCTCCTCCACTGAGTGGCAAAACAGGGCACACACAAGCTGCATTTCCCTGTAGAATAGTGACACCAATGAGGAAGCTCCTGTTGTGTTGCTGAGTGTTGCCCTGACATGTGAACAGTCAGGCTCTTGCTGTGGTTTCTGAAGGCAAAGTGAAGATCTGAGGGGGGATTTAAAAAGGCAGAACGTGAAAGCTTTGCAGATACTGATAGACAATTCCTTCCCCACAAGTGAGGGGCAACAGAGGAAAGAGCATGGCTGGGCTTGTTTTGAAAGCATTGCAGTCAGAGGAAGGTACCTTGGCTCATAGACTAATTGGAAGCGAGTGCTGACCTTTGATATTGAACATGAGAGGGTCAGTGGTGAGCAGAGAGGCCACAAAGGGCTTTGGAAGTCAAGACAAGTCATTTGTGTCTAATTCGAGAAGGCTACAGAGAGCCAGTTCTAGGGAGTGGCAAGGGAAGGAGATTTGTGTCGAGCTTTAGAGAGAAAGGGCTGAGACTGGAGGCGGGAGAGGGAGCTGGGAGAGCAAGGGAAGTGAGTGGACAATCTGAGATCAGCAAGCGCAATGAAAGGGGGAGGGAGGATGGGACATTTGAACCTTCGTATGAATGAAAGCTTGACAGAAATGGCAGCAGTTTCTGAATTATTATAATATATTCCAAAGACATGCCAATTCAGGAGTTCACAATGCAGCTGTTGTTTCTGAGGGAATGAGAAATTATTTTACAATTTATGCAAAGGACGATTAAAAAGGTGGCAGACGAAGAAAAAACGTCTGCATAAAAAGGAAAGTTAATTGCTTCATAAAATGACTCACTGAGTGGTTCAAAATCTTCTCATGTATAAACAGCAAAGTTTTACTGTTTGGGTTTTGTTATTTGGTTCCTTCATGTACTGAACGAGTAATTTTCACAGGCCAGTATCTCTAGAAATACTGGTAGTTACATAATTGGATGTTATGAAACAAAGCTGATACCTCGTAGCTTAAGCTTCCTGGAATTGGAAAGTTATAGGAACTGAAAAAACAGGTTTCATTTCTATTTGCTGAATTTACCACCCATGGACATTTGTTCAAAGTGCCCATTATGTGCCTAACCTTCACCTTTCCTCTGGGACTATCAAGGACATAACTTCAGCTGAGCATTAATCTCTTGTTATATTAAAAAAAAAAAAAAAAAAAAAAAAAAAAAAAAGTCAAAGTTATAGCCCTTGTAAATTACCAAGATAAAGTAATATGTGTAATTGGCACTGGACTTCTGGTGAGCTTAAATGCTGTTCTAATAAATGGACACTATAATAATTGAAAGTTCTCTGTGAAGTTTTCTATCATTTGATTCTATTTCTCATATGACCACACATGAAGAAACTCTGAAAATGCTTGTTGATACTTTCAAATCATGGCTGTGACTGGCAGTGTTCTGTACAATCCTGAGTCCTTTGTGATCCCAGGTGTCTCATACTGTTCTACAACAGATTTGTTTAGATGATGTTCAAAAGTCCAGTGAAACATGGGCTCTATTCTGATGAGTAATGTGCAGATGTGGAGCCAAAATGATGCTGGCTTTGTGGTAGCTAATTGTTCATTTTGGCATGGAGAATGATTTCAAACCAATATTCTGCAGAGAACCCATCACTGACAGAATTTGCAGGGATGCCTTTTATGCATGTAGGAGGCTAGGAACAAATCACAGACCTGTTCTTTTATTTCAAAAGCAGCAGCTGGATGTTGTAGTTAGGCTGGTGTCTATAAATCCCTCATCTACTCCAAAGAGGAGAGCAGTTTTCCTAACAAATAAATTATAGATATCAGTCTATCCAAGTTCTTTGACATGCATTTTGTGAGAGCTGACCACTCACTCTCCTCTTATTTTGTGCTCTTAGCTGGTTTTATGGTGCTGAAATATGTTTCTGGTCACACATTAATATTTTACAAAAGAATACACTTTTCATGTCCTGTTTAAAAACAAAAAAAAACTCTCAAGAATCCTCCTTCTTTAAAAAGGCTTGTAAAGAATCAGAAGGTCGGTTACTGGGTTTAATTTCTGATGGTAGAACCATTTAGTACACAACGTCCTTCTCTCTAGTAACTTATGAATTGACATTATAAAATAAAATGTCCCCAAAGGTGTCTGTATCCCAGTTTGCAAGGAGAACATCCTCTGCTATATAAAGTGAAGGGATCTTGTATTAAAGGACTAATGCTTGGAACATCTGAGGGCTCTTTAATGTTATTTACTCAGTGTTGGCTTGAAGCCAGTGACACAAACCCTTTAAATACAACAGTGAAGAACTGGGCCCTGAGAGACGTTGTAATAACAGATTACCTGTCTCTTTCCTCCTCAGTTATCTCCACTTGTGAGATGGGAATAACCTGTTTGTCAGATCACAGTTGTGAGATGTAATTCATTAATGCCTGTGAAATGCTTTGAGATCACTGGATGGAAATCTGTTTGAGTGTCAGGTATTATTAGCTCTCAAATGAAATCTATTTTATATTGCTGCATTAGAAACTACTAGGACACTCTTGTTCCATACAAATAATGAGCACTATGAGTGACATTTTATTTGGCTTAAAAGGATAGTCTGTCCACAGTGCAGTAGGAAGGGTGTGTGCTAGCACAGGGACATTAGGGAGTGCTGATAACACACTGAGCAAAGTCACTCATTCCAGATATATTTTGATTTGAGAATTCAAAGAACCAGGAAAGAAAGAAAGTGAATTAGAAAAAAAGAGAAAGACACGAAGATGTTGGTTGAGGCAGATGGTAGGAGAGTAAGGTGGGAGGAAAGGAGGAAGAAGGCAGTTAGAGCAGAGGAGATAACCTGAAAAAAAAAAGATGAACAGGAAAAGCAGAAAAAGTTGTAAAAAGTGACTTTTCAATTAAAATGAAAAGGCAGTTGGATGTTTATTGCAAAAAACCACAACTTAGAAAAACAAGGCTGTAATGCCATCTTGGGGTTTCTGGTGACATCTCAATCCAGCAGAGCTCTGCTCATTTGGTTTGTGAATGTCAACAGAAACCCCTTGATGCTATTGAGGCTCACAGTTGCCTCTTATTGATTCTGTATTATTTCAACAGTGGAAAAATAACACCTTTATTTTCACAGCCAAAGTATCTCACACTGTGATAGAAATGTACATGAGCTTATTGAATCTCATCTCTGTTCATTTCTATCTGGCTTCCAACACCTAGGTAGTGCTATCACTGTGGGTTAGAGAGATATGTGTTCTTTTATGGCTATCAAGTGAAAGACTATTTATCAAATATACTGTAGTCCAAGTCTTTATTAGGCTAAGGGATATAAAGTGTCTAGCTGTCTTCTGCTGTTTATTATTTTAAACTCACCTTGTCATTACAAATATTACCCCAAACAAGCCCTTTATTGATTCTTCTGATGTGTTGTATACATCTTCCTCATTTTTCACAGACAGTATAATCAAACTATTTTGTGAACTGAGTGAGAATATGCACCAGTTAGTAATGAGTTTATATAAAATGTGTTGGAGCTTTGAGCCCAGCTCTGCAACATGTGAAAATCTTTCAATTTTGCTGAAAGAGAAGCAATTCAAAGGTGGCATCCCTGAGCAAGTAGTATGTTGTCTCTTGATTTCCAAAGAGTTCAGGTAAGTAGGTGTGTTGGGTCAGGCTGGGCTGGAGTTCATTTTCCCCACGGCGCTGTGCTTTGTGTCTGCAGAGGTGTTGGTGACACACAGCTGTTTTGGCTGCTGCCAAGCAGTGCACACAGAGCATCAAAGCTGTCTCTCCAGTGTTCCCCCCTCAGCCAGGAAGCTGGGTTTGGGCAAGATCTTGGGAGGGCCTTTAGCCAGGACAGCTGACCAAAGTGACCAAAGGGATATTCCATAGTGTGTGATGTCTGCTCAGATATAACAGCTAAGGAGGGAGTTAGGGTGGGGATGAGGTGAGCATTTGTTATTATGAGGTTTGGCTTCCAGGGCAATTGCTACACCTACTGAAGCCCTTCTTCCTGGGAAATGGATGGACATTGCCTGCTGATGGGAAGTAGAGAATAAACCTTTTATTTTAATTTGCTTCCCCATGTGCTTTACTGTTGTTTTACTAAACTGCCTTTATCCTGACCCATGAGTTCTCTTCCATCTTATTTTGTCCCTGCCTGTCATGCTGAGGAGAGGAGAGATAGAGCATCTTGGTGGGTGCCTGGCATCCAGCCAGAGTCAACCCACCACAATAGGAAACAAATCCATTGTAAAACATACAGCCTGAACTATACTATCCTGGGCATGAATCACAAAAAATCCATTAATTAATTGGAATTGAATAAATTTACTGTCTGTGTTGCCAGTGGAAAAAACTAACAGTTAAGCTCTAGAAATCTGAAAGGTTATTCTGTATATAATGCTTCTAAAAGAGACATTCTTATCATTGAGAAATAATCATAACTTTTAAGTAGAAGTTTTTTCTTTAGAAATGGCAAAATCCTCAAGAATTTTATAAGGTAAATTGATATTCCAGTAATTGAACTGAATTATTTTTCTGCCTCAGAAAATAATTTTATCAGTTCATATACACCTAAACCTTCTGCAACAATTATCTGCCGAACTTGCCTAAACTAAAATCCCTTTAGTGCTGAGAATTGTACCACCTTTTTATCTGGTTAGACATGTGCTTTTCTGTCCTTACAGCTAGGAAAATTTTCCCAATTTTTCTTCATGGATTCAGACTGAAATGGTTCTCTCTTGTTCTGCTTGTTGTAGACATGTAGGAAACTGATCACCAGTCTAACTGTAACATCTTTCTGGATAAGTGAAGATGTCATCATATGCTTTTCTAAACATTATTACCAATCATTCCCCATTGGTCATGTTTTCTAATGTGCTCTAATTTTTTTGTTGCTCTTCCATGGATTTTCTCTGTTGTCAATATAACTTGTGAACAGTGATGCCAAAACCAGCCATCCGTTCTCTTGCTGAGACCTTGTACATTCTGGTTGCATAGATGGCCTCTGTTACACTACTCAGATCCTGCTGCTATGACATCCCAGAATGGTGCTATTTGTTTTCCTCAATTTCATCCCAGTGTTGGCCGCACTCTGCCTTTGGCCTTCTCCACCCTGCAGTGCTGCTGTCTGCTAGGTATTCTTTTCTGTGCTTGTAAATTTGATACTTGCTACCTAAGTACAGAACATATTTTTGGTATTAAGCACAAAAAGTTCCTTCAACTGAATGAGAATTTTGAATACAGAGGCACTACATGTTCTGGCTGAGGATATGGATCTGGTTCAGTGAATTACCTTGAGACCCTCTTAGTGCAGTAGAGGACTCCTATTATCAATCTTAAATATGTGCATATTGCTTCACATTTCAGGGGAAAAAATCAACAAAACAGCAACTTGATTTCAGAATCTTAAGATTATGCTTTGTTTTATTTTTCTTTTTTTTTTCCTTAGCAATGAGCACTTTATTCTGTCTTTAATTACCAAAACTTTATTGAAAACATCAAGAGTTACATGAAGATACACTTGACCTGGAGTGAAGTATCAGGAGTTTTTAAACATTTAACTTATAGTGTATATTAGTATGAAACTAAGTTGAGCAGAACCCATTAATGTCACAGTGGTCGGTTACCAATGGAAATAAATAATTCATGATGAAGGGAATTAGTCTAATTAGCAGGCAGTTTGAGTCCTTTGATAAAACCCAGCTCTAATTCCGTGAAGGGCAGGAAGTGCTGTCATCAGTCAGCCCTGAAAAGATTAGCATCTATTATGAATGAGGTTAGACACCCTAGTGAAGTCATGTGTGTCCTGGAGACAAACTTAATATGTTCCAGAATGGGACACAGTTTGTCTCACCAACACATCATGATTCCTACTGGGCTATTGTATGTAATAACAAGCAAAGATCAGTGCTCCTTCCTATCATTCTCCCCTTGTCCATCATTCTGACAACTGTGCAAATACATTTTCCATGCAAAGCAGGGAATGTGCCCTGAATACTTGTAAAATTGCATGAGATGTCAAAGAAAATGTATTACCTTTTCTCAGCAACCTAAAACCAAACAAACCAAAATACCACTGCAGAAAGAGGTATAAAAGCACATCTGATAAATATATGGGGTGTAGAGGAAGGTGTATCAGTTTAGAAGTACATTGATTCCATTTGAAAACATTATTGCCATCTGTCACAAGATGTGTCAATAAAGCTATAGATGTAGGTCTGTGTGATAGACAAGTTTTAAAATAACTGGTGATGCTATAAGGTTATAGTATCGGATGGAGAGTAATATTCTGCAAAATTGCCTTAAATTCTGGAAGTATAGGCTCAAAAAAAGGGAGAAGCTTCTCTGTGTTATGTATTTCATTTAGAAATGTTAACTGCTCCATTTGAGGAGACTAGCTGTGAGCTGTGCAAGCTTCACAGTTTTGTGCTACATGCTGACGCAACATCAGCTGTGTTTCCATTTTTGCTTATGAGCCTTTTGAAATTATATGTTTCCGTTTTGCAATTTGATGCAATAATGAAGAAACTCCACATTTGTACGTTATTGTATTGCCTGTTTTTATTGTAGGAAATTAATTGCTTCTTTTATTTATGTTATTAAGGGGGGGAGAAAACAATTTTGCAGTATTTTATCATTTGCTGTAATAATTATCCTACTAGTAATACAACGGAAGACTTAGAAACAGTATATTATGTTCAAATGTCTGAACAGTACTTAATATGTTGACACTTGTGGCTGGGGAATGTTGGTCTTCAAGTTATATTGAAAGAGGTAACAATAAGTGATTAATAATACCCCTGACAAGCTTAAGATGATTTATAATATAGAAATGAAGAGGAAAGGAATAAGTGTAGTCAACACAAGAAATTATTTTCATAGAAGCAGAACAGCTTAGCAACTCTGCTGTCCAAATACTAATTGACAATGAAGCACTGATATTGCAGAGAGTGCCAGAATCAAGTGCTACACTAACTTCAAGTAGATTCCTAGATGACATCTTAAAATAGTGATCTTATCTGTAGGGTTTCTTGCTCTGAGTTCCTTGAAGAAGGAAGGTACAAAAGGTAGTCAATCTTTATTTGTTCATTTTTGTCTTGAATTCACTGGCTAACAAAAGTCAGAACAAAATTCAGTGGCATGAGCATTTTTGGATTTTGATTCTTTGATCTTCATGTGCATCTTAAAAGTTACCTATAATGTGGGTGTGCCCTGGGCTGACAAATGGGTTCATTCAGCTTACCGAAATGGATTTATTTATATATTATATGTGAACAGGTGCATACAATAAGCACCATTTTTATCCCTGTGTTGGTAGGGACATGGTGCTTGGAAGCAGAAAATTTTTATGTTCTAGAAAACTTGCAGTATTAGGTACCAGTTTAGGAAAGTAACCACATATGCCTTGAGGTCACATAAGACAACTGGAATAAACAGGCAGAAGATTGTAAGGAAAAAAAAATTATTTTGTCAAGTCTCTTGAGGTCATTAAGTGGCCACTTAGCTTTGGCTATTGTAACAGAATACAGGAGCTTCTTGTATTATTTATGGGTATATGTTAAGTCTTCCATGGAGTTCACAGACTGGCTGGTACACTTTTTTCAGGTTCAAAATGCTGTTGAGTATAAACATAAGAATATATTGAAACATTATTTTTTCCACTGATGCCAATAAACACTCACCCAGATCCTACTTTGCTAGTATCCACCAGAGAGAGAAGTAGAGCAATGAATTTATTCTTCCAAAAGCTCTCCTGTCCCTTTGTGTCTTGTCTAAGGAAAGCTGAAGTGGCCTAATATAGATACTTTGCGTTTCCTGTCTGTGTGATATACTTTTCAGCAACTGTTGTTTTTCAGGTATCATTCCCTTCAGAATTTGTAGGATAGAGCACAAGGGCTGGGGAGGGTCAGTGACCAAAGGCTGTTTCCATCCAGCTTTGCTCTGTGACTCCGTGTGAGGCTTCCACCAGGCAATGTGTGGCTTGGTATCAGTGGGCCTGAGTCACAGCACGGCAGAACGGTTTGGGTTGAAGAGCTCTTTAAAGATCATCTAGTGCAGCTCCCCTGCAACAAGGAGGAATGTCTTCAACTAGTCAGGTCACCATGGACTACTTTACTTCTACTGAATCCAGCCCTTTCGGTAAGTAAATCACAAGTAGTTACACAGCTCAGTATATACCAGCTCAGGTACACAGAATGTACCCACTGAAGAAAGATACATATTCCAAGTGCTACCAGAGGATAAATTCTTAATCTGCTCATTTTCTTTGAAAGATGTATTTAGACGGTGCCTTATTCTTATTTTCTGATTACTTTGCTTTCAGTACCAGGAAAAGTCACACTGGAAAATGGGTGACAGCACAGCATTTCTTATTCTTATAGTGTACTTATTTTGCTATGTTCCTGTAGCAATATCCATGTTCTTACCTGGGACAGATGGATTCACTGTGTCAGTAAGTAAAACTTGGGAGGTCACAGTAGTTCCCACATCATGAGACAAAGAGGGCACATGCCTCAGACAGCCATGGATCTGCTCTTTCACATTTTACTGGAAAGGTGAATTCTGCAAGACTTAGCTATTTTAAAAACCAGAAAGCTGGTGGAAGATTTCTTTACTGAGGCACAGCTGTCTCACCTGTCCCCTCATCAAGACATCCTTATGAGATATCATCCATTAATCAATTCCTCTCCTTCCTGCTATTTTGTTACCGGTGTTTATGTGTCATCCTGTGTCTCTATTATCCTTATTGTTCTCACACCCTCCCACAACAGCAATACAGCAAGATACTGCAGCAAAGGACACATCAGCCACATTCACAACTAAACCTATGGCATGCTGAATCCTTTTCAAGGTTTACAAAAGTGTGTGTAGCAGCCCTGTGTATTCTCATTACCGATCACATTTTTAATCTGTTGTTTTATTCAGGGGCCCTTGTCACACATATCAGTGTGAATCATCTCTTTTGTAAATAAAGGATGGTTTAGATCTTGTAAACATTAACAAGGAGCTAAAATTGTTCTGATGAATGTAACATATTGGTGAAATGTTCATTCTCAGGTATGTCTTTGATTCACGACTCTTATAATATACTATGCTATCTAAACAAACAGCTGTCCATTGTCCCCATCTCAGATCACCTTATGTTCTCAATTACCTCCTAAGAACATTAAATATTTGGTGCTTCTATGGAACAGAAACATGAACAGAAAAATGTATGGCCCTTAGTTTCCTAATTCACCATGAAGTAAAATTTTGGGGGTTTTATCCTGCTAATAATGTACATTCAGGTGCAGCAGCTCTTACTCAAAAAACTTTTTCTATATTTAGATCTACTAGATGATTGTTGTAAGTCTTTTCCAACTAAAATATTCTATGCTAGAGCAATGAAGTATAGCAGGGAAAGAAAAAAAGACACAGACTGAAGTAATACCATATTACACTGGGTTTAGCAGGTTTATTGGAATCAAACCCACCAAAGTTTACTTTGATTTACAGAAACTTCATAGAAAGGGACTTCAGTAAGGTTGCAGAAATTTTCATCAGGAAAGTATTCAATTCTCAGGGCATTACTAAGCATATAGCAGCATGACAGGCAGGAGAAGGAAGGGACCATGAAGGTTAATATTGCAGCAACACCGATAAAACTGCAATGTGAAGTCAGTGGCATACACTGAAGGAGCTATCCTGAGCCCCATTATAAAGAAGCTGGACCTTGCGATAGGTAGAAAAATGGTTAGGCAGCTGAATCTTTGAAAAATTACTGGGAAATAATACTTGTCTATTACAGGCAAGTGAACTTTTCACTGCCTTAGTTCTAACTAGTTGTCCTTCATATCCTGTCTGTCATCCATGGGTTTGCAGGTGGAAAATGCAATTCATACTCCAACTCTCTGAGTGAACCCAAGACAGAGGGAACATTCTGGGACCATTTCCTGTATCTCAGGCAGAATAGAAGCCCTGGTTAAATAGAGAAATGTAGCCACCCTTTCTGACCCAAGAGGAGGAAACAGGTTTGTCTTCAGTTTAACAGCCCAAGATGTTCCTATGTCAAGTTTGCAGTCCTGATCAATGGGACATTCTTGCTCATCCATCAAGGTGAAATCTGATGTAGGTAGCCACAGTCAATTAAACTCTTATGAAAAGGCTTGACTTAAATAATTTTTTATATTTATTTGCAGATGACTGTCTCACTTTCTGTTTTTTTTCATTTTTTCAGCTCCAGCTCTTTCCCTGACAATGCCTCAGGCCCTATTCTCTGCTGCTGCTTTTCTGCAGACTCACAGCAACACCTGGAACCTGCTGAGAGTGCCACCAAAGGAGCAGCAAGAACCCACTGGTGAGATTCTTTCAGTTACCACTCTCAAATATGAGGTTCTTGTCTGGGATTTCCATCAAGAAATTAAAAGAATAGGAATTGGTGCTTACAATTGAACTCTAATCCTGGAGCCTCTCTTATACAGGGCACACTGCAGTGTTTTGACAAAACTCTGTTGAGATTGCCTCCAAACTGAGTATCAATGTGACCTTCTCCTATAGCACAAATTATATGAATGAAAAATGTATTTTACCAATGCACCAAAAATTTGAAGCTAACAAACCTTCTCTGATCAGTGTACTGTAACTCCTGTTTCATAATTAAACCAGAACCCCTTTCCTGGACAGGTTCACTCAGCTTTGCCTTTTTTGAATAATACACCTTCAGACCAGTGCCTTGTTTTGATGTATTACAATGATAGACTGAAGAGTTCATGTAATATATCATGACAGTCAGCAGCTGCTGGACTCTAAGGATTGAGAGACTGAGCCAGCTGTTCTTCTGAAGTGTTCTCGTAATGCATCACCAGCTGATGGAAACTGGTAATGTATTACTTCAAAATGACACCAGCCAGAAAAGGAAGAGTCCAGAGGTGCCGATTCTGTATAATGAGGCATTCAAAGTATGAAACAGGGCTGCAAACTCCTGGAACAAGGTGTTGGTAATAAATCAGTTTTCTATAGTATTCCATGAGCTATGTGGCTACACAGCTACACACTGTTGTCTGATCTCCAGTGCCTCTCTGTGGTGCTGGTTTTGTGCAGACCAAAGATAACCCTAGCAGCAGTTTTACCTTCACTCTTCCTAGAACTGAACAGTTCACAATCCAAGCAACCTAGAACAGAGGATAGGGCAGAATTATATTGGCTCAACAAATTCAAGCATTTGGGATTTCTCCTCATCTTGGGATACTGTCAGAACCACTTGGATGCTACTCTTTTAATGAACTAAGCTGATCCATGACAATGGCATAGACAGGAATGGCCCCTTTGTCCTTTTTTTTGGGAGTATTGCATCCTAAAGGGACAGAATGGGCTGGCCCAGAGCACTGCAGTTGTGATTGGCTTTCCCTGCAGATTGACTGAAGGAAAGAAAGGCTCTTTTGGCCATCTCTTCATTCCTTCTTTGTTTATCTTTCATCTGCCACACATACAGAGTCAGGCCAAAGAGTAATTGATCCCTAATTATCAACATCAATGAAAAAGAAAATTATTGGAACAGATAGCAATTCTGAACATTTGGCTACAAAACTTTATCTCGTTGATGAAGCAGACTGTGTATGTGTAAAAGTATTTCCTCTAAATTTATTTTTAACCTGAGGCCAACCATGGGAAAACAGAAAAACTGGAAGAAAATATTTTAAAATCCTGAGCTACATCTCTGTGGTAGCTCTTTTAAATATCTCTTGTTTGTCAAATGCAGTACTGTTTATAATTGTGCATATATAAGCATCATCGTATCTTTGGCAAACCCTTGAAGATAAACAGGTCCTACCCTCAAATTTTACTTTTTATTTATGGATGGTTTGTACTGCATATAAAAAATAATTATATTTTACTAGCAATAATCACACTTTTCTTTCCATAGTCAAGTATTATAAATTATGACTACAAGACACTAAATATGGTTTTGTGGCATGTGATTCTGAGTCAGAAATATTCCAGTCTCATATATAGAGAAGTCCATACTCTTAGAACTTTACCAGGGGATTATTGAAGAGGAGCCTTGCCTGGCAGACTCCATACAGGATGGGATAGAGATTGTGTGCTCATGTCTCATCCATTGCCACTACTTCAGTTGCTCTCTTCATCTTTGGTGCTCCAAGGAGCTGGGGGTTTTCCACCCCTGCTTGCCATTAATCTCAAAGCCAATGATTAGCACTTTACAAGGACAAGTTCTGTAAAATCATGTCTGTAATTTCTGCAGTTGTGGGTACAAAATTGATTGTGGGTACAAAATTCCAAGTGCAAAAAAAAATCTCAGTAACCTACCAAAGATTCCTTGATTAAAAAAAAAAAAAAAAGAAAGAAAAACAAGAATTTTCTCTGCTTGCTTCTTCAGACTTCCTTGTTTCATTCCCAAAATTATATACATGATTGGCCATCAACATTGGAGTATCACAGAAACATTTTGCTCAGTCTTGACTTTTATTTTATTTTTTATATTTTTATTTTTAAAGTATTTTTGCTTTACCTCTAAATATTCTGGCTAACATACATGGGGGAAAAGTTTGTATATCAGGAGTCATGTTTGCAAGGGACTGGTGGAGAATGTCATGTATGTTCCCTCTGTGACAACATTTTGTCACATTTAAGTAATGATTATTAATATCTCCTTGAGTGAGACTTTATGGAAATCGTAATTCTGAACATGCAATCAGCTCATTTATGGCCTAACAAGTGTTTCCCTGAGCCAGCAGTTGACTGGCATTTGATCATTTTCATCTAATACAACTTATCTGCTACTATTAGACACTAAGATGGCACTTTGTCTTAGAGTTTTTGACACACAACAAGCATCTCTACTCTCTGTGAGGAAAAATCACAAAACTTGTATTTAGCTCTCCTCATAAACTTGGGCAATATGACATGTTTCTAATCCAAATAATTGTTTAAGATTATTACAATGATAATTATTGTAGTGATAATAACACATTATTTCAGCTGACAATACATTAGTTCCATGGGGAGATAAACTGCAAGGCCAATGGATTTATCTTGATTACAAAATGGATTACTATTAACTATGTTGGTAATTTTTCCATCCATGCACAAAGAAATCTCCCATTGAGTTCATTGTCTTTAGACTGAACACTGGTAAGAATTTTGTCTACATATATGTAATAAGACTGGATTCTGTACTAGTGCAATATTGTTACTGTTATTCTGTATTGTCTAGACAAGCTCCAAAAACCTATAGCTTTACTTGGCACTTCAAGCCCACAATTTCTGTCTTTCAAAACGCCTCTTAAAATTATGAAATGCAAGACAAATAAGGAATTAGAGCAACTGTGAATTTATCAGGATTTTGCAAGGCAGATTTATAGATGAGCAAGCAAACCTTAACCTAACTACAGTTTCCTGTATGTAGCAGCATGGAAGAGCTAGCTTTACTTCCCTGATCTCCACCATAAAGCCGTAGCTTTTGTTCTACTGGTGATATAAGCTTGGAACATTACAGTTGCAGCTCCTTATTATGATTTTGGACTATAGCAACTAATATCTTTGGTCTCTTTTTTTTTTTTTATTCTCATTCTGAAAAATATATAAGGACACTTGATCTAGAGAATAATTTTGCCAGTGATTATGTTTCTGTACGAAGGCAAACATACAGAGCTGTATTGTCAGAAAATCTACAGACCAAGAGTCTTTAAAGAGATTTGGATCAGAATCTGAGTTAGGACTTAATGCTTATTTACCAAATCTATTATAATTCATAGTTTAAAATCCACTCTTGTTTAGTTCATCTGGTTCATTCCTCTCCTATATCTTTATCATTGTGCTGTATTGGCTTTCTTATTTTGTCCTTACTTTAAAAAAAAATTAATTGAGGTCAAATATATTATGAAATTCTTTGGAAATTTTGATAGTTGTCATGGACATTTATTTGCTAAAAAATACATTTTACACTATAAGACTGACATTAATATGCAAATCAGTGGACTATAAAATTCATTTTCATACCTCCAGGGCAGTATTTTTATAAATACAGAAACATAATCATGCATCCTCCAGAGAACTAAAAATAATTATACAAATTTACAACAAAGCCCAAGGCAGTGTCTCCTTTTAACTGTCTGGTTTTAATATCATTTAAATCTTGTTAAAACTTAATTACCAATTTTCTTCTATAATTTAAGTGGAAGAGCTGAGGTCTAAGCTTGCTGTTTGAGAGAGAGAACTTCATCTGAGAAACAAAGGCGCCAAGGCACAGATTGACAAAACAAGATAGTACGCAGAAAAGCTTGGTAAAAGAAAAGTCATCACAGATAACAACAAAGAACAGAACTTACACCTATCTATCGACATTGTCATGGTTTAACTCAGGTCCACAATTAGGTTCTATGCAGCCACTTGCTCATCCCCTTCCCTCTTCTCCTGCCTCCCCACGGCAGAATGGGGAGGGGAATCAGAATAAAATGTAAAACCTGTGGGTTGAGATAAGAATAGTTTAACAATTTTAATAGTTTAAAATATAATAATAAAAGATAAAAGGACAGAGGAAAAACCCCAAGAAATGCAAGTGATGCCCAATACACTGGCTCCCCATCTGCCAAGACCCAGCCCATTTCCAGCAGTGATCAGGCCCCCACATCCCACTCCCCCTGTTTATACACTGTCCATAACATTCTGTGCCATGGAATATCCCTTTGAGCAGCTCAGGTCACCTGCCCCGGCCATGCTCCCCCAGCTCCTTGTGCAGCTCCTCTCTGGCAGAGCACGAGACACCAAAAGTCCTTGACTTAGGTGAAGCATTACTTAGCAAGCAAAACATCAGTGTGTTGTCAACAAGAATTCTATAGTAAATCCAAAACACACTGCTGTACCAGCTGTTAGTAAGAAAATTAACTCTGCCCCAGTCAAACCCAAGGCAAACATCCACATAAAATGGGACTGAGATGATGTCTTGTGTGACAGAAATATAAATAGACTGGAGCATATATAAAACTACATAATAATAGTTACATCTACACATACATGCTCGTATATAGGTGGTGGTTTCTTTATTAATGCTGATATAGCTCAAGCTGTATCCACCTGGGAGGGGAGTTGCAGGACAAGTGCTTTCATCCTCTTTGTTCCATGGCTGCTTTCTGGGAGACGATGAATACTCAGAACAAGGTGTAAAAGTGAGTAACTCCAAATTCAAAGCCAGCCTGGCTACAGGCTTCAGGTGATATTTGGAGTAGGCACGTTTTATCAGGAATTTCTGCTGTATTAATACATGTGGATATATATTTATTTTCTAAGGCTGCACTTTGGAACAAGATAATCTTCTCTCTTCCTCCACGACTGATAGAAGAGGTCACAACAGCAACTCTACCCCTGTATCAGAGGTATGAGGTCAGGGACGGGGCCTCAGCTTTGTACCCCAAATAAAGCACCTGGTAAGCAATTTTAAAGTAACGTAGTACTGACAAAACCTGTTTCTTTGGACTGATTTACAGAAGATTCTATACCCTCAATGTCTACTCCCTTTATATTAAAGGTAAAGCAGAGAATAGAGCATATGATTTCTCTGCACTGTGGTGCTGTGTCCCCTCACACCCTTTCCCCAGTTCTGCCTTTGCTGCCAAAAAAGACAAGGAATCTTGAAAATGGTACATTCTTGATTTCCTCCCTTAATAATACATCAACAATTTCCTCCCATCAACATGGAGACTGCTGCCTCAGGTCTATTCTTTGTGCCGTGTTTGCCAGCCACTGTTTAGTAACAAGTGTCACTGTCTGCTCCCCTGCTTTGAACCAGAACACATTCCTGTGGCCCTCACATCCAACTGAAAGCAGCTTTGTATTGATTTAATTCACCCCTTTCAGTATGACCATAGTCACAATGAGGGATGTGCATCCCAACTTCCAGCTATTGCACAATTGCCACTGGGCAGAAATTCAAGTGATTTGGCACAGCATCCTGTTGGAAATCAATTCCCATTGGTTCATTCTGTCCAGTGCATGCCTTGCCTGTGATTGAAATGCCAGGCATTTGTTAGCAATCCTGATGCCAGTATTGACAGCCATCCTCATACCACTGCTCTGTCCTTTCGGGCTGCATATTCATCGGGTGTTCATGGAAGTAAGAAAGGCAAAATATTAGAGAAGCCAGTATGTTACAGATTTCACATACTACTCACATTATTGCATTAACAAGTAACCTGTTCATTTACAGATATACATAAATTCATCCTATTTATGATGGACACTTACTATGCCTCAATTTTTCCTAGAATGATAATGCTTACATTTTAAGATGTCAAAATTATTTTTTTATTTAACTCCATAGACTACTCAAAAATATTTCATATAATAAAAGGTATCCTTCAGAGCTAGAAGTACAGTATATTTAATAATTCTTTAATAAATAAGATTTAATAGGTTGTCATTTGCACTTGTGTAAATGAGTTTGAAATCGAGGAGTTTCCCGAGCTGGACTAGGTTGTAAATATGTTGGTTTCTCTGGGCTCTGAATCCATTTGTTTATAATGACTTTTTGCCATGCAGCATGACTGCAATGGGTGTGAAAATGGAAGTGTGTTATTTTCTAGGTTGTTACTAGTTAGGCAAAAGTTAGAAACAGCACCAGAGTCTAAAGATGACCTTGCTAAATCTGACTGTGTTCTTAATCCAGAAAATGCTGCTTAAAATATTTTCAGTATAGTAATGTGTCTCTCTTTCTTGCTCTGTGGTAGAATGATCAGATTTTTTTTGCCTCGCTGGGAAGTTCTGGATCTATACTTCTTACAAGAGAGCTTTGTAATCTTGTAAGCTTTTTTAGGTAAACCTGATGGACTTGGGAATGTTCCTGAATGTACTCAAGCTATAAGCAGAGTGACACAGCACTATGGAGCCTTATTTCTGTCTCTGTGGGGGAAAATCTGAGGCTGGAAAATCTCAAATATATATGAGGAGAAGGTAATTGAAAAAAATGTTGTGAGCACATTTAAGAAATGTGATTTATTTGAACAGTCCAACTAAATGAGTTTTTATTGCTAGGCATAGGTTTTCTAGTGGTATTTCAAGAAAATATCAAAGATCACAGAAATAGCAGGATTTTGTCAAATTCAAAAATTGTTCCCAAGTGAATTGCAAGCACCTTTACCATCTTATTTCTGCAAAATGTGACATATTTAAATATTGCCAAAGAACACAGTTCTTAAATGTCAGTATGTTTTTAGGAAGTATAAAGGCTCCAAGATGTATGTCAAAAAACCAGGTTCCTCAGATGGGTGCCAGAGAAAATCTTTTTCCAAAGAAGCTTTAGAAATTTCAGTCTAATGTGCACTATTAATGTGATGCTGTGACAGCTCTTTAGAGAGCTGTCATTATCAGGCTTGTTTGGAGTGGACCATGTCAGGCAACTATAGGCTGAGAACTCAGTGCTCAGCCTTACTCGCTCTAATGTACCTTAAGCAGGCATTCACAGAGGAGCCAGTGCCTACCCAACAGTGTACCCTGCTCTTGCCATAGCTTGGAGGCCTCCAATTCCAAATAATACCCATATGTGAAAAGGGAAAAAAGCTCCTGTTTTCTTTGTTTGAGGCTTGGGAAATATTAATTCTTATCATTCATCTGAGCAGCTGGTGACAGCAGTGCTGAAATGCTGAAGAGGTAAGCAGTGGGAGGTTTACAGCATGTCTGTTTACGTTGTTTCATCTCCTTTGTGCTGAATTTCTCTGTAGCATATCCTGTCCATTTGTCACCAAGAAATAAGATATAGTGACCAAGAGAAAGTTGCTTCAAGTGAAGGATTAATTTTGTATCATGTAAGAAAGATGGCTATTGATACTGCATGCAGGAACACTTATCATGCTGATGAATTTCATGTACCTGATAGCATCGGGCACCAAAGATTCGATT
The DNA here is from genome assembly GCF_031753505.1 of Anomalospiza imberbis. Lineage (NCBI taxonomy): Eukaryota > Metazoa > Chordata > Aves > Passeriformes > Viduidae > Anomalospiza > Anomalospiza imberbis. The sequence goes on along the minus strand of NC_089687.1, from coordinate 21,114,658 downwards.
TCAACACAGCCTTCCTTGCAGTTTTTGCAAGTTCCGAGGCTCAGTTAAGCACCAGCACATTTTGAAGTTGAAGCCTTGCTGGTAAGATGGCATGGGTAGATGGAAACCTATTCAGCATAAAGTTCCAATCCTCAGTCTTTCTTTAATAGCTATGATGAAATACAGAATAGAGAATAAGGTTTTAAAGCCTTTAGTTGCTATATATCAATGGCTGCTAGTTATGGAGAGAAAAATATTTTTTTCATTAATGCTAAATAGATCTTTAACATATAGATACTAAATTTCCTAGAAGATAAAACATTCCCTTTGTACCCCACATCCCTGAAAGGGAACGTTCAAACATTTTCAAAAGCTTTCATGGGAGATAAAATATTGTAAATTTCTTTTCTAATTGACAGGAGCAGTGTAACTGCACCAGCCCTGCCCATGGGTTTGGCTGAGAACAAGGCAGGATGACGCACTGGATGCCTTCAGGTGGGTGAAGTTACCGTTTCCGTGAGTGCTGTTGTGACAGCTCCCAGCAGCAATACTGCAATCATAGCATAGCAGACTTTCAGTGTCAGGGCTGTGTTCCAGCCTCCAGTCTCTGCTCTTTTCTCCAGCCCTGCACTGCCTAGCCCATGTTATCTAAACTTAAATGACTGAAAAGTAGAAATAGAGTTCAAAACACATCAAGAAAATGACACACTTCCCACCATACTAGACTGCAAAATTTCTGATTTTGTTCTGATTTAGGATATAAACATAACAGTTTTGCCTCTTTAATTTGATGGTGTTGTAAAGGACAGAGGAATTACAAAAATGTGTTAGACAGCTCTGAGGTGGATACTAATAGACACTCCACAGATTTCCCTGTCTTCCTTGGGGCAATGGAAAATCAAAGGCTTATGATATTGGTCCTTACTGCTCTGGAAGTGTTTGAGACAGGGGTGTGGGGCAACATGTTTAGGTTTCAAAATGTCCAGATATCCCTATTGTATATTTGAGAATATAACCTCAGTCTTCAATTAAAAGGAGTGACCAGAAAATTGCTGATAGCCACGCAAAGTAACAAATTAAGAAGTAAAATAATTGATAGTCATAGCTGACCATAAAACTGCTGAATGCCTCAAAAGAGTATAAGGGTTCAGCTATCTTCCTGTATGCTTTAAGGTAGTGTCAGTGCAGTGTTGTACATGTGTTTTCCTGCAGAAGTCCCATGGAGGAATACAAAGCAAGTCAGAAAACCCATGTATGAAGATGATATCATGACTACTGCATAGGTGGAGTTTTAGTTTATCCCAAGTTATTGCTCATAAATAGTTTAGCAATCAGTTCTATCCTACGGATTATTCATGCCACTACTTGAAAGACTGCTTGATCTATTGATCAGTGAGGAAAGTATGAGAAATCAAGTTGTTGCTTAAAATTAGGTTAATGATTGACTCACTGGACCCACCAATCTCATTTTGATTAAACATTGAAAAGTTATGCTTCTGCAAAGTAATGTATTAAAAATAATTTTGTCACTTTGATTTCTTACTGATTGATTTCTGAAAAGCAAAAGTCCCTGGTGAATAACAAAAAATAACTTAAAACTGCAAGTTTTAAGTGGAGTTCATGTTAGTAAAACAGTCATTAGTCCAATTAATTGCTGTTTGTGTCCAGAGATAAATTGTTTCTTATATGCTGGAACAACAAGATTATCTCCAGGATATTTAAAACAGTGATTGCAAAATACATTATTGAGATGTACAATATTTGCATCATTTGCATGTAGAGTGAAAATTTTCTGTTATCTTTTCTCTGTTGAAGCTGTTGTTAGCAAATTCCTAGATTACTCAGAAGACTTGTTGAGATCACAGAACAAGCCTGCAGTTTTTTTTATTTGTAACAAAAACTTAAAATAGGGAAATATGTGACTATATTTTGCTTTCTTTGTGTGTAAGGTCACTTATTTAGTTTTCCCCCCCTAATATAATTTTTAGATTTTACTAGTTAAGCCCTAGGATACTGTGTTTATGTAAGAAGATAGGGAAAAAGAGTGGGAGACAATTTATTAGTAAAGAAAGACTTGTATTTGCAGGTAACAATAAGCTTCAGTAAAGGGAAGGTTTGGAAAGAAGAGCAGATTCAGTGTCAAGAGAAGTATCCAAACTAATAATCAAAATACATATGAAAAACAGTTCTGAATAATTTTTTACCATTTCTGGTACTGACTCACAATTTATCAAGCTGGTATTTTTTGAACCATATTGAAATTTCCACAAGCTTTAAATTTTGTTACCTGATTACTATCTCCACGCACCGTTTCCTTTTTTTTTTCCTTAAGTAGATGGAGTTCTGCAAAACTGCATTAATTTTGATAAGGAATACATTTCTGCAGTTATTGTAAAAGAAGATTGTCTCCATGACCCAGAGTTCAACTCAAAATTTGTGCAAGAAAATTTCAGCAGCTGCTGCACACGGTGCTTGAGTTAACATCATTAGAGTCCAGGAGGTAGGAGTTAAACCAGTGTAAATTTCTTCAGCTCAAAATTTTAAGTTTTTGCTTCTTTCAGCTCCTCTTCTGCTATTGCAAAGAACTCACTTCATAGGTGTAGCTATTAAAAAATACCAGAGAAAAATATTTTGAATGTCATAAATTACTTTTAGACTGTGAAAATGGGTTGTGTATCATGGCCATGCTTCATATGGAGGCTTCCAAAAATAGCTCAGCGGAAGAGTCTCTGCACAGAGACCCAAAAGGCCTGAATTTAATCCTGGTTCTCCAACTGATCTGCAGGGTGACCTTGGGCAATCTGTGTGCCATTTTCCTTCTTGCTAAAATGAAAATAATAATACTTATTGCCCTTGCAAAGCACTTCTAGAGTAAAGCATATGAATCAATATCTTCTCCTTAAGTATATGAAATAGCAGAGGAAACTCTTCCCACTTGCATTAGTGTGCTTTTAGCATTTAGAAATGTGAAATTTTAAAGATTATTACATAGGAGGGAGAAGCCCAGAAGTGTTCCCCTAATCAATAAGTTGCCAGCTGGAATGCAAAGGAAATCAAGTTAATGTACCATTTAGTGTAACAAAGAAGAAAATATATCCTTTCAATGTGAGCATGGCAGCTATCAGTGCAGTCATACTGTATTATCTAGCTGGCTTGCGTGCTGGTGTGGCAGTAGAACAATATGAAACACACAGTTTGAAATCCCTACACTAGTTTTCAAGACTTACAGTTCTCCTGAAGAGATCTGTCAGTTTAGACAGAAGGGAAAAGCTAGACTTAAGTGCTCTGACCATGTGTGTGCGCGCCTTATTCCACACTTGGGGGCTTCCTTCCCCCTGGAATGTTGCTTTGCTTTCCCCAGCAGATCACCAGCACAAGTTGTCTTGGCACAGTATGCTTTACAAGAACGACAGCAAACACGATTTTTCACTTGTGTCCATAGGCTTTTAACCTGCAGAGCCTTTTCGCAGTCCATGCAGATGGATTCATTGAGCTCGAGTATTCATGCATTGTTTGTGTAATATCTCTCAGTATTTTTATCAGGCACTACACAAGTCCAGTGTCATCTACTGTGCAGCCTAGGTGAGCCCTGGCAGTAATTAAAGTATTTTAAACCATCTGCTTAATTGCATAAAAAATACACTGATGAGCTTGCACTGTTTGAATGATCTTCAGGAAACTATTAGGCTAAAGCAATTCCCTCTTGTAATGTTTAACTAATTCACAATGTTTGTTCTGTGAATTACAGTTGGTCTTTACACCATTTGTTAGTCTTACTTGTAGCAGAGCCCTCCTTGCTGCTACTGAGCCAGAAGATTCCTCCTGTTCTTCTTCCCTCTGCTTTCTCATCTCTGCCTGCCAAGCTCTTCATTGATGTGAAGACTTTGGGAGCTGTGCATGAGAGAAGCTGGGCAGTAAATTCCAGCCCTCTCCCTTCCCAGCCGTGCTTGGAGCCTTGACCCTGAGCGAGGAAGGATCCTTGTGCCAGCCGTCACCTCTGCACGCTAGCTCTGTGCCAAACACCCGCCATGCTCACTCAGGGCACCTCAGTCTTTGTGCCAGGGAGAACAAGAGATGCTGGAGCAGCGTAACCAAGCTGCACTTCCAGCTTCCTTGTCCAGCTGAGTGTCTGCAACCCAGGCTGGGTCCTACAGCAGAGCACGGCCATTTCCGTGGGCTTTCGCAGCAGTGGCATTAGGTCATGTAGCCACGCTACCAAGTGGCCCCTCCCAGAGAAACAGGACAGGCTTCCAGGCCCAGGTGCCTCAGGAGCCGTTCAGAGGGCAATGGGTGAACAGGGACAGTGGTCTGGCATTGTCACCTGGGGGACCTTCCCCTTAGGGCTGCTATGGAGGCATGGCACAGCACAGCACGGCATCTGCACATCCCAGCTTCTCCAAAATGGGGAGGCCCCAGCTGCCTGCAGCTCTGGGTTCTGCAGGCACAGGAGGCAGTGTCGGCCATTCCTGCTGCATGCCTGGCTCCATCACCCCTCTGCCTCCCAGCCAGAAAAACCAGGAAACACAGGAGAGAAGGCTAGTGAGGATATAGATAAGAACTGTAGGCTAGCAGACCTGCTTCAATTTTCATTAAAAGTCAATAAAGTAATCCTTTCCTAAGGATTGGAGTCAACCCATCATGAAGATTGTTTGAATATTCCATCCCTGCCACATGGGCAAGAGTCAGTGGGTAGTTCGTCCTGAGATCAAGCCCCACCCTTTCTGTTCAGAAATTCCCCTGTTTAATTAAACTGCCTGAATGTCTCCCAAAAGCCACCACGTAAGTATCTAATAGCCTGGATTACGAATATTAGGATAGTATGAGGTGATACCATTAGATGATAATCTAATAACCATAAACTGAAATAAATGTTTATACATTTTACTTGATATATACACTAAAAAGAAAATTTGCTGTTGGGTGTGGTATAATGTTTATGATTGAATGCTTTATTCATACTTGTATGTCAATCTATTAGTGTGCTGTTAATTCAAATGTTACTATGATGTATTCTATCGCCGTTAGCACATTTATCACAGGTAGATGTGAAACTTAGACAAAGGTGTACATTCTCATTAATGATGAGCAGCCTATTCATCTTACTAGAGTGTAATTAATGTTAGTTACAATACTTAATTTTTCACTGTTTGTCATGGTGCATATTTAGCATTTCTTCTTTCCTTTATCAATCTGCTCTCCTAACACATGAGCACAACAAAAAGATATATGTAAGTATCTGACCTGTTTTGATGCCTAATTTTTATACTTTTCCAAGAACTGGAATATTTTTAATCTTATCCTGTAGGCAGCACAGTTAGCTAAAAAAACAGACTGGAAAGTGTTGTCCATTGCTTTGGGGTTTGGGTTAATTTCATTTGTAATAATAACATAATCAGATAGTGGAGTAAAGCAGGGCACACCATGAAGACACAGGTACTACTTGCTGTAGTGTTGTGCTGTGCTTGTGTGGGCTTGTAGTGGTGCCAATTGTTCTCCTGGATTTTCAATTACATGGTTTTTGTACTCTAAGGTTGTTAGTGCTAGTTAAATACGTTGTGTGAGCAATGCAGCTCCAAAACCAATAGAAGCATGGAGTATCTGAAAAGCGTACGTTATTCTGTAAATAAGTGCTACAAGAGCTTGTTGTTACACTTTAGGAGCATTGCTTTGTCAATAATGTTGTTAGCAGTACAGTGCCAAACCACAGTCCCATGTGCAGTGGTGCAAGAGGGGAAGAAGTTATGGCTAATGTGTCACACAGCAGGCGGGAAACAAGTCCTGCAGAGGTGGGTAAAAGGGACTGAGCACTGTGAACACATTCTTGGATTTGCTCCCCAGCATGCCAGTAAATCCAGCTGAGCTGGAATCCTAGGATAAGTCCCTATTTTTGTACTGGTCCCAGAAAAAATACAATCACCTTAGCTGAAACCTGGGCATCAAAGCATTTTTATTTCATTTTCATCTATAATTCCCAGTAATCTGGATTGAAAGAGAACTGATCCTTCCATTAATTGTTGTTGAATTAAATATTTTTAGGAAAAATATTTGAGTTGGGTCAACTGAACGCATGAGGTGCGGAATGGATTTGGGATGTGTTTTCTCAAAATTTCAAGGAACTGTCTCTGAGAGAAAGCACACCAATTCCTATTTGTTAGTCTCTTAAATGGTGGATATTATGCTTCTAATCTATTAGGAATTAGCTGATTTTTTCTGTGAATTGACTTATTTTGTAAACCACTGTTCATGCCAGGCGTCAAGCTGATCACATCTCCAACATAATGACATCCATCTTGATGTCATTCATTTGATTTCATTCGAACCATCAAGAGCTTGCAGAAAAACATAAATCTATTACAAAATCCTTAAAATAATGCATTTGTATGCCTTGGATTAATTTCCTTTTGATGCACCACAATTGAAGTATAACGGAATCAAACACAGGAATTTAACATATTTCAGTATGAAAATTCAATTTGGACACAATTAAAAGTGGGTTTAATTGTAGTTTAGTAGAAAATTAAGAATAAATACCCCTAGCTAGGTTTAGGCATTTTCAACAAAATGATAGTTGAAGGTGCTCCATAGTGATTGAAGTATAATAATAACCTTTGATGTGAACAGAATTGAGTAGGGCTTTTTCCCATGCTACCAAAGTAATACTTTATAACAGTGACTTATATTTCTATGACTGCACCAAAATCTTCTTACTAAAAAAACCCTTCCTTAGAATTTTCTATGGCAAAATGACCAAAAAGTTTTCCATCTAATAATAAAATTCCTAAAATAATAAACTTTGACATTCTCTTTCTACCCACTTATCCCTCAGCCCTGACTCATTTGAATACAGGGAATTGCTAAAACGAAAATGTCTCTTTTTAACAGATAAAGATTAAATGCAAAGAAACTATGAAGTTGCCTTTAACCTTCATAGCACCACAAAGCTAGGTATAACGACAAACTGTAAAACACACCAGAAAAATGAGCATTACACTCCATTTTGATTTGCCCATTTTGCTTTCAAAAGGAATTTATAAAAACAGCCCGGAACAATGAACATTTGAACTCAAAATGGTCCAGGTTTATTTTTACTCCAAAAGAAGAAGTCTCAATAGAGATATTGATTTTCTAGCATTCATCCAATATTGCACAGAAAATGGACCTGACCTTGCAATCCCTAGTGGAGACATGGAAGCAGTCATTACAGTCATGGTTCCCATTGATTTTAGTGGGATTACTTGCATAAGTAAGGGTTTTCAGGATGTGACCCAGTGTCCCATTAGCAGTAAGACCAAGTGTACGTGGATGTCAGTCCCACTCTGTTCAGCAGGGTGCAGTTTATGTTCCTGTCCTATATTCATCCTATGATTTTATTCCTGCCTATTTATTCTACATATTTTTTATTTTCTGTCCCAGAGAGCCTCATCACTGTGAGTTATCTCTGGTGAGAAGTACCAGTCCTCCTGCCTGCCTTAGCAGGTTTTTATCAGTGTATCGTCAAATGTCAGAGTTGATGCTTGCACTTACAGATCCTTCTTCCTTTGGTTCTGTTGTCTGTGATTATTTTAAAAATACTTTGGACTAGGCACTACCTCTCACTTTATTTTTTTAATCTCTGGACCAAATGAGGAGGAGACATTACTGTACTTTGCAAAGTAAACACAGAGTAGTGGAAAACTAAAAAAACTCAGTGATTTTTTTTTTAACCCTTGGAAGGTTTCTTGTGCCCCACGGCTCCTACAGGAAAGCTACTCCAGAACCTCACTGCTCAGATGGTTAGAATCCTCTTAATTGTGACTATAACTCTACCACCAGCATTTTATTCAGGTTTATTCTTGTGACAAGCTTGTCTTTTACCTCAAAAGATTATTTTCTAATACTCACATTAGTGAGTATTTCCTCACTAATGTAGCTATGGTGCATCTTTTTGTTTCATTAATTGTGAACAAGGTGCAGGAGAGGTGTGCAAGAAACAGGATGACAACATGCTTGCACAGTGCCTTGCACAATTGCCCAGTCATGGTTCAGGGCTCCATAGGCTGACTTTGTTTCAGCAGTGAATAATAATGACCCTCCAGAACACACTGCATGCTTTATTCCAGATGGACACCATTAACTCCTTCAATTTTCATTGAGATGCAGAGCTTTAGAACAAGAATACTAGCAATTGATTATTTTTGTCAGTGGTATTTTCAAAGAAATGAAGAAATGAAATGTACAGTATATTTCAGTTTGCAATGATCATTCTGTTGTTCCATTTGCAATGGAAATGAGCATATAACATATTCATGTGTACAGATAAGGAAAATGACAAACATTAACATCTCTTGCTCTATTCATTTATAATATTCAGTTAAAAAAAAAATCCTTCCACTCCATAGTTTTTAGTTTTGTTCCTGTAGCACAATGCAAAACAAAACAAAAACAAAAAAAAAAAAACCAAAAAAAAAAAAACCCACACAAAACAAAAAGAAAAAAGAGAGAATTAATGGGTAAAATAAATTTAACTACTTTCTAAGCAAGTTTCCTGAAAATTAATATAATCTAAATCACAAATTCTTTGCAAATCTATTTAATAAAAAGATATAATTCCATGTCAAATTTTTAGATTTTTATATGACTTTTAAATATACCGTCACGTATGAAATCAAATAAACCAAGAGTGTGGCCAAGCAGCCTTTGATGTGCGACTCAGCCTGTTTAAGCAGACTGCAGTGTTTGCCTTCTCAGTGTCAGTCCATTTCTGCACAATTTAATCTGCCACTAAAGAGAAGATTTTTGTTTTTATGGGTATAAAACAGTATGCCAAGGATAAATCGGTGCAGCTTGCCTTCCTTAAAATTTTAAGGACAATCTGAAAGTGCAGCTCTTTCCTTTTCTCATCTCAATGGGATGCTAACCTAACAATCACAATTTTAGGACAGGGAAATTGTTTTGAGCAGAAATAAATTGTCCTGCCAGTATTGTTTCATGGGGTAACATTAAAGTACATTGGGCCTGGGGTTCATAGCTTATGTTATCTGGTTTTGGAAGACTGGGGTGAAAGCAAGAACATGTAGAGAAAGAAGAAGAATTAAATATGAGTTCTAGATAGTTCAACTGAGTTGAAGCAGTTCAGCAATAGACATCCCAGAATCCTGTAAAGAGGCTTATTCTCCAGCATCCTTGCCTGGCGCATTGCCATGTCCTGTCGGAGCCCCCGAGGGGGCTTTCTCTTTAAGTGTGGATTCCCTTTTTTCCTCTTTTGTTGAGGTATCTAAAGATGTTGGGCTTTAACTTACGGCTTGTATTTGCTGAACAAAACAGGAAAAAATATCTGTAGTTTTCTCTGCAGCTGCCAGGAAAGAGAAGTCCATTATTTGTAGCTCTAGGGGAGCAGCAGAGGAGGGGTCTTTTTGTCTGCTTTCCAAGACCTGGAGTGGAGGCTATCGAGGTCTGGGAAGGGCAGCTTGGGGTAGCCACAGCTGCAACTGCACCAGGGTTTCTCAGGAAGGCTCAGGCTGGGCAGGAATCTGTGTGTGGCATTCATACCTCACCTGCTGTGAAACAGAGTTCTCAGCTTTGGATCTCAGTGAAGACAAAATGAGCTGCCCCTCAGGAATATGGAGCTGAGGCTGGCCTGTCCACAGTTGTCCTTCCCCCTGGCAGCACCTCAGGGCAGCTGCTGGCACCTGCAGAATGTATCCTGCCAACGTGGCCGCAGAACAGCAATGCCACAGGTATAAAATCCTTATGATCAGACGCTCCCCATTGTGACCCTGAACAAGTTAATCACATCGCTCCTCTTGAAGGTTCATACTGCCATAATATAATTTATGTGGGCCCTCAAAGATAGATGGAGACGTCAGCTACTGATCACAAGGAATTGCTGCCAGTCAGTCTTTTTCCATCCTTGTGATCTGTTTTAAAAAATATTGTATGATTCAAAATTATACCTGTAAAACCTACAAGTAGAAAATTACTGTGTGCATTTATCTTTAATAACAACCTTGAGAATATTTATAGTACTAGTAGAGTAGAATGTGTTATACTAGTTTATTTCCCAGTCTGTTTTAAATGATATTATTCATTAGTAGTTGTGAAGTGGTATGACATATTTTTTATGTTGCTTGTTTGTAACAAAGGTTCTTAATACCTTTTCATAATCAAAGGGGATAAATGCTAACATGGAATATGGGAAACTGTGCTTGCAAGAGCACAGTGTTGTCTTAGGGTATTAAATTAGCATTTGGTGCTGCTCTGCTTTGTGTGCATTTCTAGCAAATGTTTCAGCTACAAATCACTATAATACACCTGTATTCTGGTTCTTCATATAGCATTTAAATCCTGCCAATACTGTGTCTTATAAATATAAATATGCAATTTAATTTAATTCAAGCATGCAACACATAATTTTTTCTTCTAATTAAAATATGATATTGCAATATGGGAGCCGCCTGGGGCAAACGGGACGCATCGGATTGCCAAGCCAAAGGGAATTCTGAGGCAGCTCTGGAGGCTGGCAGGGGAAGGGGCCAAGCCGCTGAGCCCTCGGCGCAGGGCCCCAGCGATGCCCGCCCGGAGCCGCGGTGCTGGCGGAGCCCGCAGCCGCAGCCCGGCCTTGCTGGCCCAGCGCAGCCCCTCGCTGGCCGCGCTGCTGCGGGCACGGCCCGGCCGCGGCTGCCCCGCCGCCCTGCCCGTCCTGTGCGAGCCGCCAGAGGCGACACGGCCGTGGCAGCGCCGAAGTTGGCTGATAGGCAACAGAACTCGGATCGTTCTGGGGAGGAGGAACTGCCCCACGGCAGCAACTCGAGGGATTCCTATAACGCTCTCTCAGAATCGAGCAAAACAACACGAATAGGCCTTCTGCATAATGATTCAAAAACTGTTAATGGCCATCTTTAGTAACATAGCAACGGCCAAACCCTTGAAAAGAGGAAGTTTTCATTGAGAAAGCGTTTCATTTTAAACATTGAAATTTGGTATAATGTAGTGTCTGAAATAAGTTTTGAAAGGAAGCTGATGATTAAGAAGAAATGCAGTGGGCATTTAATAAATGGAGGAGCCGCAAGATAATTAACTGGCATGCATAAAGATTCATGCTTTATACCAAAATTTTAATTTTGCACATAAATGTGCCTGATGTAGGCAGCATTTAATCACCTAGCTGACAGGAGTAACTACTTTCATTTAACCTTGACTGAAGATCATGAATTCTAACAGGTTTAATTGGATACATCATTTAACAGAATGAACAGAGCAAATTTTTCTCAATTCATAGGTTCTGATTGACATGCACCAGCAATAAGGCGTTGCACAATTAAAGCTGATCTGTATTCCTGGCCTGGGCAGCAATTGCCATAGTGATGTGACACTGTTTGATCACTGTGGCACTGAAACTATACTGAATTTCCCCTTGTTTTGAAAAGGGCAATGCTTTAAAAAAAAAAAAAAAAAGAGAGCGAGAAAGATAAAGAGATTTTGGCACTTTTTTTTTTTACATTAATCACATTTATATGCACAAACTGTAAGGGAAGGAACTTGTCTTGTTATCAGTAACTCAGAGGAAAGAAGGAAAAATGGTATATTCTTTTATCCATTTAGCACATTATTTACAGAAAGTCAAAAATGTGTATAGTCAAATGAATTGTAACACATTAAGGGCCTGATTGTTCTGGGCTTCTGTTTGAATAGGAAGTCATTCTGTGCAGCTCCACTATTCACCTGCAGTTTGGCCTCTCTGTCCTTGCCCAAATCAGTTCCATATCACAGATATCTTGCCAGCTGAGTCAAGACACTGAGAAGGGGTATTGCAAATGAGGTAGAAAAAGATGAAAGGGAAGATGTGGTACCCAACAGTAAGGTGCTAGATACTTTTCCTGGCACACAGTGTTTCATATGAAAAAACCTTAAAAAAATACATGGAGGAGTTGGCAACTTCCAGTTCCCCATATTGTTCCTGCCAGCACTTTCTCTGCCTCTGGCACCTTTCACAAGTTCTGGATTTGACCTTCATGAACTGGAATCGTTCTTCTGCTCTTCAACCATAAACATATACATACATATTCACACACACAGACACACATATATATACACAAATGTGTTCTTTTATGTCTCTATCTTTGACTTAAATTTTTGCTTCCAGTACTTCCTTTTAATTTTTTTCTTTTATAGGAAGGTTTGCCAAACAATAAATGGTCTGAGGGCAGAGAAGCACACAGTGTGTTTCAGCCTGGCTCAGTAGAGCCAAAACTGCGTTAAAAAATCCTTCCTAATTCCTGAACGACCTCTGAAAAATCTTTAAGGAAGTTCTGCTCCACACCATGAGCATTGCAGCATCCATGCTCAGAACAGCAGGTAGCTTTTCCACATTTTTTTTCTCTGCATTCCCTTAGCTTCAGTGCCTAAGTGCTGGTCCTTGATCTCACCTGAAGACAGGCCTATTGCTATCCATCTGACAACCTTAACTTCTTTTTAGGCAATATATATACATATCAAGCAACAAGATTTGCAGGAGTGCATTGCAGTGGAAGACAGAAATCTTGGGGAAAGCTGGAGTCCTGGTTGGCTCAAAGACATGAACTTTAGAATCAGGACAACTAGATGTATCAGAAAAAGACTTTTCTGGTCATTTTAGAAGCCTCTAAAATTCAATTACTGGCAATACCTTCCTCTGTCAGAGGTATTTCCCACATGATTTATTGTAATACTGGCAAAGGTATTTGTCAGTATAATTCATCACTCACTAACATTTTTAAGTTTCAGGTAAATGATGGGATCACATCCCCAGCCTCTGCAGCCTCATAGTGTGCCTTGGAACCACAGCAGGTGCTTTTCTTCATGCATGGCCAGTTGTCAGTCAGTGCGTGGATCTTCCCTGTGCAGGAAGGAGAGGCAGGATTCAGTCAGCATGGCCTGGCCAGCAGGACACGTTTTGAGCACAGGTGTTGCCTGTGCTCCCCTCACACAGCAGCAGAAGTAACCTGTCCCCACTCTGCCTGCTCCTGAGCCACTCTGGGCTGCGTGAGTGCTGCAAAACTGCTGGGCCCTTCTTTAAAGTGTATCTTTGGGCCCCATTTAGAAATGCTTGTGCTGTAATTTATTCCAAAATTCTCCAAGCCTTCTAATAAAATAGCTATCTGTCCCAACACACAGCTCCTTTTAATGTCCTGTTTTACACACAGGTTTTACTTCATGGTGTCCTCAAGGCAGGAAGACTTGAGGCACCCATTCAGCATTTCCCTAGGGAGATTCCCGGGGCGCCCTTTGGCCTTCCCCAAGGCTCACAGAGCTTGTCAGCAGCACAGCTGGGATAAAGTACAGCCCTCTGCCAGGAGCCGTGCTCAGCTCTGACTTTCCCTGGGGAATACTATGACATTCAGTAGAGCTGCTTGGACACATATTTGCCAAGCTGAAGGGAATACATATTTGCTGCTGGAGAGAATAATTTCTCTGGCTGCCCGGATGGCCCCAGCCCCAGCCACTGGCTGTGTTCACGGGCACCCAGTGACACCAGTTCTGGAGAGCCTTGCTCTGCTGGGGCCTTACAGCACCTTTCTGACCTTTCCTTTATCAGCTCCCCAGCCAGTTCATCCTCTGCACTCAGAGTCATTTGGGTGCTCTGCCCGTGACTCTCTGGAGTTGCACGTTGTTCTTGCCTTGTCTTCATATTCAGCCATCCGTGCTGAATTATCTTCCATGCCTCCCTCTGGGAATAACCAAGGCTTTGACCTAGTGGGACTGTTTGTGTGCTCAAATGTTTTGATGTACCAGACACTGAGCTGCTTGCTCCCAAATCTAAGGTGGCTGGGGATTTCAGGCTGTTTTCAGAAACAGTGTGTGCACTGGGAAGCATAATCTAACTGAAAAAGTCAGCAAAGGGCACTGACTTGTGCATTTTCAAGTATTTTGTCTATAATCTTTAAAGCTTTCTGTTTTCTTTAGTTCCTAAATAGCTGTCTTTTCAAGTTTGGGATCTGCTATAGAAGATATACAGCTGTAATAAGAAATATATTTAGATTCATTTCAGAATCCTTGGGGAGAAGGGGATATTCCTTTTTTACTGATATAAGATCAAGTTTGTTATTTCATTTTGAAGGCTGTTCTGAACAAATGGGGGAAATCAGAAGACCGGCCCCACTTTTCCCCAGGTTTTTCTGAATCCACCTTTGGACTGCAACCTAAACAAAATTCTGAGCGCAGTTAATGTTTACACCTTTCTTGCACTGTTAATTTAACTTTCAGCAGTATAAAATGGGATAGCAGAAATATTTTTATGTGTTCTTACACTGTCCAAAGTTGTTTGTTACTGTTTTTATTTGAAGGAACTAGACACAATCCTGGCTGCCTTAACCACTGCTTTTGAGAGAGCTACAGCTGAGAAAATCCGCTGCCAGGAAGAAGTGAATAGAACTAACAAGGCTATTGAGCTGGCCAACAGATTAGTGAAAGGTCTGAGGTGAGGTCCTACAGGGCAGGCTAATGAAGCAGCCTACAGAAAGCACTTCTTTGTTATACACTACTGATCTGGCAATAACAGAGGCACTTAGCAAAGAACCTGATGAGCTGAAAAAATTATGTCATTATCATTCTTTTTTTTTCATAATAGAAACATGGTTTTGACCTTTGCATTTTCTTACATTTTTGCTTCATTGTGGTATATCTTAACTGTAAGATTACCTGGTAACTAACTTATCCACCAACATTAAGGGAAGTAGTCAATTGTGGATATTGACAATGAAGGCAATTTATTAAAATGTGATGACTATATTTGTAGCAATTAAACAACACTAATGATTCTGCCCAGGATTTGGATACATAGAATCTAATATAATTTGCACTACTTAGTTAAGCAATATGATAATTCTCTAATTATCTTTCTGAGATTTGCAATGGGTATTTCAGGAGAGAATAAATAATGGCAAAGCCATGAATTATCAAAAATCCATATTGTCTGTTGATCCAGGCTGGCTCAAGGGAATCCATACTCACTGATGGATTTTTTCATTTATTATTCATCTACTGATAAGACTGCTTTTTATACACACACACACATACACTTTTTACAGATACTTTATTTTATTGCAACATTCAATTAGGAAATCTCTCATGGTGGCTCACTGCCACTACAGTTTTTGTCCTCTTCTACCCAATACTTTCAAGCTGAGTTTGATAACCAAACACATAGTATACAGCAAAAATAGAAGATCCATTTGTTATTGAGCGAAATTATATGGCTGAGTGTAGCTAGTGGAACTTAAAATATAAAACAAGGTTTAAGAGTTATTTCTTGAATCAATAGAAAGGATTTATTGACTAAAGGGGAGGGAGGGCAGTGCAGAAGACCCATTGTTTCTGTTTAAAGAAGCAAGATGAATGCATTTAGAATGTTAGCGTCCTGGCTGAAAGTGTAATGTATTTTAGTGATTAATAATGCCTGTAAAACTAAACCATGTACCTAATACAGAATAATAAAATAAATAACATAGCAGACCTCTTTAAAGTGTGACAATAAATGATTGTTCTAATATTTCCTTCCACCTAACATATCATATTGTTTGGTTCTCCCATGTGCCTCCTGCTGGGCCTGACAAGTGCTGGAATAGCATACATAGAGAGATGAAAGGCAAAGTGTGGGTATGCTGGGGGGGAGGCATAATGAAAAATAATCTAAAGGAGGAAACAGAGATGAAAGGAAAGAAGGAAAGTTAAGCCATGCGCTAGATGAAGACAGTAAAATGAGTTTTAATGGAAAGTCCTTCAGCTAGTACCTCCCAAAACACCAGTCCCATGAAGAAGGTGGCCAGCTCAACAGATTGGTGATGGGAAATAGAATTCATTCCTGTTGTTAGCTGTACCACACTTGGTCAAAGGCACTAATAACCATATGACAGCTATTTAGTGACTTATAGGAAAAAATCTGTTTTAATCTACTCTGTGGTAAATAATAGGTCACTGTTTACTATAAGCAAACTGTATAATACTGACACTGCTATACTGTCAGTCCTGGCTGTTTCTTTGCCTTATTTTTTTGCTGAGAGGACACTCTCTTATTTCTCTAGCTGTATTGTTGTGAGGAGAATTTCTCAAGAAATATAAAAATAAAATTATTCACAGAATTTTTTATAATAAGCAAACATGTAAACATTTATTTATTAACTAGTTTTACAAACCCACCTTTACCATGACAATAATAGCAAGTAACCAAATATGTGAGTTTTCTTCTAATTCTTAGGGAAAGTGTTGACCGAACAGCAGAAAAGCTGATTGTGTCTAGCCAAGATCCCAGGGAAAAGCTTGCACCAAGTGTCACATCAAATCTCTTATTGACTTTATGGCATAAAAGATCCTGCCCAGAAGTAATTTTTTTTCTACCTTCTTCTCCGAGCCCTGGCATGCAAGGTCTGTTCTGGGTGGTTGCATGAGTAGCTGTTACTCTGTACCAAGGAATTCTTTGCTTCTGACAGGTGCCAATTATGCTGTGGACATCTGCCCTGAAGGCATTGAATCAAGCTGACAACTCATTTTATATCAATCAAACAACAACCATTTTCAATAATTTCCCATCCAGCTGGGACTGAATTTGCACAAGTGATCTATGTATTAGAGACATTACCAATCCACAGAGACATTCAAAACCATGATTATGTTCTGTTTTCCCACAGAAACTCTTGCATCTGCACAAGAAAGCAACAACTTCTTCCACTATGCAGGAGGATGCTGACAACTCAATTTTGGTCACTTGCTGCCAAGCTCAACTTGCAACAGCCAACTCACGTCAGACTAGAAGGAGATTTTTATGCCCAGGCTTGCCATTTGAAAATCCTGTCTGTTGGTCCCCTAATCGATGTGGATCTGTGAATCTGCAAGGTAATACTTTAGTATTCACTGCTGTTTAGCCACTGTAATGGGCATTTTTTTAACAAACACATAGTAAATGAATGGGAGTTTTAATCCTGTTTTCTTACTAGAAAAGGAGAGCTGGACTTATCACCAATGCATTATTAGGAACAAGAGAAAATATGATGCAGAAATGTTCCAGATGGTAACATTTCTTCACTGTGATAGTTTATTTTCAAAGTGGTACTGGCATGAGCCCAAATCTCATTCTGCTTTGCACAGATAATACCTTCTTCACAGATATATATTTTTAAAATACACAGTTAATCACAAAAATGCCTGGCACTGATTCAATTCCCTTTCTGACCCATTAAACCGTGATGTTGCTTATACAAATTCCTTCAAATACTTTATTTAATAGAATAGTACATTTGGAGGCAAGGAATTAGTAAAATGTTCTTCTGGAATGGACCAAAACATTCCCTTTGCTAGTGTTTGAAGTACCTTTTGCTATCTGACTGGAGCTAGAGGTGACAACTAACCCACAGACCTAGGGAATACGGTTAGCAAGCCAGAGCAGTAGGCAGGCTCTCCTTCTTCTCGTATTCTGTCAAGTGCTGTGCCTTGCTGTTTGCATAAGGGACCAGCTTTTATTATTCTACTCTGTCCCTGCTACTGTGCACCAGGGCAGCACAAAGCAAGATTTAGTGCTTGGATATGGTATTTGCTTGATAGCAATTGTTATAGTTAAGGCTGTGCTGAGATTTCTGTCTTAACCTGCTGTTCTCCCATGCTCAGAATATTCTTAAAAAAAAAAAAAATCCCTTTCATCTGAAATTTTTCATGCTTGTTATCAGCTGAAATATAGGGGTTTTTTTGGCAAGGCTGAATAAAATTCATTCAAATTTGAATTATGCAGGGAAGTGGGTGTAAGGAGAATGGTCTCTTTTTTGCACATTCATAATTCACAAAAAAAGCTGCATATTACAAGCTGAAACTTTCCAGGTGGCTAGTTTTGACTGAAGGGTAGTCTTCATGCTAATTACAAAGAGAGAATGACTGAAAGAAAAATGAAAGAGAAAAATTAAAAATGACACATATTGTGATTAACTCATTTGTTTTGTAGGTGTGTCATACAAAAAATTACATTGTGAGCCACTTAGAGCAAGTTTAAAGTAACAATTTCATTTAAGTTAAGATGAACTACCATAATTATATAATATCAATGTTTTGTGCTGCAATTTCACTAAGAATCTCCCTACAGAAGCTGCAGAAGCTTTTACTTATGCAAATGTGGAAGCTCACAGTGAAATCAGTGCAGAATCTTATGAATCATTAACTTTGGCCAGAAAGCCAGTCTGGGGAAGGGGGGAATGGTGTGCAGTGGCAGCAACTGTCCCTATGCTCTGGGTCTCCCTGAACGCTGGACTGCTGAGGAAAATAACTTGGGGTTTTTGCAGTTTCTTCCAACTTAATACACTGAGTGTCAGGGACAGCAAACCACTACATCTTTGTTACTCTCTTTTCCTTGCTATATTCCCATATACTTGTGGACATAACAGGCAGCACATAATCTGACCAGCACTGTGTGACAGACCCTCCATGGTAACAAAGGATTGCTTCAGCAGAAGGTACCTGGGCAGCAGAATCTGGGAGTGTTAGAACAGTCTCCCTTAACCCATGGAAAAAAGGTACTGTGACATGCAGCTCCAATTTCTCATAAAACACCTGGAGATAAAATACAAATATATAAATAAAGCAATATAACTGTAATTTTAAACATCTGAAATAACTGGCAATGGTTCACAAAGTACTTTCTTACTTTGCTCCATATGGAGCAAAAGTTAGTTCAGAACTTCCCTACTACTAAGTTCCCAGTAACCTACTGGAGGCCAAAGAAGGACTGTTGGATTCAGAGCAGGAATCCTCATCTTTTTTTATCCCTTGAATTTTGGGTGAAGTAAGGACAAATAAATTTTTCCCAGTGATGCTGCTTTTTTTTACAAAAAGACAAGTGAGTGAATTCTGAGACACACCAGCTTCTGTAAGTAGAAATTTAAAACTTAACCTTTATTATTCCAGGTCCCTATTACAGGAACAAAAGGTCTCGATCCAGTCACTGAGTGCGTGGATGCTACAGCAATTGCTAAATAGGAAAGTGACAGCAGTGCCTGGCAATAATATGGCCAGATAAAAAGTCCTTGGTCTTATGTTTACAGTCATCATTGGTATAAGATCAAACCTCAGCACTGGGGCAAAACTGGATAAGAGTCACATCTGTTTCAAGATATAAATTATCTATTTGAATCAAAAAGGGACAAGTGCTAGCGAGAGTAAAACTGATGCAGAGTTATGAAGGAAACATGGCAACTCTCTTTCTTCTGAATGCCTGATATTGCCCAAGGTGATAATGCCCCAGTAACCATAACAACTCTGCTCAAGCCCTTTCCTACTTTCCATTCATCGCAGTATAATGAATGGGATACCGTTTACTGGCATCGTATGTCATGTTTTTCATCAGCCCTGTACTGGGATGACTCTATAGGTGTGTGTCATACTGCAGGTATTTCTTGCTGGTGGTCCTGTTCTGGCAGAAACTTGGAAGAAATTATTAATCTTGTACTTAACCCAGTACTTGCAAGTTATGTTCAGAGTATTTTTAATAGTCTGTTATTTTCTTCATCAGGTCTCTCTCTGATTATGTTCTACAGGTATTCAAAGTAGCTTCCTCTGAAAAGTCTTCCTGCACCTGTATGATAGTTACATTAACTCACAAGGATTGCAGTACCCAAAACATGTTGACTCCAGCTGGATTTTTACTTGTCTATTTTTCTTATCTTATTTGCACCCTTGCATGACCTACAGTTCAATGACTGCAATTTGAGCACTCCTTCCTATCTAGCTGAACAATCTTCCCCAACACACCACCATGCTGATGTGTAATCACTCAGGAGACATAATCATTCACTTAGAACTAAAATATCTCTCCTACCGTTTGCTCCTTGCCTCCATTCTGCCCTTTTTCTCTGATTTATTGCACTATATTCCTTATGGAAATATTTTGACATCCATCCCCTCTATTCAAGTCTCATACCCACCCTTGGAGGGAGTGCTTTGAACAGAGGAAGGCCAGGATGAGTGTGTATCTCATATACTCACCCTTTTATTCCAGTGTCATTTCCCCCACCTCCTCATTATATTCTTGAGTCCTTCCCCTCCTTCTAGTTTAGCTGTACCTACTATCTTTCCTAGAGCTGAGTCCTCCCTTCCCTCCCCTGCCCCTCTAGTAAATGTCAGAAAATATTTCCTCACAGCCTCTGCTACTGAGGATTGTGTCTGAATATAGGGATCCTGAACCCCAGCCTTGTCTAAACTCTCTAAATCACTTGACCCCAGAAAGGCTGCCACAGGACAGCACTTACCTACAGTGCAGGCTGGAGTGAAAGTGCTGTTAAGGCACTGAATTCCTCCAGCTCTGAGATC
Source organism: Anomalospiza imberbis (assembly GCF_031753505.1). Lineage (NCBI taxonomy): Eukaryota > Metazoa > Chordata > Aves > Passeriformes > Viduidae > Anomalospiza > Anomalospiza imberbis. The sequence goes on along the minus strand of NC_089687.1, from coordinate 21,094,381 downwards.
TGCAGCATATTTAGACTGCAAGAAAGAATTTAGTGAGCCAGAGCACTGAATTTGTTACTCGTTAAGCTTGGTCAAAATTACTATGAAATTCCTTAATTAAACAGCTCAAGCTGAGAAGCAAAATGCTCTCTAATCCAGCCACCACAGTGCCCCACTCAGTCCTGTACCTTTGCCTCTTCTTTCTTGCTGCCCTGTCATGTTACCCCATGTGCTGCCTGTTGGTTTTGCTTGCTATGAGTGTCCCCTGACCCCCCCTCCACTGCAGTGACAAGCAGAAAGCTCATAGTATTGACCTAGTGATGTGCACCAGCCCAGGCTGGAAGTGCATCTTGAATTTCTTGCTCCCCCAGGAGCATTTGATTAAAGGAGGATTTTCATGGCGTGTTGAGACTCAGAACGTGGTGCTATTCAGTAGCTGCTGGTGGCAGCTCTGAGCTGGAACACACACTGGGGCTCCACTCCTTCTGTGGCAATAAACTGAGTCCTGGGACAAAGAATTCTGCACGATTTTCCCCCAGTGTGCAGAAGAGCACAAACAAGGCCATGCTCACACTTGCTGCCAGGCTGCTGTTCCTGCCCTCGGGAACACAGGTTTCAGTGATTCTCCACAGAAGGCTTCCACACCTGCTCTCTAATGTGTCTCTTACAGCTAAAGAACTTGAATCAGCTTCACTGTTATTCAAGATGTGTGAGGTCAGTTTGGAAACTGAGGACATTTCGTGAGTGTCTGCACACCTGCACAGGTCCCCAGAGCCCCTGCAAATGCAGGAGACCTCACAGCACAGTGTGACTTTTACAGGCCTCAACAGGCTCAGCCTAATTCACAAACATACACACGTGCTCCTCAGAGTGCTCATAGGAATACAAAATCTAAATTAATTTCTGCTATTATAAATCTTGAAAAACTTCTCTGTAGCCCAAGAGATGGCTCTGGAGTCACAACAAGATGTGTACAGTTGTAAAGAATACAGTCCATAATTTTGTTTCTTTCTTCTCTTCCTAGTGACTGAAGTTTTAATTAATAAAATGCATGCTTACAACAAAATAGGAAACCAGAATATTTTAAACAGAGGTATGTATTTCCTTTATTTCCTGTGGTTTGATTTATGGATTTGCAAACTTACCACTTCAGCCAGAACTCATAAAGCAGAAAAATTACTTTAAAGTTGACAGTGCATTAGGATGAATTATGAATACTTTTTTTGGCTTCTGACAGTAATTTGCTTCAGGATATTCTTCTGGCTGAGAAGCTGTAAACAAGACACAGCAGCAAAAATACAAGCAAAGAAAAACAACTAAAACAATTAGATCAGCTATAGTATTGATAATTTTGAGGCTGAATTTGGCTCCTTTGGGTCTAAACCAAACTAACCGTATTTATTTCATAATCTTTATTTTTCAATTAATTTATCCATGGTAAATAGATCCATGTGTATGCATTCTCCTTCCAAGAATCACTGCGTCTCCATCATGAAGAAAATAAAATAAAACTTTTAAAATTACCACAAAACTCTTTATTTTATTTAAAGTCTGCAAGAGGGAAATTCTAGGGCTCCATTTTACATATCATATAAACAAAGCATTCCCTGGAACATTTTTCCACAACTCCTTATGCTGCTAACTTGTTGAAAATTGTGCCACTGTTTATATTATTAAGTGGAGCTCAGGACTACAAGAAGCAGTTGAAGCACTCACCCAAGAGAACAGCCAGAACACAGGCACTGCAGTGGATTAGTGAGCAGGACGCTCAGACAGTCATTTCCAGCTTGGAGTGGCCACAGCTGACTGCAGTGACATATGGCCACTGGATGTGCACCTCTCCATGAGAAAGTTGTGGTTACGGAAAAATATTTTCCAGCTCTGCAGCATGTATGCTGCTCCTTTTTGCTGTGCTCATGCACATGACTGTGTGTCTTGTGCAAGCAGTCACTAGACACGCAAACCAGGAAGTGGATGTCGAAAGTCATTGTATTATTAAATGAGGAATCATATCTAATTTAATTAAGAGATAAATATACCCTTACAAGTAAGCAAATGTCATCAGGGGATATCAGTTATACTTGCATATCTTTCCAGTCATCAGAGTGCTTTAAAAACCTTCTCATTTATGGATAGTATGTTTCTCTGAAATAAGAAAACAAGGTTTTTTCAGGTGATGCATGAAGCAAGAGTTCAAAGGACTTGACCAAGGAGTATCAGCAAGTAAACTAAAATGTATCCTATCAATAAAATCCTTATGGGAATATGTCATAAGGATAGTGTTTTTGCAGTTGGGTTGCAGGAATTTAATGGGCAAGGAGTTGAAAATTATGACCAAGACTGCTGGCTCTTGTAGCTTCATGCTTGCTTTGCAGTCTGCATAAAAAAATTGGAAATTATATTGGAGCTTCACATAGTTATCAGTTCTGAGCTGTCCTAATGATTGAAAGTAAGATGTTTCAAAGACACAAGTCAATGATGATCCAGGTGTTCATAGTATACATGTGTTTGCCTTCTCATGGTATTATCATCACATAGTCTAAATTTAGACAACCTCAGACATTACAAAAATCAGTGATTGCATTGCAATTATAAAATTTCTTACTTCAACAATCTAAAGATTGCAGAACAACTATTTCAGGAAGCAAACAATAGAATATTTAGAAGAACGAGGCAAATATTTTGTTAAAATAATTTTTGGGAAAAGCCTTCAAGGATTTTGAAAAAGGCGCAGTCCTTCTTTATGATCATGTAGAGCTTAAAGACTCATCTACCAAGTTCTACTGTCACTTCATTTGGACGATAAACTGTGGGAACTTACAAAATCCCAGGCAAGGAGATTCCCCTTACTTTGGAAATCTGTAGATTTGAGACATATTCTTCCATAGCACTTTGTGATATCACGTATCACAGTACTTTGTGCCATCACTTATATGGGTGAAGTAAAGACTAGCAGCAATCTGACTGTTCGCTTTGAACTGAACAACCACATGAGATGCTGACACAGAAAATCACCCTTTGATTTCTCAAGAGTTAAATTGCATCTTCAAACCATGTCAAGTTCCATTTGGAGTAAGCTCTGGTGTCTTTCTAGTGCATTTCTGGTTATTCTTTTCTCTTTTTGTTTCTTCTGATAAGAAATGTCTGCATCCTAGCTGCTAATGAAAGAAGAGCATGATTCTGAAATGCTTAGTCACTTTTATACTTTTTTACTAATGCTGGGAAGAAGTGACAGAATCCTGTAGTTAACATGATTCAAAAGACAAGGGGGAGGAGAAGGTGGAGAAAGATTATAGAAAATATATTTATATTGCTTCAACAACTGAATTGTTTTCGGTATAGTGTCATGCTCTCAGTGTGGGGGAATTCTGCATGTGTCATGATTCTACAGATGTTCCTGCACACTACATGCAGCTGCACTATTTGTCATGGGCAAATTTAATAGCAAGATGCTTGTTATGTGCTCCCTCTAATCTTAGCTCACAAAAACATGGAGGGGAAAAAACCCACTCCCTGATAGCTTGCTTGCTTCCCTTCTTTATATAGCTTTTTAAAACACTATAAAACAAATATTGGGAACACCCATCTTTTGTACTAAATTCTGTAACACCTGCAATTACAGCTCTATTACCTTTGCTGGAATGATCTTGTTCTTTCTAATGTTTATAATGCTAATTAAGTAATTTTAAGTACCTGAAGAGGTCATATTTCTAACAGTGGGGGTTCTTCAAGAGCTTGATCCTTCAAAAGGGAGAATAATTTCTTCTAAGTCCTGAATATGGTCTGTTCTGAGTGACTTGCAGGTGAAACTCAGAAGCACTCCATACAGCAGCAGAGCCAAGTGCTGTCAGAAATTTTACAGAGTCAAACTCAGAGGTGCTTTCCTACTCTTACCATTTAAAATCCTGGATCCTCTCCTCTAGGTATTCTCTGTCCTAAATTTTGTTGGTCCACAGACTGTGTGTTAGAGGGAACAATACCCTTGGGTTCCAGCTTCTTGCAGAGGTATCCAGGAAGTAGAACAAGATTTTGCAAATAGAAAAGAGAAAAAAGAAAGAAATAAAGGAGTGGGGGGGATGAAGGTGGGGGGGTTGCTTTTACTTGGACAGCCTGTAACATGCTGAAACATGGGTTGTCTAGTTAATGGCAAGGGATTTAACTGAAGAACTGGCAGTGCAAGGAGAAATTTGGACTTCAGAGAACAAAATTGACAGCTGAAATAGAAGCACATCCAACTACACCAAACGGGACAAAACTCAAAAAGAAGGTACAGCTGTAGAAGATGTTAAGAGTGTTACACTATCAGTAAGTGTATGAAGAGAATATAGATGTTATAAATGAAAAATTCAAATTAATTACTGCATCTCCTGCAGTACAAGAAAGATATTAACCTACTCCAGTGGAGGCTATAGCAGGAAACCTGTGAAGGAGAGGCTGACGGCACTGTGGTTCTTCAGTCTTGAAAAGGCCAAGAGGGCAGGGGGATCTACTGCTGTCTGGAAATACTTCACAAGAGGCTACAAAGAAGACAGAGACAGGTTTTTCTTAGATATGCACATGGACAGAAAAGAGGCAACCTGCAGAAGTCAGACCAAGAGAAATTCTGACCAGGGATTAGGAAAAATCATTTACCATGAGGGTGGTGAAACATTGGCAGAGGATCCCTGGAAGGCTGTGACTCCCTCATCTCCAGATGACGAGGTCTGTATGTCCTCTTTCTTCTGGAGAGTAATCACATTTAAAAGATCACCTAAATATTAATATCTACTCTTGTAACATTGAGATATATATATATATATATATATATATATATATATATATAGTACAGGTGAAACTCTTGAGTTCTTTTAAAATATAAAAGAAAAGATTGATCAACTGGGTATTATTTTGCCATTGAAAAATCACATTTTCAAAATAAATGTACCATTTATGTACAATTGTATGGGAGGTATTTTAAAGCATCTTGAATTTTGTACATGGTGAAAACTGCATATATGTAAAATACACAGTCATGTATCAAATTGATGGAAAAGTTCTTGTTTGTAGAAAGCTGATCAGATAATTTTGGAAACGTGTAACAAGTGCTTCTGTTATTAAAGATGTGCATCTGTGAACACAGTCTGCCAAAGAAAATGGCATATTGAGTCTTTTCAGAAGAATGCTGACAAATAGCATTGAAATATTTAACAGAGATGTGAAGATATTAGTTTCCAGTCTTCAGTTGATTACTTAGCTCAAAAGGTAAATAGGTGTGACTATGAGATCTCTCATTCTGTTTCTAATAAATCTCAAATCATATATATTGAGATCAAGTTGTGTTTGTGTAGAGACCCAACTTCAGAAATTGTTTTGAACTACCTCATGTAAAACCTGCCTGCTAGTGCCTGTCTGTATGTCTGATGTATCTTAGATTCAAGCATGTTTCTTAATTATCCTCTACCTCTACCAGGTTACACTATGGTCTCCTGCAGCTACACGAATTTTTAACTTAGCACTACAAACTATAGCTCTCACTTTAATAATCACAGTATTCCTGCTGATTGGGAAAATTATATTGGCAATGAAAATCAAATACTTTTTGTTAGCTGGCCTCCTGATGGCAATGAAGAATTACAAGTCAATCAGACTTTGAATTACTCTAATTCAAGAGAAGTTAGGCAAGTGTGAATGTTTCCAAGAGTTGCTGCTCAGTCATGACTCTGCAGTCATAGCAGGATTTGCAAATCCTTGCTCTGCATTTCACAGACTAATCAAAGTGACTTTATAGCCCAATAAATGTGATTTTTCCATTATTGGTAAAAAGCAACAGGGTTTGTGTTGAGATGACAGTGTAGGGACTCGGCAATGCTCTGGCTTTTTCTGGGCCTAGATAGATTTTAACTTGGTTTAGCTGTGATAGCAATTGTGCAGCTGTGAGGCACCCTTTACTAGATTTGTTTTAGTTTAACAATAGTTTAGGATAATAACAAATGGTTATTCATTGTGAACTGAACTGCCTACAATTCTAGAGTCAGCTGTGGGGAAGAGTACAGACACATCTGACACAAATCAGCCATTTAATCATAGTTAGATTATAGTGTTAAGAAAACATATAAAACTAAATCCAAGCAGACACCAGGCTCAGAAGAAAGACATTCTTCTCCCATGAGTATCACATGAATCCTGGTGATAATTCATCATAATACTCCCCCATTTCTTTTGAGGAATACCAATATTAAGACCCAAAGGAGAACTGGAGGAATAAGCACAACACCAGAGAAGAGGGAATTTTTAGTGTAGCAATTCTAACTCTATTTTTAATGAAGTCTTCCTATACTCAAGTAATTTTGACTATTAGACTGTTTAAAACACTAATTGGACTAGCAATAAATTCTTAGATTAATTTATATTCTTTTGCCTTTTGCCAGTACATTTTTGCCAAACAGAAGCCTTAGAGTGCAATAGCACATCATAGCATCACCAACATCTTTAAGAACCTGGAAGCTGAAACAAGCACTATAAAGATCCCTGAAGCTCACAAGCACTTTTGGCCAGTTGCAGTCAATGCTGCTGTGCTCTATTTTCTCATGGACAAGCTGAATAAAATCAATCCAGTGAATTAGCTCTCACTCAAGGTTACCACTCAGGAAGAGGTCAGTGTGTTTGCAAGCTGCTGTTTTAATCTAGTGCTACCACTGGCTTACCAATTTCCCTCTGGTCACAGGCTTTTACTGCTGATTTCACAAGGCAGGGCAGTGAGCAAAACCCTCTGAGAACATGAGGCTGAGTGTAAAGAACCCAACTGCCTGTGTAACACTCTCAACTGTCATTTACCTTGGTCTGTTGGAAAGGGTAAAACTTGCTTTCACAGCCCAGTTAGCTCTCCTGGTACAGCATGAACCCTGCACGAGCTCCCATTTACCACTCTGTGCATGTACACCTGTATGTGTGCCCAAGCAGCCCACAGAGCAGTCCTTTGCCTTCAGGTTTTCAGGTCTCCCTTGCGTGCCTTCCCAATTCAGCACAGCACAAGGGAATATGGACAAGTTTTTGTAGTTCTGATTGGGTCTCCTTGCTGTAGCTTGAGCTGTTCATGCTGCCAGCTGGCTCTGATAGGCCCCTGGAAAACTCCCTCATCAGGGAACAACATCAGTCTGAAATGCTTCCTACAAACTGCATTTGCTCTGAACCAGTCCAGGCTGCTTTCTTGTTAAAGATAGAAAAGTACAATGGTTTCACAAATATTATTGTGGCTGGGGGGCACCGCTGTAGGGACAGCCAATTTTCTCACTCTCTACTTTCCGTCCTCATCTCAAACACTGGGAAACACATCAACTTTCAAAGTAGCTCTTCATGTCCTGAGTGCTGCTGCCACATGTATATATTCCCCCTAGAACGAGCTGAATGGAAAGAGTGTTGTATAATGATCTCTCATTTAGCTTAAAGTGTCATCTTTTCCTTCACTGCATTTTGTCTGTGAGAAGTATGCTGAGTCTTGTGCAGCTGCGTTCTCACTCTTATTCGGCACAGATCTCTTCCAAGCTCTGCACCCATACCAAGAGTTTCCTTTTCCCTTTGAAAAGAGTGACAAACGGGTACAGAACAGAGGAGCCTAAAGCCTACATGGATATGAACAGGGACTAGGATGAAAATATTAACCTGATAAAAGAGATTTCTTTGGTTTCTAGTGCATGTGTTCTGAGCTGGAAAATAAAATTCCAAATGGAGAAGAGAAAGGGATGACAAAGAAATTCAGATGCTGACCCTACTTGTTTTCAGAGCACAGAATATCTACTATACTGAATTCTTGCCCAGTATCCTCAAGGTTATCTGGAAGTCAGCTACAAGCATCTCGCATGAGGACATGTACAATGACTGACTTCAGCAAGGTGACAAAGACCTGCTCTGGTCGAGACTGGGATACCCAGAATGCTTACCACCACTCATGGCAGGGCCCTGCCTTTCTCATTGAGTTGTGTAAGCAAGTTACAGTTCTGCTCAGAAAAAAACACTCTATTATTATTTTTAAATTAACTGGGGTTAAACCAATTGCCATTGTCAGGCATGCTAACCTTTAGAGCACCTCTAGCATTAAATCATGGATATCTATAGGGAGTTCCCTTGGATCATTTGATCAAATTATGCTCTTAAAAGTGCACTTCAAAAATGTCATCCCCGTGTAGGAGGAAAAGAAAGAAAATAAGGCAATGAAATTAATGGAAATTTGGAGAAATGAAATGTTGTCTCATGTATTTTGACAATGTAGGCATCAGTAGGTTTGCCAGACAGATCATCTTCAGATTTGATTTGAGCAAATTAAGCTAGTCTAAAGCACAAGCTACTTCCTAGTAATTTTCTTGGCTCTTTCCTCTTGAACCATTTTACATGTTTATTTACATTATAAAAGCATTGGCCATGCATCTCCCACTTTGAAGTCATTCCCCAGCCTTTGGGAAGAAAGCTGGCATCTGAAAGGGTGGTCAATTTCTGGTCATAGAAGTGTTTTAAGTAACAAGGTGTACAGGCAGCAAGAGCAAAGGGGGAAAAGATGTGAAGTTGAAGAAAGGAGAGACTACTAAAACAATCGAGTATAGACAGCAAGAGGAAAGAGCAGTGAAATACCTGAAGGGCTCTGGCAGAGAAATCCCACTGCACCGACTGTTTAATCGTTACCCTGCTTTGCACACAGCACACTGTAGGCACCCTTCCTTCACAGAGATCTGCTGCTGCACCCCATTTCTCTCAACAATAAGATATCAGGCAAAACTGGGCATAGCTGAGGGATCCATAATAATACCAAAAAAGAGAGAAATTATACCCAAGAAAAAATTATGCCAATGAAAAACAATTGCTCACCACCACCAAACCAATGCCCAGTCAGTCCTTGAGCCGCAGTCCCCAGCCAACTTCCATCTCTAGTTTATACAAAGAGCATGATGCCATATGGCAGGGAATATCCCTTTGGTCACTTGGGGTCAACTGCCCCAGCTGTTGTCTTCTCAACTTTTTGTGCACCCTCAGCCTCATCACGGGTGGAACGGCGTGAGGAGCAGAAAAGGCCTTGATTCTGTGTGAGCACTGCTCAGCAATAATTAAAACATCTCCGAATTATCAACACTGTTTCCAGCACAAATCCAGAACACAGCCCCATCCCAGCTGCTATGAAGAAAATTAACCCAGAAAATCTACCCCAGTCAAAACTAGCACAATCTTAAACTGAGTGTGCTGGGCTGGAAGGTGTTTGATGGTTTTGGGATTTTTATTTGTGAATTTGACAAATTTGACTGAAGCCTAAGAAATATTTTTACAGATTGCTTTAAAACAGTCTTATACTTTTATACTGTCTACCCTCACACAACATGCTATGATTTGATTTTCCATTATTAGGATGATGTATTACAACACCAGTAATAAAGACTGTAGTGAGTTTGGATTGGAGAATATAAACATCAGTCCTCTTGTTTGATTTTCCTAAATCTCTTTCTGACCTAAGCACCTAAATATCCTCAGTCTAGTCATAATCCACACCTTGACCATATGGTCCTTTACAAGAAAACAAAATAATTCTAGGCAAATAAGACACTTGCCCATATCCATTTCATCTGCTAGATCTTTGGAGGTACAAACAAAACACTGGATGGGAAGATCTGATAATGCTGATAGTGCTTTAGATCACTTGATAATCTTTTTCCTGTGATAGTTGTTACTGAATGGAAATCAAATGTATGCACGTTAGGACTAGTAACAGATGGCACTTCTGTTCTGTGAGGAAGAAATAGGGGCAAAGGGGCAGCAAAGTTGAACCTCCCCCCTTCCCTGTCTTACCAGGATTCATTGTGTTGCCCTCCTGTTACAGTTGGCTGTGACTCTTTCTTGTTATAAAGAGATGTCAGAAGTTAGAGAGAGACAGACGATAACCTTAAATCCTTTACTGCATTTTACCAGGATTCTGAAAAATAAAAAATAAAAAAATAAAAGCCAGCTGAGGGAGTTGAAAAATGTCAGTGAGGCATTACACAAAGAACTTGATACATTTGTTGACCTTTCTTCTTACTCCACCCTTCTCCTCTAAGATGGATTTAGTAGTAGTGAGTGCTTAGTGCTATAAGTGCTTTCTTAAAAATAATTTAGATGCTATTGGCTGTCTGCCTGCACTCGGAAAACATAGCTGTTTCAATGAGCCCCTGCTGAAACGGAAGAAAAGGGGTTTATTGAAATGCCTCCAAAAATGCACCAAAATTTCATTTTTTCCCTTGTCTGCTGAAACCCATCTTGTTCTTGCTTTTACAGTCTTTTGTTTTATTTTTTTAATTGTACCATTGTATTCAGGGTCTTTTCATTCTTCTCCGCTATTTTACGAATGGCGTGTGGGGTATTAAGAGCTGAAGGCAGAGATGAGAGGAGAAGTGTTTTGAATTGACTAATTTGCAGGCAAGAAATAAAGCTCTTGTAAGGTGGTCCCAGGGGTATCTTTGCCATGAACACTATTTGAAATGACATGTAATCTGGTACATTTCAAAGGCAAAACATTTCCTATTCTAAAGTATCTTCCTGAGCCAGGGTTGGTTTACCTGTTTCCAGAGAATAATAAACTCCACCGAGGCCAAGGAATCTCCTTCTCTCCCCTCTCAAAATTCCTGTTCTTTTTCAAAGGGACAATTGCAGCCAACAGTTTATTTCTGTCCTATCTTTTGCTGCTCTAATAGCTCAGTGCTCACTACTAATACATAGCTGAATGCACCTCTGGATTAAATGCCAAGTAACAGAACCCAGCACATCCCTGTACAACACAATAAATAATGGTGTGGATCTCTCGTTGTTTCTTACAACAGTGGAAAATTTAGGTCTAGTTCTTACAGACTTTTAAAATTTTAAGCATTTCACCATATAACTTTGATCTGGCAGTTTCTTAATAGTAACTGTTCCTCTTCTAGAGAAATCTGAGTTCAACTGACCTTGGAATGTTGTATTAGTACTCTTTCTCAGCACAATTCAGTGTTTCTAGCCTTGCTGACATACTAAAAGTCTTACACACAAAAGTCCACAATAATTTGTTAAGGCAGAAATTTCAGGAAAAAATTTCTTTATGTTTAGAATTTTGTCCATACTCTGGTGACGGTTTAGCTGGTCTTATAAACTGACACTCTTAATCATCTGTGAACATATTCATATACTCTAAGGAATGTTTCTATATGTGTATGATTTAAGCTTACAATATTCAGATGCTGTATCACATAGTTTTAAAAGATTGTTAAATGTTTTAAATGAGGAAACTGGCCACAAATAAACCTCAAAGCTTTGAGAAAATAAACACAAATAAATATTAAAAATAAGTTCTATTAATTTCACAGCTGTTCTGTTCTAAAGCTTTTAGTTACCAAATAACAAACTCATGCTTTGTGAACATTCTGAACTTAGATCACTGTTTCAACATTTATTTGACTTTCTCTTTAACCCTCCATAAAAAGAAATCAGGGTAAAGTGTGTCTACAATAATGACCCTACATTTTAATATTTTTAAATTTATATTTATTTTTAAAAATAAAAAACTTCAATTACATTGATTTTAAAAATCCGCATGCTTGTGCTCAAATGTACCGGCTCTACATGTTATTTTTTTCAATTGTGGACAATGTTAAATAAATTACATTACTTGAAGAGAGATACTGAAGGTTCCTGCATAGAACGAGCAAAAGAAATGGATTTGAAATGTCCAGAAAAGAGAAATTTCTAAAGGCATGAAAAATGAGAAGTTCTCTCCTCAAATGTGAGGTAGCAGAATGTCCAGGATGACTTGTGCTGTCAGTTTGCATCACCAGTCTCAGCCCTTTGAGGGGCAAATTTTCTACTGTGAGTGACCCTAACGTGTGTTGCATTTGGATCTCTACCAAATAGAAGACATGACAAAGTATTATGCCTCACAGACAGGTCTTAGACCTTCATGTTTTTCACGAGGTTCTGTCAACTGTAATTCTTAATTTATGGGAACTTAGCCCGAATGTAACTTGGAACTAAATGTGTCCAGTGTTCCCAAAAAGTTCCAAAGAAGGCAGTGCTGTTCCCCAGTAGTGTTTATCTCCTGGACTGGTCCCCTTATAGATTCTGAACGATTGGATCAGTCTGGTCTAAATACTAAAAATCATGAGAAAACATAACACCATGAAATAAAAGAACTTTCTGCAAGTTAAGTTAGCAATACTACTGGTCCTAGAAATTCTACCACAGCCAGAGAAATAAAGCAGGCCTTTCCATGACTGCTGAGTGCTGTCACATGTTAACACACTGATGGCATTACACATCCAGCACTCAATGTCTGAGGAAAGTTTCAGTGCTTGGCTCAGGCAGCTGCCTGGGGAACACTTGCTGCTTTCTGAAATCAGAGGTAGCTGCTTGTTCTTCTGTATTTGCACAAGTCATCAACCTTGCATAAGTATACTTGAGCAACAGATTTGACCCTACTGAAAATTTGCTAACCCTCCTCTGACCCAACTACTTCCTAATGCCAGCATAAAGACTTCCGTTAAACCCCTTTCATTGCCTGTGTGTAACGTCACCTTCAGTGAGACAATAACTTAATTTGTATTTTTTTCTTTAGATAAATTTCTAACATATCCACTTCAGTATGCATTGAAATATTCATATAGGCAATATGTAGGGAAGCCATCAGCAGGAATAAATTGTTTCACTCTGGGATGCTTTTCAGACACAGGAGCATTTTACTAATACAGAATACCTAGTCAGAAAGCAGCACAATATCCTAGCTCAGCTGATTGATTGAAAATATATTTTTGAGGGCTTTTTTTTTTTCCTTTGGTGACTCATGTGATGTGGTGCAATTTTAACACTATGTGTAGAACACATGCTGGTTTGAACACTTCATTATTTGGCTCAAAAGTAGTACAGTATATTGTTCTGTTTAGGGAACAAGTTTGAATTTACCATTGACTCAGGAGAACTTCACAATGTATCGCTGGGTCAAGGACAGGAAGCTGCAGCAGAAATAGCTATGGAAAAGGCATCAAAAGAAGGCCACTGGGTTATACTTCAAGTAAGTCAAAGCTCTTCATTACATCAGTGCTGCACTGCGGTGTTAAAAACTGAAGCATTTCAAAATAACGTGTCTAGATGAAAGTGTACTAAATGGTGATTTAAAACTTCCTTTGTCTTTGCCACAAGGGAAGCACAAAACTTCATCTCTGTATGTACTGAATAGCACATAAAATATGAATTGCAACTATCTTGCATGTAGGGAGTCAACTAACATATTTTCCCAAGCACATGATATCTGATTTACTAATTTATTATCCATTAAAAAAAATCCTTTAGTAAATAAATGTGTAGCAAAAAGAATTGTTATGCTGCATAATCAGATGAATAGATACAAACAGGGAAGATTGCTGTCATTATGCAGTGTATTGTGCTAAACAGATGCACACTTTTTTTTTTTCAAATATTGTGCAATATCAAACTGCTTCCTTATGTCTGGGTTTTTCTTGTATCAATAAAATGTTTGAAATTTCAAATCAATAGCTCCCTGGGAGGCCTATTTTTTCCTCCCTTCTCCCCCCTCTCCCTCCTTATCTCTGAATATTTATTTTGTAGTAAAGTGGTTGGACACATGAGAGAAATTACTGAAGAAAACCAGGGAAGGAAGTCAGCGGGCAATTGGTTTTGAGTGTGGGGAACCTGCTCCTTTCCCTAAAATACATCTCATTCCAGAGTGGATTTAGGAAACCTCCCATTAAAATAACTGATAAGGCACTACCTGTAATACTGCCTGATCACCATGCTGCACTGGATAAATTTGACCAGGCAAGCAAACCACAGAAATAAAACTTTAAAAATGTGAGTATTAAACTTCTCATTTTAAAGCCACTTGAAGCAGTTAAGTCACTAAAAGCCTTTACAGGATACGCAATAGCAAAGCAGAATTAATTTCATTTCTTAAAGATTTGTTCACTTATCATAGAGTGACTGCAAATCTATCACCAAAAAAGAAAAAAAATCAAACAAGAACATACTTCTTTCAATTTTAAAGCATCACATACAGTTTCTAGCTAAGTACCTGTCTGTGTGCATGGGAAATGAAGAATTTGCAGTCACTACAGGTAATTACTGTAGTACAGAACAGGAATTTATTTTGATTTCATCTAGCTTAGTTTGGTTTATCTTGAGATGCACAACCATGTGGATTTGTGTCTCTGGAATATCTTGTACATATTCTGAGCATGCAGTGCACTGGAATTAGGTCTTCAGCTGAGGTAAATCATTGAAATTCACTATACCAATTTATATTCCTATGGGTTTGGTCGAAAACATTTGGATCATACATTAGAGGGAAGCATGGCTCAGCTGCTAGGTTATCATATTTTCCTCTGTCCTTTTTAATTTTTGTTTTGGAAGGCTTTTAATAAAAACAATTTTTCTAACTGATTCTTAAAAGATACTTTAAAACACATGTGGGTATAGGTAGTAGTTGTAAGTTATGATCACAGATATGGTCAAAGAAATCTAATACCTCCTTAGATCATAAATCTGTACTAAAGAAAGAGCATCCACCTGAATGCTAAAAAACTCAGCAATTACAAAACAAAAACAAACAAAAAACCCAAGCAAATTGCTTTTTCGGCACGATATTCTAAAGAACCTCGTGAAAATTACGGCGGCTTTTCTTCATTTTCTCTTGTATAGAATAACCTCTTCCAGCAATAAAAAAAGGGAAAAACCGCCAGCCACCCGCGCGACGAAGGGAACGTCACCCAAAGTGCTGCCAGACGCACAAAGAAACCCGTGGCTGCAGCCGCGGCCACAACGCGTTTGTCACCAACTTCTGCCGGCGGCTGCGGCCCCGGCCGCTCCACCCGCGCGGCGCCGCCTTCCCCGCGCCCGCCCAGGTGCGCTCGGGGCGCCGGGCAGGGCCGGGCCGCACCTCCCGGGCCGTCCCGTCAGGCCGGCGGCTCTGCCGGGGAGGTCGTCACCTGCTCGCTGCCCTGCGGCAGCCCGGCCCCGCGGTACCTGCCGGGCGCCCGGGGCAGCCGCCCCTGCCCGTGCCCGCGCCCGCGCCCCTACCCGGCCCTAGCCCTGCCCGCGGCGGCGGGGCGGCCTGGGCCGGGCCGGGCCAGCGGCAGCGCGTTCCCGGAGCCAGAGCGCCCCCTGCCGGCGGCTGCGCCGCGGGCCGCGCCGAGGCGCGGCTGGGCTCGGGGGGCCCGGCCGGGCCCGGACCCGGCGGGGGAGTCCCGCGGGGAGCGCCTTTGACCCCGGGCAGCGCTGCGGGGCTGGGACGGCGGCCTCGGCCTCCGGGGGAGGTTTCCCGCTCGCAGACGCTCGTGTGGACGCCGGAGTGCGGGCATACGGGATTCCCCACGCAGGGCCGCACTCCCAGCACCCGCTGCCAACGCCCAGGCACCGGCGGGGAGAGTCTGTAACCCGCCCCCCGACCCGGAGCCTCCCGCCCGGGCGCCTGTGTAAGCCCGGTCATTACCAGTGCGGGAGCCAGCGCGGCTGGAGCGGTGTCAGCGAAACTAAGGCGCATCCTGCACTTTCTTCCGCAGTTTCCACCCGGAGGACAGGGATGTGACATGGGCAGGAGCCAGAGGTCACAGACCTGCGGGGCTGAGGCGACTCGGACGACAGCAACCCAGGGCGCCCGCCCGTCGAGCTGGGGTTTGTGCCTGGGGAAAAGCACACAAGAGCTTGAACGGGCACGCTCCGTTAACTCGTTTAAATGGCCACAAGCACGCTGTTCTTCCTGAGGAATTACACCTTAAACAGACTTGGCTGTTTAAAAAACCAGCCCTGGTCCCCTGCAGCGGTGACCTCTGATCCCAATAGCAATGCAAAGATTTCTTGTAGTGCCGTGCCCGCGCTGCTGTGGCCGAGCGGTGCTAATGACCAATGGTCCAGGTGCGACAAACTATTTCAGCAAGAGAGGCGGAGAAGTCCTCTCCCACATCTGTGGGGCATTCGGTGATTATCTGCCTGTGGCAGTGGCCGTGCCTGGCGGGCGGAGGGCTCCTCGCTGAAGCCGGCATTCGTCAGATGGTGATGGGAGCACGTAGCAAAAAGCTCCTTCCCAACCCATGCAAGCCAAGCGCGGCGGAGACGGGTGGTTCACAGCCCCCATCCTCACCTGAGAACACATTTGCCATCTCACCTCCTCCTCCCCCGCAGCCCTGAGCAAGGCAGGTGTAGAAAGCTCCCAGCGCCACAGGCGGGGGCTTCATCCCCACGCTGTCCCTGGCAAGGAGGCAGGGCGAGGAGGGAGGCAGGAGCGCAGCAGGCCCTGCGCACACGCGGCCCCCGCCGAGGGCTCCGCGCCTGCCCGCCGCCCCGCTCACCTGCAGCGCCCCGCGCCATCCCGCGGCCGCCGCTCCGGCCCCGCTGCCGGGAGCTCCCGCTGCGGGAGGAAGGAGAGGCGTCCGAGGAGACACGAGGAACAAAAGGACGAGATCAGAAAAAGGAATAAAAGAAGGAAATGTAGCGAACACTAAAAACAAGAGGAGGAATTTTCCCCGTGGGGAAGAGAGAGGGAAGCGCCACTTACATGAGGTTTTCTTTCCCCCTACAGTTTCTGCAGAAATTCTGACAATGCACGTGCTCGTTTTCCCTTTCCCAGCCCACACAAACCTGTTGTTGTTTTACTTTCATTATTTCACTTTATTGTATTAGAAATGCTGAATCATAAAACAGGGGTTAGTGAAAATGGTATTTATCTTCCAGAAATAAGCCCCGCATTATTTTAAAGATCCCCACACTACTGCTGTTATTATTATTATTATCATCATCATGCATCTTGGCAGGTTGAAAGGTATCTCAGAACAGCAAGAATTCAGCAGTAATTTAACATCCCACAGCAGTACTTTAAAAGCTTCAAATAGCATTTTGAATTTTAAGTCAGTACAAGTGTAAATAAATGGATGCACTCCCACATGTCTGTTGTTTTTAAACTTGTGGTGATACTAAAATATTTGCCTAACAGCTTTGAGTTGTAGCAGAATTTCAGCTCATATATACACATGCATGTGATATTGAATTAAAGCATTTGTCATTCTTTTTCCATAAAAGACACAATTTGGCTCTCAGCAAACCATTTGAAATAGAAAAAATGACGATAATGATACTACAGCTCCATTTTATTTTATGATACTGTATTGATTTTCAAATAGACAATACATGTATTTTTGTAATGGTCTAAAAGAAGATATTCTGTCTTTTTATTTTACAGTCCTTGTGCTATTACTTTCATTTCAATAAAGGATGGCATCTTTCAGAGATGCTACCATAAATTGCTTCATTTAATAAGTTGCCACACAGAATAACAATATTACACCAGAAAGCAGCACTTCATAATTTGGAAGAAATAACATTTTTCTTTTAAAAATATTCCTGTCTCTTTATTTTTAAATTAATTTTTTCTTTCTGCTGTTTTCTTTCAGAAGGATAATATGATTATTAAAAAAATTCCTCTTTTTTCTTGCAAGCATTGGAACTTGGGTGTGACATAAAGGGGCTAATTAAAATGGGGAACAAATTAGATTAATTTCCACTGATATAATAGTGATATAAAAGTCTTGTTCTCAACAATGGCTCCATAATAGAACTATTTCATTTATGCCTAAGCAGGTTCCTTATTCTGTCTAGTGAGGATTGCCAGCAGTGTCTTAGAGACAAGGTTTTTATTATTTTTTGACAGTTTGATAGGAAGTCGGTGCTTGCTTCAGGGTTTGCAGTCTCTTCAAACCTGGATTATGAAGGCTACCATAAAAATATGAATAAAATACTACCTCCCCGAAGTGTCATACGTTATGGCTGCACCCCAATGTGGAGATTGCTTTTGTAATACCTGCAGAAAACATGCTCCATATGCCATTAGAGCTGCAATTCAAATACTCAGTCACTAAGGAGTGACTGCGGAAGGAGTCTCCTAAGCTGTGGAAGACAAGGTCAGTCAAAACACAGAGCAGGCTTCAAATTTGTCACAAGACAGTTTTTGCCTATGTCTATGGGTTTATTTGGGGTTTTCTTCCTCCTACAGAAACCGATTTCAATAGAATTAGATATTTTCATACCTGTTTTCTTGCAGGGATTAAATCTGAAATTTGCAGTGAGTGATGTCTAGTATACGTGAGACATAAATATACGCATTATTTTGCACCACAGAGAAAAAAAGATCTTGCTGGAATGTTACAATATATTAATAGCATTGTGCCATTTAGCATCCTTTGTCAGGTTGCAAAATGCCATTATTTCCAAACTGTAAGCCAGAATTTGCTTTTCTTCCTAACAGCATGGATATGCACAGATTTTCCTCTCCTTCTCCATTTCACAGGATAAATCCTCCATACCCTTCATACTATGACATGAAGGCACAGAAATGCTTTCACCGCATAAAGATAAGCAAAGTTTATAATTTCCTTTACATTTATGCAGTTTTTATAATTTCCTTTACATTTATGCAGTTGTGGGTACAAGAGACAGTTGCCTCATGCAACATGGTATCTCTTGAGGATGAAGGCAGAGCTAGACAATATAAAGAAAAAATCTTTCAGAGGAAAGGAAGATCAGATATTTTACTCAAACACCACCAGAATGATACTCACATAAATTGATTTGTTTTCCAGAATATGAAAGACTGGATCCGCTTATAGATAAGGTAAGGCATTCTCTCCAAGAACTTAACTTAGGTCTGAAGATGTGCTTTGCTTTACTAATCTTAGGGGATGCATGGCTTTAAATAGCATCAGTGTGAATGCCAGTAACAGTGTAAGTGACACTTGGGGAGCTTATTTCTCATTTAATTTATTTTAAAACTGGGCTTTCATACGCTGCCTACTCCAAACATGTAACTCATCTCCATATATCAAATTCTTTTGATTTGTGTGGAAAAAAATATCATTAAACAACTCAGGACACTGAAATCCTCTCTCTGCATACTAGGAAGCAAAATGCAAGACCTCTTATTATGGTTTGATTCCCGTTTCAGTGCAGACATGGAAGTAAGGTTGGTACATTCTTCTCTTCTGCCATTGCAGAAATTTGTCTCTTCTGTTATAACTGCAAAGAGATCTGGTTGCTAGTTATGGTATATGTTCACTGGTGTTTTAGGCTATCCATAGGAGAGAAGGGAGGCAGCTGTTGGATGCCTCAAGAGACCTTCTGATGCAAAAAATGAACACTACTATGTATAGATCCCTACTGGAAAAGGCACATGGTTCAGATTGTGTTAAATGATCAACATCTTCAAAGCCATCAGGATGTGGCATTTGACCGTCAATAGGAGATGGCCATTAACTGCAGGTGGAGGTGCAGCATCAGCAACGCACAAGTCCTGGTCTCCCTGTGCATCTGGTGGGTGCAGTGAAGTGAGGTGAAAAGGACGTAGGTAACTCATCACATATCTTGGGCAATTTTTGGTAATAATATGTCTCTCAGCACCAACAAAGTGCCCAATAGCAACATGTAATGTTCTTCATCATAGAAGGCCAAATTTTCATAATATCTAGCAATCTCAAACAGCAATGTACCTGCTGCACTAACATGTAATATATGTTCAATCACATAACTGGGCAACCAATAGCTTCTTAGGCATTGCTAGCAATTTACACAGACAATTGTGGTAAATCCACGCAGAGCTGTAGTTAATGCATACCACTCCAAAAGTAGGTACTGAAAGTCTAATTCACAGAGCTAGTTTTTTTAAGAGACCTCCTTTTTTGCCACCTAAAATTACCTTCTTTTCGATCTTTAATTCAGAGTAACAAAACATGGGCACTCAAATAGCCATTAGTGCAAGCAAGCCAGCAGAATGGTAGCTTGATTGCATGTACAATTTTCTGTGGGATATCAGAAAGCAAGTTAGTAATTTGGCCCTTTATCATTTTCTCTCTGTACATATGCGTAGGTGGGTGCTTCCACGTGTATGTATATGAATAACTATATCATATAATTACTTAATGCAATTAGAGTGAAAACCCAGAACCTACACTCTTGTTTTTCTGTTTCCCCTTTTTAAAAATAAATTACTCACCCCAGTAGCAAGAGCCAAAATATTCTTTACACTTGACGATTTAGCTACCTTATGTGTTTTTCCTGGGGAAAAAAAAAAAAAAAGCCCTCTATCATTTATCATGTCATCTTATCACAGTCTCTTTGTGGGACGCAAATAGCACACTAATGTTTTCTTTTGTTAGAGTGAGTTGGCAATCTCCTCAGAGATGGAGCAACTACAGACAGCTCTTTTTTTTGATAATCTTCCTGACACTTGGATGAGACTGGCTTATCCATCAACATACAGTCGCTCGGTGGTAAGTCAAATGCCAACAGTCATTCAGCATGGATGGCACTTCATGTCCATTATAAAAAATAGAATTGAAACGAAAGAATTTTTTTGGCAAATATCTTACCTTCTTGTGTAACTCAGAATAGGTTTTTATCATAAACTGATATTACCAGTGTTATGAAAAGCAGAAAGAGCCTTGCATTTACCTTGCCAATTACTGCAGACTTTGAAAGATTTCTCTAAAATTTGCATTCCCACTTCTTCCTTGCTTGCTTGCTTTTTTCTCAAGTTGTGTGCACTGATCAAATACGTTTGACAAATGCTGTAGGACTCAATATCTGCTACGCAGAAGACCAAGCTTGGTTTCTAGTGTTTTTTGGGATCAGAATTTTTAACAAAAGGGCACTGCTCTGAGCTCAAGGGTGAAATGATCACCAGAAGAAGGAGCAATTAACAAAATAGCTTCTGTTAAGAACAGAGAAAAGTTTCAGAGCAAGTAGTGGGGCTGTGATGTTTCTGTTCATCTTAATTGAACACATTAAGATGTGTCCATCTATCTACTCTCCATGACTGTTTTATAATACCAAAAATGAAACTGAAAGCAAAAAGTGAAAGCCATCCAAGGCTGGCAGATTATTTACTTGCTTACATACATTCAGTTCTCCACAGGTAGCCTCGTGAGTGAGGCAAAGAGCCACTGGCTGATGGAGCTAACCAGGACTCCAGAGCTGACCAAAGGACAGGAAAGCTCTGCCAAGCACAAAGACAGGTAGCGCTAGAAGGCAAAGCAAGCCCACACTTCTGAGATCAGTTCAGACTTCTGAGAGATCAAAAGTGGAAGAAGAAATCTTGTTCAGCAGAGGAGACATTGAGAAAAGCACCAGAGGTACATTGTGGTGGAGATCAATCAGAGCTTTATGGAATTAAATGCTCTTTTAGCTTTGCTTGATGGAAAACTAAACCACCATAGAGATACTGTGATGTCTGTGATAAATATATGTCCTGAAGACAGAAAGCGTTGCCTAGGGGATATAACACAGTAATGCTAAATTACAAGCTGTTTTCCTGAAGGACAACACAGCTGCTTTCTTTAAAAAAATATATGGGGGATTCAAGCTGGACCTTATATTCATGTTTGGACAAAAGAGGGTAAAAGTACCCACTGATTATATAAAAGCTATCTTGCAGAACTAGTAGGATTTAAGGTGACAGATTATCTTTTACCATCAGGTGCAAAATGCAGTGAGTCACCGGGGAGCAAAATCATTGCTGTGAAGCAGTGTTATGCAGCTGGGCTCCAAGACAGCCTCCCTGCTGGAGCACAGCGTGTACGGGGAGGGACTGCAGAGCAGGTGAAAGAGGTACCAGAGAGGTTACACATAGACAGGACTGGTGGAGTGGTCAGCTTAGCCTGGCTGTCAGTCCCCTGGGTTTGGGAAGGTGGAAAAAAAAACCAACAGAGACTGAAAACAAAACTTGAATCACTGTCGTGTCTAAAACCCCATAGTAATGGTCAGTAGCAGGAGCTGTAAGCTTCCTCCAGGGAAGGACATCCTCCCTGTCGTGCATGCTGCAAAGCATGCGGAGGCCTCAGTCATCGTGATAGTTTTATCCTCCTGTTTCAACCCCCTCTGTCTCTTATATACCTACCTGACATGCCACCATCTGAGATATTTGAAAAAAACTCCTTTGATTTCTAAGCAGCTGACATTTTAAAGTAAGGTGGGACAGAGTGAGGAGGTAAAGGGAAAAATCAGAATACGTGCACAGTTTAAGCATGTTTGGCTCAGCAATGTGTCAGAAACAGCAAACACAAGTGATAAAATGCCAGAGATCGTCAGATCACCTAACAATCTCATATGTTCAGTGTATCTTCAGGATCATTTTCTGTGTCTTTGAAATGAACACGAATTCTGTTAATGCCTCCCTTTATAAGCTGGCCCTGTATGTCACCTATTTCATATTTCTGTGGAGGAGTCACCTCTTGCCTCTAAGCCAGCAGTCTCCTGTCTCTGGCTTAGATACACTCAACTATCCCCAGGGCAGATGTGTCTAGTATTTCTTAACAGCAGCATTTTAGGAAACAAGAAGCAATACCACAGACTGCCGAAAAACCCCTCAGCTAGAGAGGTGGGGATGTGATACCAGAAATCTTAAATGGGGTAAAAAGAAAAGAACCAAGCTTCTGCTTTCTTCTTCAAGCCACAGGAATTCAACAGATGGGGAAATAGAATAGAGTGTGGAGGAGAGAGAAAGATTGGAAACTTGTGTCACGGGTCATCCAGTTTCTGGAAATCTGCAAAAGACCAACAGTGGGACACCTTAACAGAGGCAAAAAATGCTTGGGTTCTGGGCTGTGACTGCATTGTCAGGCAACAGCTGTAGCAGGCTGAGATGAGAGCAGCAGTGAATGAGGATTTGAAAGGAGACATCGCATGTAGAGGGGATGACGTGAAGGGGCATATAAGGAGCACAGGATGGTGGGGAGGGAGGGCAGGAAGGCACAAAATACAGGAGCTGCCAGAAGAGGGGATTTTCATTCCTTCTTTGGAAGATATTCATGATACACAGATACAGGCTTAGAAACTATTCCATGAAAACTCAGGGTTATGGCACTGACTCCCTCACAGGCTAGAAAAATACAGGCTTGAAAGGAAAAGGCCTTCAGGGTAGGAGGGTTTGTTATTTAGGGTTTTAAACTGACAGAATCTGCTGCTGACTTGTAAGGTGGGGAGGTATTAACTCCTGAGAAGGAGGAACAAAAGGCAAGGATTGCAATCCTGTGAGAAAAGACAAGGAGCGTTGCAAGTAGAGGTGGGCTGGTCCAGAGGGGGGGGTTAAGGATATTCATCGAGTGCTTTGAGATGAAACATGCTGTGTGTTCGCAAAGGTGTCTGTCAGTCAAGTGGGGGAGCAACATTATGACAACCTCTCTTCCAGGAGCAGCAAAGACCAAGATTTTATTCCCTGCAAAGCCAGCCAAGAAATTACTGAAATGGCTGTTTTAACAGTCAAAGCTAGCAGGGGTAGAACAAAAGAACTCCAGATGCACGTACACACACATCCATCTCTCTAGCCATGTTCTCCTTTGGCCTCCCATGAGCCAACTTCCCCTTAAAGGAAGTCTCCTACATTGGTGAGAAAATAGGCAGCAAATTATTTTGCTGCTATAAAACAAAACTATCTCCATTTCAGGGAGGGGTGCAAAATGGGTGTAGCTTGCATGAAAATTTCTGAGTACTGTTGAGCCTAAAGCACATGGAATGGCAGAAAAGAGGTTAGATTTCTTTTGAAGGAGCCACTCTTGTTTGATGAATAGCAACTTGCTGTCTTACTGGCTTACCTCTCAAAGAATGGCTGTTGCCGTGGCTCCATGAGACAGACAGGCTCGGGTCCCAGAGGGGCAGTTCTGAAAGCCCACAAACACACAATTTGCTGTACTTGCTGTTTTTCACTTGTCAGTATTTAATTAACAAATACAAATTCAGAACTGTGCTAAAAAAAAAAAAAAAAGATAGTTTGGTTTGGATAAAAACTTTTAATATGAGGAAGTTGCTTGTTAAACAGAGAGAAATTTGTTGTTCAGCTGCACTCAAAACACAAGAAAAGGGAAAAAAAATTAATGTGTGCCAGGGCAAAAGAAGCACTGTCTTGGCAAGAAATAGAAACATTTGCAAGCTTCTGAGTTAGTATTTGAACAATGGAGAAGAAAATGAACTAAAAAAACTGACTAATGGGCTGCTGAGAAGAATCTTCCTCCCCCTGCTATACACACTGATTTTTATGTTTTCTTATATCCAGATAAGATGGACTGATGGTACAACAAATAATATCTGACACAGGAGTTATACAAAAACTGTGGTATCAAGAACAGAATTTATAGTGGCCTGCACTCCTTGAATTCAATGGCAATCAAATGAGTAACAAAAGTATAATCAAGTACCACTATTCCTTTCAGAAGATACTGAAAACTCTGTAAGCTTTTTCACACAGTTGCTATCCCAGTATAGGCTGATACAAAATAAAAACCAAAACGCCAAAACCAAACCAAGCCCTGAATTCTTGGTTGAAGACCAAGGTGAGAAGAAACCTTAAGTCTGGCTGTCAAACATCTGAAGAAACAGGTTTTCCAGTGTTTGCTTTGGTCATTTTCCCTATGGTGGATAACTTCAATAAATTACCCTTAATCCTTCATCAGAAGTCTGCCCTTTTTCAGTTTTATCCCAAGTTCCTAGTCGGCAACTTCTCAAACTGCCCTTCACATTTTGGAGTTATCTTTATGTATTGCAGGTGAAGGTAAGAATTCCCTGTTGACAAGCTATTCATTAGTATTTCCTTTTAATCCTTTTCCTATACAAAACAAATTTCTAAATATTGCCTGTGTCATAGTAAATCATTTTAAATATACATACTTAACTTGGGGCTGGTCGGAGGTAGGGCTGCAACTGTTTGCAGTCCAGGAGCTTCACTTTACTGGATCCTTCTTAGCATGAAGGTGCCAAGTCAGAGCATGTGTGCACACACAGAGCATTCCAGGTACAAAGTGCATCCAGGTCTTTCCCAGCACCTGTGATTCCTGACCTTCTACACCCAGTTTGCTTCTAAACACTCTGAAAGCAACAGCACCCTATTGAAACCCTCGGTGTTCCAGCGTTTGCTAAGCAGTACATACTATTAGTGAACACTTTCACTGCAGGGTAAAATTTTCAGATGCAGGTGATACAATGCACTGAGGAGTATTGGCTGGGGGAAGAAAGCCTGTCATACATAGCAGGACTACTGATAATGTGCAGTGCATTACACTGCAGCAAAAATGACTAACATCAAAGCTAAACAGGAATGATTTGTATGGTTGAGACAAGTAGAATAAAATATGTATTTTAAATAAATCAGTTTTTAGGAACACCAGGCACAGGTTAATCCTTTATAAATATGTTCACAGAGTACATTAGACACCAGCCCGCCTACACAAAATGAATGCAGCACACACTCTGATGTATTACAGAGGCAGGATAAATGAGGGAACTCTTCTGTGTTTGATCTGGTTCTGCTCTGTAATTCAGAGATACTGGAGATGGGTGGTGAGTTTCTCATTGATCCCAAAAGAACCAATAATGTCAAATCCTGTGAAATGTAAGCTTTGTAGAGGATTGGAGCCTGTGCACGAAGGACATTGTAGCTTTAGGGGCATATTCTCTTCTCTGGAATGTGTGTAACTGGTATTCACAAGAGTCATACATATCCCGGGGAAACTAGACCCTGTAGCTTAGCAATACTTAAAATGCATACCTAGCTCCACAGGCAATTATATCACTCTCATGGCTACATCTGCATCCAGTTATCAAAGGATAGATTTCCAGTGGATAATAAATGAACCTGCAAATTAATACCTTCAGAATTTTGAAACAATGCTAAATTTGCCACACATCAGCGTTTAAAAATGCAGCAGAACAAAGCCAGAACATCAATCCAAGTCTAAGATATTTAGATAGAAAACACAGAGCTAGCACATAGATATGGAAATAATCAATTCCATTTCCCCCCACACCCCTATTCTTTGCAGCTTTTTAAAACCACTTACTCCAGTCCTTGCTTCTCTGAACTGTATCTTGCATGTGGTGGAGGTGTTAATCCACAGTTACTGCACAGCAGAGTTGTGAATTTTAGCTAATGAAAGCTTTTTAAAGGCACAATGAAATGCTCAGATGAAAGGCAACAAAGAAGTGCAAAGTATTATTGCAGCCTAGCCTAAGTTTTACTGAGAGCATTCTTATGCAGGATGGACACAGCATAAATATGTATTACAGATGATAAACTCCCTATAAAGGCTAATTCCCACCCCTGAAGCTGCCAGAGGCAAGGGTGGCAGTCTTCTAAGACTTAATAAAGTCTCACAATGTTTTCATCCTGTTCCCACCCCCAGGAGCTGGAAGAGAACCCCTGTATTCATCTGAATCCTTAACGAACAGCATGTCCACCCCGGCATATTGCCGGCACAATTAGATCACCGGGAGTGCAGATTGGGATGGTTCAGTGAACATTTTAAGGCAGAGGCAAATACAGGAAGGACAGCAAATGCTGTAGTCCTAGTTACAGCAGTTTGGCATACAGTAAGTTTATAGTGTGTATCTGTATGCTAGCTATGGGAGAGGTAAGCAAAGGGACAGAAATCTGCTTGTCATTTTCCTTGGTAATTTTTGCTAAAATCCAAGTAATTGTGCATGATAACAAAAAGGAACAATTAACACAGTCTGTATTTTGCAAAGGTGAGAAAGGGATAGCTGTCAAGAGGATGTGGATGAAAGCACCAGTTCTTTTCATTTGGAAAAGAACTAGCACCAGAATAAATGTACAACAGCTTACCAGGCAGAGAGAGGACAGGATCTGCTGCTCTGAAAGATGGTTTGATCTTTTACGATGGGAATGAAGTCTTCAGTTTGAAAAATATTGTTATGCTTCCTAGGTCTGCAAAAGCTAACATTGTTCTAAAGACTGCACCTCTCTGATCAGCTGTCGTTTCACTGATCATAGTCTCAGTGATCCGTAGCCCCCTTCTTTTTCTGCCTCTGCTCAGATAAAAGATTGCAGCTTCATTTCAGTTATTATTTGCATGTTTTTCTTAACAGTTTACTTTCAGCAGCTTCTGATTTAGCCTTATGTGTTCTGTTGTTTGGGAAAAGGCTAGAAAGATAATTTTTAGATCGTTACCTAACATTTTCAAAGTAATAGCAGGCACCTCATGCATGCATCTCATGTTCCACCCTTTTGGTAAATGTATTCTAACACTCTACTTACCTGCTTTAAAAGGATTGGCATGTTGAACCAGCTGGCCTTTTTCCAGCGCTATAGCTTTTCATGTTATATTCTGCTCCTCCAATTTCTGTATTTTCCCTGCATTTTGCAAGACAAAATGCAGAAGTTGAAAGGCACATAATGTTTATGTGACAAAATCTTGCTGCTAAGTACAGTATTACTGATAGATTAGTTTAATGCAATAGCAGAATGTAATTTAATTATAGTAATAGTGCACAGCAACAATCTTACTACTTATGTCAGATTGTGAGACATTCTCTTTTAAAAGCTTCATCATTATTATTTAGTTTTTTGATTTAGTTCCACAGTGTCCCCCCTTCCTCCACATATAGTAAATTAATTTCATAGGTGTAGAAGAAACATTAGGTAAATTGCTCTCATTTTGCCCTAAGAATTCACAATACTAACTGAAAATCTATTTTGCATCATTAGACAATAGTCAGACAGCCTTGTAGCCTTCTGGGCAGTAAGTCCTCAGACCTGCATTCTGCAGTTAAAAAAAACTGAAACAAACATCAAAAAGCAACACAGGCAAAAAAAAAAAACCAAATAGGAGCATTCCAGCACATCTACCTTCTGTATTTACCTGAGAGCTTTTACTGGAGATTGATCCAAAATCCTGTGCTAGCCATTAACTATTTCTACATTCATGTAAACTACTGTAGTTCAGGGCTCCAGGTTTTTTCAGCCCACAGCTTCCACTGATTTCAGCTGTGGCTGACAGCAATTCTGAAAATCCAACCCACAATAATTCCTATTTCTAAAGTGTTTTCTATCTGAAGACCACAGAATTTTCTATCAGTGGTAATTTAGCCTCCAGAAAGACAGAAAAATATATCTTCAGCCAGCACAGCTGTATGCAAAGTGAACATCTGTCCATTGCCAAATTCAGTTTAGCCAATAATAAAAAAAAAACCACTTGATTTTCTTTTCCAGACAGGATCAGACTGCAAGGGAAAGCCTGGAGAGGATTTCTCTGCTTTAAAAAGAGAAACAGGGGAAGACTGAATTTCCTAAGGTCACTGAGGAAATGCGTGGCAATAAGGTATGCTAGATTTCCCCAGTCCTTTTAAAGCCTCAGCAATATATTTATATATGGCTGAGAGACATTGTCTTTTTGTAATTGCATCATGGCAAAAGCTCTTCTTGCCTTATTTCAATAACAAGGTAATGTGACTTAGCCAAACCACTGCAAATCACTTATTTTTAGAGGGAGGAAAAGATGTACCCTTGAAAGTATGGAAAATGCAAAAATAATCCTGCTGTATGCTGACAGGTTGCTGTTCATTTCCGAGCTTGCCCAAGGCTTTGTATGTATTTTCAGCATATACAGTCTTTTAGGTGTGAGGCTAAAGCTACAAAGGGTCTTGGGCCCAGTACTGTTAAGCTTGACTCTTAGGGGCTCTTTCAGCTTAAGAAACCCCTACCTCATTTCTGCTTGTTTCAAGGGTTTTGGAAGATGACTACAGGGTGAGTGGACACAATTCTCTCCCCTTTTGACTTGACAATGTGTAAGGGTGTGTGGAAGTATCCATGCCTAGTGGCTCCTTTTAGTACAGCACACCAACATAAGGAGTAAATAAGTCATGCTAGATTTCCCCAGTCCTTTAAAGCCTCAGCAATATATTTAAGAGCAGTTCTGTGCCATGAGAGAGAAAAACACACAGTCTTTTTCAGATGTTTCAATCCAGAATCAATCTTTTGCAGCAAAAGATTTTTAAAAAATCTTTTAAAAAAGATTTTTGCTAAATATTTTCTAAAAGATAGCCAATTTAATTGTGTTTTATGATACCAAAGACCACCTGTCACATCTACAGTACCTTTAAAAGCTACAGATAGAAGTATAATTATATGTCAGTTCATTTTTGCATTCATTTTGGCATGTGGCAGAACCCCTTTCTCTAGCCAGTCTCTGCTACTGTAGCAACACCCCGTGCTCAGCAGCAACCTGGACTTTGATAGAAGTGGCACCATATTTACACCTTTATGCCCTGGTGTTATTCATACTGTGTACCATTTGCTACCAAAAGCCTCTGCATTTCTTAAAGCTTTGTCTCAGAAGAAAGAAATCCGGGTCAAACTCCCCTGCCTGAAAGCAAGCTGGTGGGGGACTTAAACCTTTGTCTTAGCTCCACATCTTAGGTGACTCTTCTGAAGATTTAAGGGCACTAAGAAAACATTGTCCTCTTTGCTGTGTTTTGCATGGAACTTTATAGCAACTGGAAAGCAAGAAGCTATTCCCAGCCTAAGATCTACTACAGTAAATTAGGTCACTTCAGCTGCGTTTGTAGCAAGACAATGTACAAAAAAGTCTGTTCCTCCCATTGATAACATTGTTCCCTTGCCTATAGGTGTTGGTTTGGAAACAAATGTAGAGCTACGATTTAAAGTGAAACTCATGATTATTAGTCTCCCAGCTATTTTTTCCCCTCTTTTTTGTTTTTAGTTTAACCATTCCGGTGCAGTGAACAACTTCTGCGCTGCTGTGAGCTTGACTCCTAGCCTCAAGATCTCACCCTCCCTAGTGTTGTCTGGATATCAATTCTTTCAACCCCCAGTCCTTCCTCACAGGTAGGAAGCACATCACAACTCATTAGTAATTTACTGCTACAGTAATTTTTATAATTACTGCCAGGAGGCCTCATTAAATTTGATCTAATGAATAAATATTGTATTTTTCAACGTGATTACCAGAACAGCTTAAGCTGTGTGCCATAAACAATTATTTTCCTCAATATGCAGTATGTCAGTGAGTATTGATTTTTATTTTGTAAAGAATTTACTGTATTTCTATCCATGGCTATTAGGTAATAAATAGCCAATCCTCTGAAGCCTCAATTGCCACAGAACAGATGGCAAAACAGAATTTGGGGTATCTTTTGCAAAAAGTAAAAGAATGCACGTTAGTGAAGATAAAGGGTTTGTCTGGAGGTTAAGAAGGAGTGCTCCAATGTGAATGTCTCTCCTAGCCCTCAAGAAAGCAGCCTGCTTTAGTCTGGAGTCTCTGATGTGTAAGTCTGTGATACCAAAAAAATTGAGGATTTATTAGCAGGATACAACAAAGCATTTTATCTCAGAGAATTAGCACACGAACAAACATTGATGCCTTATGTTTCATTTGCTTTTAGAGCAACTGCTCAGATGGAACATTCTTCTAACAGGTTCAAGAAAAATAAAGAAATATACAATATGCTGAACATGAACCTATAGTTCAAACCGAGGCTGCAAATTATATTTACTTTCCAGCATCATTTATTCCTTTTTTTTTTTCAGCAATTGCAGACTTTAGCACACGAAACTGTAACCAAGCAGTGAACTGTAACAAAAGGCATGCATCAGAGGAGCTGAGGACCAGAAGGAAAGCCTTTGCATTTTTGTCATGTAAGAATGTTTTCTGCACCTTCAGCTATACTGTACCATATTAGATAGATCTAATTCCCTAGCTAAAGCACTGCTTAAATACTTTTAAAGTAAATGTATCTACATCAATAAATAGCACTGTTGGTCTGTGCTATCAGATTTTCTGTTTAAAACAAGACTTTCACTTAGGGCAAAAGTAAAAGGGGTGTGGGTAAACCTAGGGTCACTAGGGGCAATTCATGTACCTGAAAGGATTTTTTCCTATTTTATGGACATTTTTAACTTGCATTTTCTCCCTTGATTGTTTAGTTTAAGGAAACCTGGGAAGTCTCGAGATTGTTAGCTCAGTCTCCCACGCTGGGACATGGCCTCCAGTAGATTTCCCTGGGCTGAGCACAGTGCAGCTACCAAGCTGTAACTGTGTGTCTCCAGAACAGCCTCTCTGGCTCTCACCAGCACACAGACATTACCTCCAAGTAAACCATAGGCAATTAATTCTACACAGGGCCTCGGGACTCAGACCCACCTTAGCTGCTGCTCCATTTCACAACATTTCTACTTCAGGACACTTAGCATTTGCTCTCATAAGGCTCTTTACACCCAGGTTTCTCTTGTGACAGATGTGAAGGAACCTCATTCTCACCAACAATGGTTGAAAAATACCAGTGCTTTCAGATAGGCTGTCTAACAAAGCTGGCAGCAGCTGCTGAATGATCTTTGCATTGAAGAGCAACTACAAGACAGATTCTCTCCCCTCTTTTTATTTTTGGTGCTCCATGTCCCAAAACCACACTAATCACAGCATTGCAGAGCTCATCACAACTACAGGTAAGAGCACTAGCAACAGTACCCTGGTCTGACACCTCTAGTACCTCTTCTGGCTGCAGCAACTGTTTTCTGAGGGAAAAGGTCAGCATGGTTTAGGTTTGCAAATGGTTTGCCATTCACAAAATCACAGCAAGCTGTGACTCACTGGGAGGTGCAAGGGAGCTCCAGCAAGGCCAGCTGTTGCACTAGGTATCAGGGAACTCTAAGTTATGGCAGGAAAAACATTTCCTTGTGGATCCAAATATGTAAAAAGTATAATGTAGTATCTGTACAGGGGAAAACAGAAGCTACATTTCAGCAGTCAGGCTTAATTAGCAAGTTAGTTAAGCCTGACATCAGCCAAACTGTTCATCTCATTTATAACTTTCCTTCAGAGCTGGAAAGAAAAATAGAAATCAAAAGCTAGACGTGAGGTTTTAGAAACTAGAAAAACAGATTGGAATAAAACCGATGATACCTAAGAGACTACAATACTCTCAACTCCCATGCATCAGCTATGATGTAAAATATACTTACTAGTGAGTATGTCAAAGAAATAGTGCATAATATACTTACTACTGAGTATGTCAAAGAAATAAACTAATTCTGTTTGCAAGGACAAAGGGTGTGTGTCTTCAGCCTGTGCTTAGTAGGTACACAGGAAAAAAAAAGCATTATTCCTTGCTGTGGGTAAGTCTGCATGTCTTGATGAAAATTAATTGTACTCGCATTAAGAACATTCAAGTGTTAATTTTTTTCCAAAGCAGGCTTTAGCTATGTTAGTGAGTGGAGTTTTGGTCTTGCAACTACAGGAAAAGTGACTTGTTTGAGATCATACCAGCAGGTTTTGACAGAACACTGTATCTGTATTCTGTAATGGGCACATAGATATCATATACACAGGTATATTTTTATTTACTGGAGGTGCTTTTCAGAGCTTTGTAATACCAGTTCTGTTTTCTAGCCACACCAACCATTTAAAAACTAGAAGTTACTTCTCCCAGAAAAAAACTAGGATTACATCAAAGCATTTCAGTTCCTCACAACAAAACTCTGTGCTTGGTTTCCAATACTAAAATTGTAACATCACAACTTTTTCATAAGAATTAAATAGAAAGAGAAATAAAGGGGGAAGAAAAAGCTTTAGAGTGTTAACTCTCCACGGCAGGAGGAAGCCAGCATGGGCATTGAGCTCAGCACACTCATTCCCTTCTCCCTGCTGAAAGGGACACAAAAAGAACTCTGGCTAAGCATTTATTTTTCTGCTAATGTGAAAGTTTTCTTTTAAAGAGGAAGCAGATTGAACAGAGCACGAGAAAAGAATTTGACTCTGGCTTATTTCCAAAGGGTTTTTTTTTCCTGATGATTCACTGTTATCACTTGTATTCACATTACAACTAGCCTCAAAAAGAAATATCCAAAACCGAAACCAACCCCCCAACACACCCAACAACAAAAAAAACCAGCACAAAAGCACTAAGAAATAGTCTTTCCTACTGCTAAATTCTGCTAATAAGCTATATAAGAAGAGGATAATGTAAGATAAGAGTGCCTGTGTTCATTGACATTTGAGTAGGTACATTGCTACCCCTCTATATCTGGAACTTCAGGGCACCTCTAAAAATGGTGAAATTCCAAGTGCTAAACAAAACGGTGGACACGGATTGAACTTATTTTACTTCAGCTATATAATAAGGTAGAAACCATCTAAATTTCTCTCAAGTCTAAAACATTTAAATATTCATTATAGTCTTTCCAGTCTTTCCTTACTATCAAACAGGAATTTGTTTGGATACCCAGAGAGAAGACATAGCTGCTAATTCTCTGAAAACATGAGCAATAACAATTTTTATTTATGGGAGACCTCTCACCCACAGTCCTAGTGTCAGTCAGTTGTGAAGCTTATATAGCAATTCACAAACATACCATTTTTACATGGATATTCAAGCTAAAAAGAGGTAAGGGAAAGCCAAAAGGAGTGCTGGTAGGGTTGCTTTGTTGTTGTGTATGTGATTAAAAGAGAATGAGGATGGTTGCCTTAGGCTTCTGTTACTTACACCTCTTGACACAACCTAGCACATAATTTCATTCTCTGTGCCTGCAGTTACATTTAGAGACAGGAAAGGATATGAAGCTAGTTGGAGTCCAAACACAAATCTATAATTTCAGTAACATTTTATATCTGCTTTCAGGAGTAGATACAAGTTTTGCCTGTAGACATATTCCAAGGAGGGAAAGACTGTACCAGTAGGTTTCAACATAGCTGGAACTACACTTCAACTGATTTTTTCTTCTAGCCCAAGGCATCAGTAAAAAAACTTCTGAAGTACTACTAACAGAGACAGATGTAATGCCTACTTACCCCATCCTGACCATACCATGACTTCTGGCTTATTTTTTTCACATATGAGAATTTTCTGCCATCCATACAACAAGAGCTAGACCAATTCTAGCTGGAAGAAAGCTTGTACCAAACAGCAACAAGAGCTATTTCAATATGACTGCATCTCTATGCTCTAGACATATTTTCATACAGATTCAATATCCACAACTTCTTCTATCAGTCACAATAGGATTCCCAGTTCCCCTCTCATCTTTCATTTTCAGGACTCCTACCTCTAGCACTGATCATTACATTTTTGAGTTCAAACATAAAATTCCCCTACCGTTTCCCAGGTCCAAAGGGCTTGTGGGGTTTTTAGGAGACCCAGGCTTATTCTTTGGAAGAATAGTGAGACCCAGTCATGCAAGTGTAGTGCTGTCCTCTCTCTTTGGCATTTGCAGCCCATGCACTCATGTGTTATCTACCACAAAGCCCAGCATTATCTGGGTGCTGGTGTTTGGGATCCCATAGACTGGCCAGCCTCTATTTGACAGTTTTATCTTTTTACTCACTTGCTTTAGAGGCAAAGAACATGAAAGAACAGTAGGCAGCATTTCCAATATCTCCCCACTAGCTCACACCATTAGCTACGCAAAAGCTGCCCTCACAAAAAGGCCAAAGAGAACAAACTGGATTATGCCAGCAGAGGTCAGTGGGTGACTCTTGCCAAAAGTTTCAGATGCACAGTCTATTACAGATGGTTTCAAAGTCAGCTGAGTTCCCTCACCCTGAAACACTTCAAGTAATTCTTTAACTAGATGCCACCATTTTGCTCTTTTTCATTTGCCTACCTAAGGAAATGATGATGATACTTTGGTATGTTGCCATCTCTGTGCTTTTCTCTTCAAAATACATTTTTAGGTTGCTGGCAGACAAAATAAAGGTTTATCAGCATATGAGGCTAGGAAGGAAGAGGGGTAGTTTCCAAAGTTAAAATTAATGTTTACTGTATGCTTCAGCCTATGAAGCAATATTGCCATGATGTTTTTTAAACTTACATATAATGAAAACAAGTTTAATTGTTAAAGAATATGAAAGTTTTTTTCTCAATATTTGAAGAGACCTAATGCTTCAATGTTTGGCTTAATTAAAATCAAGTGGTATGGAGGGAAAAGCAAACGACACATATATTAGTATATACCAGCCTAAGAAAATCTTCTGATAATAAGGAAGTTATGACCAATTAAATCAGTATATATGTTCATTATAAATTATTTTATCAGGTAAAAAAAGTTTTTCAGACCTATGCACAAGATCACCTGGCTCTAAAGCAGAGTAGTGAGGAAATGTCAACTTATGCAGCCTTTTTCAGTTATAAATCAGTAGTCATTCTACCTCACACATGAGCTTCATTCTTTTGTTCTTCCTTACATAGTGATACTCTATTTCCATGCATCTTTGGTTTTTAAAGTTGACAGGACCTTTTCCTCTCAGGTTTCCTAAATTGCTGCTCATTCACTGCACTTATAAATCATGAGCTCGTTAAAACTATTTTTCAGATCCACATCAACAGCACTTAAGTAACTGTGGTAGAGGGGCTTGGGGAAAGTGGTGTATTGAGACACCTCAAAATCATCACATTAAACAAACATCCTACACAACTCATAAATGTGAATTTATTCTCACATCATGAGCAGTGTGATGAAAGGCACATCTGAACACAGCTTTTAGGTGAAAGTAACAAGGTGAGGATTTTACCAGTAAAGAGTATCTGGGACAACTCCGTCACTCTGCTGGATCATTTCTTTCCCATTTCCTCTCACTACAGAAAGTTACAGCTTTTTGTGTAACCTTCTGCCACAGCCTCATGCAACTCCAGTCTCTAGATGCAGAGCACAAAAGCAGCACAAGTGCCTTCACTATAAGCATGCAATCAAGGCCCCTCCGGTAATTCTCTGCTCCAGGAAAGAGCTCCTGAGAGGCTGTTTAAGAGCTTCTTTGTAAAAGAATAAATAAATTTAAATGGCAGACACATTACTCCAACTCATGTCCAAAATTTGATCCTCATCCTTATCAACTCAGGATGTAGGCATCTGGTTTAAAAAACAGAGTAAAAGCAGAAGGGTAAAGCACACAGCGCATCAGCCTAGAGCCTGTATTAAGCCTGAACTAAGCACTCTGTATTTTGACCATCACCACTTAGTTCACCATGTGCTGAACAATTCACTCCAAGCAGCATGACTATCAGAGCAAACCTGATTCAGGAACACAAGGCCACAGATGATAAGATGTCCAAGTCCCAGTGATCCCCCAGGTATGATGGGAACAACCAAGTCCTTTACTTCGCAGTGTAAGTTCACCTCAAAGTGGTAAAATAGAAGTACAGCTCTAACAGGCTTTTTAAAACCAGTTCAGAGACAAAAATATTCTAAAACTGAAGATTTTTATTTTCAAAATAAAAATGCTTGTACAGAACAGTGTAGATCTGAGTAAATCTAAATACAGCAGTCTCCGTAATGTAACACAAGGGTCTGCTTTTAGCACAGTACTTTCACACTCTAGCAATCAGAAGGCAAGCCAAGCAATTGGGAGGAAAAATAAAAACCAACCACTTTTATCTGTCAGAACATGTATTTCTAAAATGAGTTCCTTCTTCACAAAATGTACCTAGAGGGAAGAGCACTCCATACCTCAGATTGCACAGCTATTCCCACTATAAAAACAGACTAAGAGAGGACAGGAGATTTTTCAATAGGAGAGATGATTTATGAAACAGAACTGCAAGTCTGAGACATAAGTATCTGTTGTTTCTAAATTCCTCCCTCCTCCCCTCCCACACACACTGATGCAATTCCCAGGAAGGTATGAACTGTGGATCATTTTGTATACACACAGAGCAAATACTGCACAGGCACAGAAGTGTATATCCATGGTGATTCTTCTACTATTCAACTGTACATTATTTATAGCATTACATTCTAAACCTTATACAAAGCCTGCACAGTAGTTTCCATAACAAAACTAAGCACATTTACACGCTTTATGGTTCTCTGGATGCAACTTCCATGGCACCTTCTTTTTTACAAGAGAGTACAGGAGACCCCTATGTGCTCAACGTATCAGAAATCTTCAGCTCCGTTTCTGCTGTACTTACATTTTACAAATGTCATGTGAAAGAACCTTCCACAATCACAAAGAGCCAGATACAGAAACATTCATTGCCTGTTTTCCTGATAACCAAACTAAACAACCTTTCATCCACTCAAAGATGGCCAACAGATACATGACCTGCCACCCCTCTACTGGACCAAACCCTGGTCTGGAGGTATCCCTCTTCCCCAGGACCACTGCTGACTCTGCAAAGCAGTTCTGCAGCTGCAGCAGGAACAGGGAAAAGAGAGTCCACCAAAAGAGTAATTTAACACATGGAATATTCTGTTTTAGACAGTGGTCACTACACAACATATACCAGTACATTCCCATCTCTGTCACCAGTAGGCAATGCTAGTGCTGTAGAAGCTTTCAACAGTGGCCTTCTCTCATCTGAGCAAAAACACAAAGTGCCATGTCAAATGGTGTCTACTGCAGTTTTTACTTTAGAGAATCTCCCTTGAAATGGCCAGTGTGAACTTTTAGTACTCTATAAAACCAAGTATTAGTGCTTGGAGACTGCTCAGCTGCGACTTATAGGGCTTCCTTTTTGAACTTAAGAACATGCTGTTGTTTCAGAGACTTCTACAATTCCATTTGATCATGAAGTGCCTGTATTGCAGAAGTTGGCTGCTTTGTTTAGTGGAGAAAACCGACCCAAGTTTTCAGAACATCTCTCTTTTTGTAACCAGTTTTGGAGCATAAGTAAACCTGCAGCATAGATTGCTGCATGAGTGAACCTGATGGCCTAAAGCTACATCTCCTTTCAGGACAAAAAAAAAGAAGTTACTGTAGTGAAAAAAAAGCTGATGCTATCTGATTTGCAAGGTTGTCTAAAAAGAAAACAATGGCCTGTAGGTGAAGATCTGCATTAAACAGCTTTCCCGAGTATGATTTATACTGAAATAAATGAAAGTTTTTTATCCTTTTTTACCCAAAAGGAAAGGGAAGCAGAGAAGGCACTTTTAATCTCATTTGATTAAACAAATCACTGCAGGCAGTAATATTACATTGGTGAAAGAATGTGTAATTTAAAGGCAGTCACTGCTTCAGTCTTCCATTCCAAGTTCTTGTTTCAGACTGAAAGGCAAGTAAAAACATAAGTCAGCTTATAGCGAAACACTGAAAACTCTTTGGACCAATTAGTGGAAACCCTGACAATACACACTGAGGCTGAGAGCTAAAAGGCAGAGTGGATATATCACTCATTTCAGGTAAGATCCAGCGTATCAGAAAAATCATAGGGCAAAATCTCAGATTCTGGAGGCAACACAGTAATCTTGAGATTTACGTGACGAACTAGAATGTGGACATCTTTGCCCTCCCACTTTTGAGATGCTTATCCCACTTAATGCAACCACATCACTGACACAATGGCACACTCACCTTTTTAAGTAGGCATGGACATTGTCAAAGCCGTGGTACTTGGCCAGATAGACCAGGACACCTGTGGCACATCGGCCATCTCGTTGTCTGCAGAAGCTACAGTTGCAGATTCCACGACACGGGGGGCACCTCCATGTCTACACAAAAGAGAGACAACAGGAAGCCCTTTTAGCTGAGATGCTATGCCAGATGTACCTCACTCACAACTTAGGAGAGTGCCCTGCTACACAGTGAGTTCTGCAGAACATCAGCACTGCATAAAGTTGTCTAAACCAGTAAAGAGTACAAATTCCTCAGTCTGTAGGGGATTAAGCTCTCCATTGCCTGCCTTGCACATAACCACAGGAAGCACTCCACTCGGTTTTAACTCCTACATCACAGGCCACAGCAGCAGCACTTTGTCCACAATACAGTTCCTTTCCCTAGGGCATTAAGCACTAATGCAGTGGTAATAATAAAGAGAACACTATTTTGATGCTCAAATATAAGAATACGCTGGCTGCTGCTCTGTTCTCATACTTTACTCCTGCAATTAAAACTACAGAAGTAGTAAATACAACAGGTTCTACACAACACAGTTCTGTGATTCAGGGTGAATCAAGCCAGGAATGCATGATGTACTACAGCACTGTAAGCAGTTGTTAAAACCACTGCTGCCAGCGACCGATACCCCAGGCTGTGCAAGTCAAGCACAAAAAAGCACCACTGAGCACTGTCCTACCGGGTCCAGCAGTGCTGTTCTGACATCCTCCCCATATCTGTTGCGGAGGCACGGCCCACAGAACTGGCCCCGCACTCCTACGCAGTCAGGGTTACGACAATTTGTCTTGGTGTCTATGGTTTTTTGGCGACACTGATGACAGGTGGATCCCTAGAACACAGAAAAAACAAGACATTTAAGATGGCATTTTAGATAGGGGGAAAAAGGCATTGAACAAAATCTCTTTGGCAGCTAGCAGTGCTTATCCTGAAACAGAAAGCCACCGTGCAAGTTTGAACCAAGACTGTTTTAACACTGCGTCTTCAGTGTCTGGTAATCACTTTCCCTGGGTGCTATCACTTAGGTATTACAGTTGTTCCAGAGCGAAAGCAAGCTAATTTTCTCCCAAAAAACACATCCTCTCAGCGAGAGGGAGTGTACCCTATTTGATGATAAACACAAACACAGAATAACAAAAAAGTTACTTCACAAAGTACACATTTCACAAAGCTGGAATATTCTTACCATGGCCCTGTTATATACTTTTTCTCTTGCAGATCCACAGATATTATCCAATTCTTCGGCTGTTATGTCCTCAACTGGGCGCACAATGTGTGGAAAAGCCATGGCACCACGGTGACCCCTCCTGGGAGTAGGGGCTTCATGCTGAATAGCAAAGACACAACACTTGCATTATTAGTTTCAACAAAAACTCTAAAAAAGCGAGGATCTTCACAGCAATGCTGAAGCCTCAAACACCCATCATATATTTAAGCAAGATATAACAGAACTTGTACAGATGTACGATACGGATGCAGCTTTAGCACCTTTACTTGATCTGTCCCCTTCAGGGTGCAGCAGTGCTACTGACCTTGCTTCACTCCTGCTGGAGTGCAAGAGGAAGTGGTTTTTCAAGGACCAGGAAGGGGACATGGAGAGCACATACAAAATGCCCTTTTTTTTTTTTTCTAAGGCCATTGCATACTGCTAAACCTCATCAGCTCTCTATGAATCGCTATTTTCTTGAAGGGAAACCTCCTTACAAACCACCCTCACAACCCACAACAGGAGAACTAGATCTCCAACATACCTCCAGGTATTCATCAGACATCTTTCTTCTTCTCACCAAGATGTATCTGTCGTCTTCTTCCTCTTCTGGTACAAGAGTAGGAGGACCTTCAATCAAGGACCTGGACCTTGTGTGAGGCCGAGAACTCCGGTCTGGGTTCCTCCTCAAGGCACATTTGGGCAATGAACGCCTTGGAAGTCGCTTTGGTCCCTGCTAATGTTTAAAAGCCCCTAATGAAACAGGTGAAAACACAGATAGCTCCTGACCTGACACTGAATTCCTCCCCTAAAGATGCCTTCCTCTCGTCTTTTCCAAAGACATGTCTATCCCTGTCCCAGTCAGAAAACCAAAGGTAAGAAGATCCTAAGCAAGTTCATGTTAGGCATTCTGCTAGTCACAGAGAAACAGTCAAAAGCAGCAGAACCCGTGTCTATGAGGAGCTGCAATTTTCAGCGTTGTTCTAATCTTCACCCAAATTACAAATACATCAGCAGTGAAATTCATTACACTGCTGATTCACAACCCAACCTTCTTAAAAGTCAGGCTAAATGCCAAGTGTTTTTCAAGGCTCCAAACGCACAGAATATTCAGGTCTGAGCTGCCCTCCCTTGTCTCCAGCCTTTGTATAAACACATATTTACACAGCACCTTGATTGGTTTTATTGGCCTGTGGAGACACTTAACCTTTATAAATTGATCTGTTCTGCTTTGTACCATGGCAAAACAAAAGAGAATTACACAATGAGGATACCCGTTTTAGGAAGCAATAAAATTCTAACTGGACTTTGATTTGCACAGTTTATTAAGTTTTTACATTAAGAATCCTGCTTTGTAATGTCAGAATTTGACTCTTAGAAATCTGAATGCAAATCTAATAAGTTTATACTCACATGACTGACAGCTGGCAACGATTTTCTCCCACCAAAGATACCAGAAACATTTTGCAACTCAGCCATTAGTTTTGCAAGCTAACAAGAGAGAGAAAAATGAAGCAGAGCTTTAAAAGGGTATTTATGTGCTATTACAGACTACTAGGGCAATTGGCTAAAAGTACAATTACTTGTAGGAAATGCAGTCATTCTTCAACTCTTTACATTTATGTCTTATTTATGTTTTAGTGACTGCAAGTAATTTGGAAATGCTCAAAACTTATTATGTCGTTAGGCTTGCAGCCTAAGGATTTTCATATGCCAGTAAATATAAAGTATCAGAATTATATTTTAGGAATGCAAATGCATCTTAATGCGTTCACATAATTCCCATTACAGTGAATTTAAACAGAGGTCCCCCAAGAGTTGAAAGGGAGGGGGGAAAAAGGGCCAGTCCATAGGAAGACATAGAGTACTTGCCATTGCTTTGTTTTCCTTTATGTTTAAAGCTCTTTTTTCTAAAAACATAGCACCATTTTCTTCAGTGTCAGAGTCTGAATCTAGAGCGGGCATCAGTGTTTCAGGGACAAGTTCCATGCCACCCTTCCTCCTCTCCGATCTTCGAGGTGGAAACTTCATGGCTACTTTCAGAGGAACACGGCATTTCTGCCCTCTTTGATCGATCTCACTTTCAGCATTTGCATCATTCTCATCTGAATCTGATTCCAATTTCTGTTAACAAACCAAAATGGTAGCATGTAAATCCAGAAGAGTTGCTCTGCAGTTAAATACAGTGGACAATGCTTTGTCTAGGAGTAGTTTAAGATGCTACCTTGCTGAAATCCAGAAAACCAGTCCTAGTGTTGTAGTGTACTTTGAAGCAGGAGGAAAGAAGAGGGGACACAGGGATAAAAATCTCTCAGGGAGACCCACATGGTTGTGCCAAACACACTAGAAAAGGGAGTGCAGTATTTGCAGCAGTTGCAGCAGTCTTAGCTCTCACTTGTAGGTCTAATAGCAAAAACAGTTTGTTTGTACAGTATGAGAAAGAGAACTGCCTTTAAAGGACTCAATTTTGCCACATACAGCATTTGGCTGCAAAAAAAGTCACTATGCAGTTGTCTGCACAAGGTCAAATCCAATTTTGTAAGCTGTCAAGTACAGTCATCTCACAGAATCAATGATTAAAAAAAGGAAACTTCCTTCTAGAGCCAACTAATGAAATAATTATGAATAAAATCACAGTATTTTCTGATCTTTGAATTCTGATGTCTTGCTTACAAACTTCCCAAGAACCAACGGTTCAGTGAGGACATAAATTATTTACTTATAAGCTCATTATGCAATAGGCTCTTTCTTTTTAGACACAACAAGACAGTCTTACTTTCATCAGCAGTAAGAGTGGACATCAAATGGCCATTTTTATTTACACTGGGTTTTTATTAAGCAGGTATGTTATTGTGGTTGTACATTAAGTGCAGTTACTGACTTTTTTTTCCTGTGCAGTTTCTGACTTTATCTATTCCAGCTTTGTCTCCTACTTACTCTCTTTATGATTGTGTTTTAACTTAGATGTGATTTCTTCCAATTAGACATTTTTCCAGTAATTTCTCAGGATGTGCTGAAGTTATGATGAACCTGATTTTGCCAAATTTGGTACTACTTTAGTTTTTCTTCTGAGTATCACCTATTGATCTTTTTAAGCAATTAAACTGATGTCAAGGAAAAGCAGGAAAGCAGATTTCACCACCTATGACTATTTCTGTACTGTTGAAAGATTCACAGCATTCCCTGTTATGCTGCCAGAGTGGAGGTCTGACTGCATATCAAGACACACAGGAATTTTTCTGAGGCTTGCTGGAGTCCATGGGCTAGCCTAGCATTTCATATTGAGGAAACCAGAAATGTTAGGCTCCAACAGAGTAACATCCAGCAAGGACAGTTTTAAGAGGTATATTTCAAAATACATATGGCAGACTTTAAAGGTTCTGTATCTTGAGTGTTTTTCATGGAGACAAAAAGAAAACTAGATTTTGGCTACTCAGACTGTTTACTAAATGAAATGATGCTTCTTTCTGAAACACCGAACTTCAAGCTGAAACTGGCTGGTTTTCCAATTAAGAATGTGTAAGAGTTTATATATAAAATAGCAAACAAAAATCAACTGTCTTACCAATGCATCTTGAACCTCATTTTCTGCAAAACCACAGAAAGATTCATCATCAGAGGCTTCATGAAAAATTTTTGCCAGTTCTTCTTTAATATCCGACCTAAACTTGCATTTCTACAAAAAATAAAATATCCTTTAATTTGTACAGAAAATTTTTAACATTTATATGTGCAGTACAAGCAAATAGCTTTTTTAAAAAGAAAAAAAACAGTTAAGGCATTTCACAAGGGGTTTCAGAACCACAGCTGTAAATTACCAGACATATCAAAGGCTAGAATTGATAGCTAATCTGTTTCCAACAATTACCACCTAGAAGCATAAGTAAAGAGTGAAACGAAGTTACAGCATATAGCACAGGTTTATAACTACTATACAAAAACATAAGCACAGCAAGTAGTTTTACATTATTAGCTTTACATTTTTGCAATCTTTACTAGTACTGCACATATGATCTTATTTGTTCTTGTACTGTACTTACTGTGTTTGCAAAATTATCAGAACCAAAACTGTCACAACTGTCATCAGATGATGAGGATGTTTCCATGGGAATCAGTTTCGTATTTCGAAAGGCTGTGAAGCTTCTCCTTCCTGAACAACCTCGGCGCTACAAAAGGACAACAGCAACACCATTAAGAAGAGACCTACTGCAGCATAGCAGCTTTTAAGAATATCTTTTGACTGAAGCTTAGGAAGTTTGAACATTTTAGGATGTTTAGCAATCTTGAATGCAAGTCAGAAAACAAACATCAGCTTTAAAATAAATCTCAAAGTTAGGAATGACAATAGT
Source organism: Anomalospiza imberbis (assembly GCF_031753505.1). Taxonomy (NCBI): domain Eukaryota; kingdom Metazoa; phylum Chordata; class Aves; order Passeriformes; family Viduidae; genus Anomalospiza; species Anomalospiza imberbis. The sequence continues at coordinate 21,050,711 of NC_089687.1, read as the reverse complement.
TTTTGCTCTGATACAGTTCTGATTGTTGTTATAGATAGATGAGTTTCATTCAGTATTTAAGAATAATTCTTTTATACAAACAGGCAAGTGGAAATAACCATATAAATCATGTCATTCCCCAGTCATCATAGCCAGTGATGGAAAAAAGTTCAAGTACACAAACATACCAAGAAATCTACTTTGATTCACTTTTTACTTGCAGTTTGCGGCAAACACTAAATACTCTGCAGCTCCTAAGGAAGGGCCAAAGAATCCTACCCACAGATTTGAAACAACCGTTCTAGATAAAGCAGCTTGCTGTTTTGCTCATTTTGCCACCGATTTAGAAGACTTTTCTTAATGGGCTTCAGGTTTTCCTTTCCCAGAAGATGTTTCTACTGGCAGTGACCCATTTCATCGCCCGAGGCTGGCATCGGGGCCGTGGGGCAGCACGCACACTGAGCTGCTGCCCCGGTCATGAGCGCTGGCGCTCCGCGGTTCAACCTGGAGCCCGCCGTCCTCTCCTCAGCACCCTTCTGCCTGGGGCTTTGCGATTCACAGCTCCGCCGAGCACCGAACTGCGGCCCGGCCCGCCCCAGACACGAAAGGGGCGCTTTCTGGTGCCGCCCGCCGCGGCCGAGGGTGCGCGCAGTCCGGGGCACCGCGCCGGGCCGGCCCGCACCGGGGGGCCTCGGGCGTGGAGCAGCCCAGCCCAAGGGACCCGGGCTGGCCAGGGGCTCGCAGACACACGCGCCCGTCCCCGCCCCCCGCTAAAATGGTGCCGCCCCGCACACACGCGGCCGGGCCGACCCCTGCGCTCCTTCCCGCCCGTCCCGACCCTGCCGCGCGGGGCCGCTCCCCGCAACACCGCCCCACGGCCGGCCCCGCGCCCTCGGCGAGGCGGGAGCGATGGGCGCATGGCCCCGGGCCGCCGGCTCCCCGCCGAGCGCGGCTCTCAAACCGAGTTCCCTACCCCAGTTAGGCGGGCAAGGGCACCGCCATGCATGGGGCGCCCGAGTACCACGGCGGGGCAGGAGACCAGGAGCTGCCGGTCTGAGTGGTGGGGCTGCCCCGACGTCGCTCTCCCTGGGGTGCCCAAACTAAAGACCCCCCCCACCCGACCCCACCAGCCTTTCGCAGCGCGGCTTAGTCCGGCTTGCCCAGGTTCGCAAGACTCCGGAGCACCACGGGAGCAGCGGCAAGCGCCACAGCCTCTCCCCCCCTCTGCAGCAGCAGCGACCCGCGGCCTTACGGCGAGCCCGGCGGGCAGCGGCGGCCGCGGGCAGCGCTCACCTGCGGGCGCGGCGGGGCCATGCTGGCGGCGGCGGGCGAGCGCGGGAACTGAAGGTTCGCGCCAAAGCGGCTGGACCGCGGGGGGCGGGGCCGGCGGCGCCTTTCCCGCGTTGCCGCCCGCGTCCTGGCAGATGCAGCGCACACCCCCGCGGGGTCGGGCACCCGGCGGGCTCCCCTTTGCTCGCCCGCCCGCCTGCCTCTGCTTAGGAGCTCTTCAGGTCTCCCGGAATGTCCCCGAAGGGGCCAGTGCGGTGGTCCCCCTTTTTTTTTTTTTTTTTTCTATTCGCGGTGTAGGCTTTGTGGAGCTGCAAGGGCCTGGCCCTGTGGCGCGAAAAGCTCCCGGGCGGAACGTGACGGGACTCTGGTGCAGAAGGGGGGTGGGGCGCTGCCCCCACTCGTGCCTAGCCGGAGGTGGCTGGGAAGCCTTCGTGGTTCCTAGCTCTCGTTTTTTTTTGTTTTAAATAACTTTATATGCCAAACCTAGGTTGGCTTCACTCTCAAATAAATTCCCTAAACTTGCCAGTTTTCAAGGGCAGTGGGGCTTCTCCACGAAATAAAGCCAAGGGGGTGTGTGCTGGCTGCCCCAGCAGTGCCCGCACCCAGCACCGCCTGCCAAGCGGCGTGGTACAAGCGCACTGTGTCACAACAGCCGTCCGCAGCGCGCAGGCTGCCCTGCGTCCCACGGGGAATGGAGGGACGGTGCTCACCGGGGCCACACTGATCAGCGTCAGGAGTGAGACTGGGTGATGCCTCTGCTCCTCGGGAACAGCAATGCAACAGAATTTTAAAAAGAAGTTGGCTGCCTTGCCCTCTGCAATCACAATACTATTTGAAGACAGGCCAGAAGAAAATAGATCAGTCATTTTAAACCATTTTTGGTAACATGTATAATAGCACATTAAATCAAGTACAGCTGTTAAACACAGCAGAATAACTGCTACGTGGTATTTGGCAGCAAAAGTAACAGGAGAAGCCCTGAAGAAGCTGTATGGTATTTGTGGCCCCGCTATTTGCTATAATCCTCTGTTTATACTGTGGTTTGAGCAGGGCTCGATACCAGTGCAACTCTTGCTGCTCAGCATTTCCAGGTGCCTCCCTGACACAGGCGAGTCCCCGCTGCAGTCAGCGGGAGGGAGGAGGCCGTGTGCACGTGTAAGGCAAACCAGGAATCATCTCTGAGCCAAAGCCTGTAAATAGCCTACAGCACAATAGGGTACAAGAGCCCTCACGGAGGTGTTCTACTTTCTGTGGGCATTGTTCTTCCTGTGCATGCTGCAATCTGTCGTGTAAAAGAATCTCCATTTTAAATAAGCCCATAATTACACACTTACCTGCACTGCTGGCTTCTCAGCACACACAAAAGCAGATGAACTAAACCAGTTCTCCAGAGACCAGACCACGCTCCATTCCTCTAAATCCACATTAGTGGAGGATTGCCACCCACGTGGCTTCCAGACAAGACAGCTCAGTTGGGAAGAGGGGATGTTTTTTGAATTTTAATATACTTTTACTTCTTTCAGAAAAAGAAATCTACAAATACTAGTTTACTTACATGGAAGAAGAGATTCAGTTTATGAACAGTAAAAGCCCTTAACATCTTGAATCACAATTATCAAAATTTTACTAGAGAAGCAGCCAACCTTCACAGCTTTCAAGAGCATCATTTGAAATGTTATGGATTGCTGATGGCACTAGCTAAAGCAAAACTTCAGACTGCAGTTACTTTTCCATTTAATGCTTAATGCAAACGGCATTCTTCAAAACTTCAAACTACATATGAAGTTAAATGGCTTTCAAATTAATAGGTCAGAGCAGAGACTTTGTAGGGAATCCAGACAGGACACTTTGTGAACTGTATTTTCAGTGGTTTTTTTAATACGTGAAAAATAATTCTTTTATTGAAAATTGTGAGTATATCGACTCACATATTTTACAGATGATGGGGGAGAAGAGCTCAGGACAGGGAAAAGAGAAATGAGATGTATGTGAAGGGCAGAGGCTTCCCTTCCTACAGCACACAGCAAGGGTACCAGAAAATGAAGGTCTGTAACTCAGGAGATGGTTGTTGTGACCTGTGACACTGTGATTTCCCCCGTTTTCATCTTTACGGCTTGCATGCTCCTGCTCTGCCCTGCAGGGCCCAGGTGCCCTCGGTAGATGGACACAACAAACTTACCAACTGGCTTTACCACGATGGAAAGAGTTTCTGTGGCAGCACCACTGTCCTACATCTAGCTATTAACAATAGCTGAAGACATGCAAAGCTGAACTCAGGTGAACATTGCATTTTCAGCCACACTTAAATTAGGCTAATGTGAGTGGAGGAAAACGTCCCTGTCTGTTCAGTCCCCCAGCCAGGGTCCTGCATAGCCTGTCCAGTGCTACCAGCAAGCTCTTCCCTCAGAGCTCACATGTCAGCAAAGATCATCTGGAGTATTTTATCAGGTGTTTTCAAGAAAATAATCTGTTACAGTCTCTTGTCTTTGAAATGAGCTGTCACTACATGGTAGCAGCCCTTGGAAGACCTGCTAAGGGAATAGGCTGGAATAATGGAGGGACATGCAGGAGATTGAACATGCAACACTTTCTGCATTTATCTGGGGGAAGCAAAGTTGTTTACATGTTAGGAGCTTCAAGCAGCAGCAAAAACATGGACCTCCAACAATAGCTCCACTGTCAGAAACAATAGATGTGACCTTTGGTCTGCTGGGACGAAGGACAAGTGCTGTCCTCTGTGTCACCCCGTGGATTTCGGCTGTTGGCATTGTAACACGGCTTTTCTCTCTGGAGGCAGGACTCCTGCTGCCCTGTCCCTGGCTCTCCTACACACTTCCTATCTTAACTACACTAAACACTCTTTATGCTCCTTTCCTTTCCTGTTTTTTTTTTTGTTTGGTTGGTTTTTTTTTTTTGTTTGTTTGTTTAATTGAAGCAATACATTTTTACCCGCTGTCATGAATGAGTGTTTTAGGACACTCAAAAAATTCCTGGCAAAGGTATCAGCAAAATATGTTTAATATAAAAGTGAATACATGACAAAGTTCATTGGCAAGGTTCACTCTACTACTTAGTAGATGGTTAAAGCACACAGAGAAAAATTATACTGAAGTCTAAAATCAATCTAAAACTAAAATCAACCAAAAATTATCTACATGGAAAAAGGGTAAGGCTGATAAAGAGTAAGGATTAAAAAGAATAAGGGAGACCCTCCCATTGAGTCACAAGGTTCAGAATGGACTTCCTTGCCAAACCTAGCCCCACACTTGAAAATTGATTTAGGCCTAAAAGTTTTAATGGCACTTAAACTTAACAGCACTTAATTGACAGCTTAATGTAAACAATTTAACAAAAGATTCTTATAGAATTTACTGTAGCACAACAGTAACTCAGTATTAGGCCTAACTTATTTAAAAATCTAAAGTACTTAAGAATCTAGGAGAGCAACATTCATGGTACATTTGCTATAACATACACACAGACCCAAAGGACTACGTACAAGGTTTATACATTTGAAAAATTCCCTTTGAATTCAGCAAAGTACTCACATCAGATGCCTTTCTCACCTTTCTCTCTGCATCTTCTCAATGGGCAAAGGGTTGAGTCTTGAGGAGTGGGGGCAGCCCAGGCTGCACTGCTGGCGATCAGTGGTGGTCCCCCACCAAGTATGGCAAACGTGAGAGTTGGCTGGCTCTGAGAGGCCCCACTCAGGGGGACGTGCTGGTCACAGCCTGCTGCGGTCCAGGAGGGCTCAAAGGGTCTCACTTAGGACTGCTCTTTATAGGATCACAAAAGAGTTGGCTTTAGTCATAGTAATTTACCGTCCTGGCCACAATTTGGGTTGGTAATTTTCTTTAAAAGTGTGGTAACAAAAATCTTGTTCCACTTGGGTTTTTATTCAGGCAAGAATAGTCAGTTTTCAAGGCTGTTCGTTAAAAAACAGCCTCACTAGAAAGCATAAGCTCCTGGGAGCAGGCAGTGTTTCTGATAAGCTCAAGAAGAGCTTAGCCCAGGTGGTGTTTGTCAAGGCCAAGGCTTAATGAGTATTTCTGAAATCACAGTTATGGCCCGAGGGTGGGGATGCACCACCACACCTGCCTAAAATAGCATGAGAATGCATTAGTTAATGTTTGTGTGATTCTAGTATTGATTGTGATGAGACTTGCACAGTGACACATGTCTATAGATGCAAGCATTTAAGAGGAAAGGGAGAGTTTGGATTCTCATGGCCACAGAGTACCCACAGTACAATGCAGTAACACGTATCTTAGGTCCATAGAAAAAAAATATTGCAGCCACTAATGACAGTAATTAAAAATTTCTGTAAGAGCTGTCCAATCACCTCTTCATCTGAGAAAATTATAGTGTGTTATTGAAACCATTAGTGCAATAAAATGCAGCTAAAAAACATTTTGCATTAAAATAATCAGACATTGATTTCTGATGTAAATAATAAATCGGTAACCTATAACACACACTAATTGTTTTTCTCTGTCTGTAAGGTGTGTTTCTTGAAAAGATCTGATCAAGCTTATCTATTTGTTCACATGTCACTCTCCTGTAGCTCACACTACTATACAAGACATAATAAGGTGTATAATCAGGTAACCTGCTATTGATTGCAATCCAGAAAGGACACGCTTGTTCCTACACAGAAGCAGGAGCATAGCCACTTTTGGAGATTTAATTACAGCTAGACTGGTACATGTTTGCTGGACATGAATTTTTATGGAGTACCTTTTTTAATGTAAATACTTCAACACTATGCTCTGATAAGCAGAATCAGATTTTGTAAAATAAATATAAGTTTAAATATTTAACATGTACAATCAGTTTCCAGTAAGATCATCTGTACCAGCTCCATAAAATACCTCCACAATCCAATTAATATATTTTTCCTTTTTTTTCTCTCCAAGGAGAAATAGATTTTCTCCTTTTAATTTAACAGGTTTGTATCTCCTTGTGCTTTGCTGTGATTTCCTTGTTAGTAAAGGCTGGGTGCCAATGCATCCTGCACGTTGAATTGAAGGTGGTCATGTCCGATCCTATCTGATACCGTGTTTCTTTGACACAACCTGGCAAGACCACAAAAACTGAAAGAATAAGAAAAGGAAAACCAAAGGAATAATACAAGTCAGCGTCAGAAAAAGTGCAGTTGACACTACATTAATCAGTGCACTAAGAGAATGGCTGAAATGTGGTCATTTTTGATAGAAACCTTAATGATTATTCCAAAGGTAAGTCATAGCAGATCATTTGGAGCCCGGAGCATTATGATGCACATTATGGGAATGTAATTACAATGCTCATTTGATTACCCTACAGCCCTTCCACAAAATGCATTGCAAAAAAAATGTTGACAAAAGTAGCTGGTTTTGATATTCAGTAGCCACTTTCAAAAGTGCAAGATCCCAGCCCTTTCGTTGTTGGGCTTTGATTTTTTTATTTTCCTTTGAAAACACAAATTACATTTAGTCACATCATAAATCACTTACAAAATATTCTGCAAATGTATAGCTGTGGGAAACAGAATGCTATCAGGAAGTAACCAAAATACTTACTGTAATCTGGTTTTTTGCCCTTTTGTATAAGCTTTGCCACTGCCTTTTTGCAAGTGTTGATTTGCATTGCCTCCACCAGCCTTCAGCAAGATGTGGTTGCTGGGAGAGGATGAGAGTGAGGGGAGAGGTGGTGGCATAACCTCCTCCCCAGGGATCTCTCTCCCCAGGCAGCTCTCTCAGGAGGGAGGGAGGGGGACAGGTAGAAAGCCTCCCTCAGGGCTCGCTAGTGCCTGCCAGAGGTCCCCAGGGCACATCTCAAGTTTTCAAGCCCTTGGGATTTTTCCACAGCATGAGGGAAAACCTCTTTGCTGCAGGGAGCCCACAGCTTGCTTGCTGAGGCAGGGAAAGGAATGTATGTGTTGAGCCCCAGGTACACCGAGCCACTGCATTCTACACTGCACAATGTCCGTGTCTCCGCCCGCCAGCCCCTGCCAGAGCGCCGGGCGGTGTCCTGGAGGTGTCCTGGAGGTGTCCAGGCGGTGTCCTGGAGGTGTCCGGGCGGTGTCCTGGAGGTGTCCTGGAGGTGTCCAGGCGGTGTCCTGGAGGTGTCCGGGCGGTGTCCTGGAGGTGTCCAGGCGGTGTCTGGGCGGTGTCCAGGAGGTGTCCGAGCGGTGTCCTGGCGGTGTCCGGGCGGTGTCCAGGCGGTGTCCTGGAGGTGTCCGGGCGGTGTCCTGGAGGTGTCCTGGCGGTGTCCTGGAGGTGTCTGGGCGGTGTCCTGGAGGTGTCCTGGCGGTGTCCTGGAGGTGTCTGGGCGGTGTCCTGGAGGTGTCCGGGCGGTGTCCGGGCGGTGTCCGGGCGGTGTCCAGGCGGTGTCCAGGAGGTGTCCGGGCGGTGTCCTGGAGGTGTCCGGGCGGTGTCCTGGAGGTGTCCAGGCGGTGTCTGGGCGGTGTCCAGGAGGTGTCCGGGCGGTGTCCTGGCGGTGTCCGGGCGGTGTCCAGGCGGTGTCCTGGAGGTGTCCGGGCGGTGTCCTGGAGGTGTCCGGGCGGTGTCCTGGCGGTGTCCGGGCGGTGTCCGGGTGGTGTCCGGGCGGTGTCCTGGAGGTGTCCGGGCGGTGTCCGGGCGGTGTCCAGGCGGTGTCCAGGAGGTGTCCGGGCGGTGTCCTGGAGGTGTCCGGGCGGTGTCCGGGCGGTGTCCTGGAGGTGTCCGGGCGGTGTCCAGGAGGTGTCCGGGCGGTGTCCAGGTGGTGCCCGGGCGGTGTCCAGGCGTTGTCCGGGCGGTGTCCGGGCGGTGTCCGGGCGGTGTCCGGGTGGTGTCCTGGAGGTGTCCTGGCGGTGTCCTGGAGGTGTCCGGGCGGTGTCCAGGTGGTGCCCGGGCGGTGTCCAGGAGGTGTCCGGGTGGTGTCCTGGAGGTGTCCTGGCGGTGTCCTGGAGGTGTCCTGGAGGTGTCCGGGCGGTGTCCTGGAGGTGTCCGGGCGGTGTCCAGGAGGTGTCCGGGCGGTGTCCTGGAGGTGTCCGGGCGGTGTCCTGGAGGTGGCTCCGGCCCCGGGCAGGGGCTGCGGCTGTGGGGAGCGTGGGAGGTGCTGGGTGGGAGCCGCAGGGAAGGGCAGCACGCTGTAACCCCAGCTCGCCTTTCTCCCGGGAGGACGCTGCCTGCCGGCGCCATTCCTCCGTCCTCTGAGTTGTTAATCTCAAATGCCCTGTATTTACATTCACTCAAACGTGATCTTGGCAGACCCTTATTAGTGTTATTGCCTTAATAGACTTCTCCTCTCTAACCTCTAAACTTTTGTAACAAACTGGCTTGAACTGATAAGCATGGCAATTCATTCGATAAGAATATTATGTAAAAACCCTTCTATGGTGGACACATATACAGAAAATAATTCTGTCAGATGTAATCTTCAGAGGTAGCACAGCTATTTGATTCCATTTTGTGACATGAGATGCCAGGAGGTCTCTCAGTTTGGGGTTTTTCCACAGTTATATAAGTCACTGCCCATCTTTCCTAGGCTAAAGTAGTAATAATAATAATAATTATTATTATTACTATGTCAAAGTGCATTCTCTAGCACAATCAAAAAAATCAATTGCATATATTTGATGTACAGTCCAATGTTCTTGGCAGCAAGTCTGCAAGTTATAGAAAGTCTTAAAACACATGGGGTGATCCTGAGCAGCATCAGCTGAGCTAGAGAGCAGGACAGAGGTGCGGGTTGACATGGCTGGAGGCTGTTGTTCTCAGTGAGGCAACCTCTGCTCCATAAATCAGCTCAGCAAGTTGCCAGATTCTGGCCTGCATGCTGTCATACATGGCCAACTGCTAGAAAAAAAATCTGTGGGAGCAGATAAGATAGAGCAAAACTGCAGTAGCCAGTTTTTTTTTTTTCTTTAAAAAATAAACCATTTCCAAAATCACCCTTCCCCATTTCACAGCAAGAAAGCAGGTTTTCCTGGTGCATTAGCTCAGTCACGGCAGAGCTGGGGGGAGGCACAAACGGCATTCTCCCCTTCCAGCTGAACGGGGACTTGTCCTGGCTGCATGCAAACAAAAGCAGCCTCTGTTTGCAGGCCTGGGCAGTGTTTTTGCTCCAGGAAGTCTCACATTCACGTGCTGCCCTGCTTAGGAGCAGGGTCTCACAGGTGCTTGGATTGCCAGCTGGTTCACAGCAGAGCGGCACGTCTCTGACCTGCAAGACACAGGGAACAAGCACCTGGAGAGTGCAGCACCACACCAAGCTGCTGGTCTGCCTGTCACTCCCTCTGTGGAGCAGGTCCCTAGGACACTCTCCTCTTACAGTCAGTCCTGATGGCAGTGGCAGGTACCCCAGTGCTGCTGGGGAAACCTGTGTTCTTAAGAAGCCAATAAACAACAGGGTCAGAGCCAGCTCTGGGCCACCGAGCTGGAGAAGAATGGTTGCTACCCTCAGTGGTGACTGCTGTCCATCATCCTGTTGTTCTTTCCTATTTTTTTAAAGACATCCTTAGGTATATGGGGAAAAAAAAAAAGAAAAAAACACATTGAAAAAACTGAACCACATATCTTATTGGCAGAAAAAGAAGTATTTTTGCTCATGCTATGAAGACATCAGCTGTGGAGGTAAAGCCTGTAAAATTTCAGAAAACCAAGTACCATGATGCTGAGGTTAACCTTCTCTTCCTGTCTGAACTGAGCACTGCTTCCTCCCTCACAACCCACCCACAGGGTCAAGAACCAATTGCCGGGGAGAGATGCTGCTGTTCACCCTGAAACTTTCCTGCTGATGTCTGGCATCCAGAGAGCGTGGGGCAGATCTTGTGATTCCCACAAGATCCAGAGTAAAATGCTGCTGAATGAACAGAAAGACTCTGTGTAAGCTCTGGCAGCAAGTCTTACATTGGAAAAAAAAAAAAAAAAGGAAAAGAAAATTTGATTTTCTAAATATTTGCTCTGACAGCAACTCTCACATTAAAAAGAAAAAGGGAAAAAAAAAAAAAAAAAAAAAAAAAAGAGAAAATCTGATTTTGTAAATATTCTCTCAATTGGACGCAAATACTTACTCACTTTGGATGACCAGGTCTGAATTTGCCTTCATGAGCTCTTTTCTATTTTTCATCATCCATTCCAGCAGGCATCTCAGAGCTCACTTCTTACAGTTCAGAGTATTTTAACCCTGGAAGAGGAAAATGCAGGTACCTTTTGGGGATTAAGAAAACATCAACATCCAAGCATGGAGATATGAAGCCTAAGAGAAAGAAAAGCCAAGAAACCAAGGGGCAGCTCTACAGCAGTGGTATTTTGTGCCACTTGCAGAGTCAGCCATGGAGGGAGGGTATAGCAGCTGCAGCACTGCCAAGGATGTGTGTGTGGATGGAGGATAGTGTGTCCAGCTCCTGGCATGCAAATCTAGACATACTGGTACTTCAATATGCTTGCCTTTAACAGACTTGTAGGAAAACCCTAAGTGAACATAACATGGCTCCTTTCCAAAGAGCATTTCCTGAGGTGTAGTTGCCCAAGACAGTCTGATTTTACACATTGCTATGCATGGTCTTCTAGCTGCATGTTCATAAAACATGAAAAAAAAAAAGGCTCAGCTTTGTAAAGTACTGGGGCTATGTGTGAAAATGTAAGCACATTTTTATTTAAAGTGAATTATCATCAAGATAGGGAGTAGCCACATTAAAAGTGATAAAAAACAAGACAGAAAACAAAATCTTGCTACATTTTTTTTTACAAGTTCACTCACTGTTGCTTGAACCAGCAATGCTGGTACAGCAAAAGGATTTCTAATCAGTCACTAATGCATGATTGTTTAATTTTAATGGGCATGATCAATACCATCCGCTCCTTCTTTAAATGCTAATGAACACTTTAATACAACAGATGTGGACAAACAGTAGATTGCAGATTAAAATTAGGCATGGCATTAAATAGCTTACAAACAGCAGAGGAATCCTGCTGGACATCTTGATGAACAACCACAGGCAGCTGATAAATCTTGAATTGCCACCACCAACCCACACTATCTGAGGCTTGTACAACTAGACCGCCCTCCTGATCACCCTAGAAGAGAAAGGTGCCTTTCCAAACTCTTGCAATTTCTTTCTTAGGATTTGTGCAGGCCCAACTGTGATTCCTGAGATGCATATCCAAATTTTAATAACACAAGCACATTTCTAGCAACTACTCTTAGTTACTATTAGTGGGTATTGTCCAGCCCATTTTGGTCGTGGAAAGAAATGTCAGGGAAGGATCCCCAACCTAGACAAAATCCCAGTCCTCTGCTTGTGACAGAGAAACATCCAGTGCTAGATTTTCCATGTCCCCCAAATTAGTTGTCAGGCTCAGTAAACCAGGGCTAGAAGCTGGGTTACTAACTAGCTTTCAGCCAGTTTGAAGCCACAAGAAAATGGCAAACTTTGTTACCAAAGGGCATCACATGCAGCTGAATTCACTTCCAGGTAAAGCTTCTATTTTTCCTGCTCTTAACTGTTGTCAGAGGAAAAGGCACCTGAGTGACAGAGATCCAATTCCTGGCACCTGGTGTCATATGTGTCTTGCTCCATTAGTTTTGGTGGATCCTGTCCTGAATTCATGAAATGTGCGTACCGGTTCACTCTGGTAGGTATTGGAAACTCACCCCAGGGCTCAGCCCTCACTGGGGCTGGTGGCAATTAGAGGAAGGAGAGCTGCACGTGCCCACAGGAGTGGCCTTTGTGTGGAGCAGGGACTTTACATGTCCTTTAGAACACCCAGTGACAGGGGTGTGGTGATACCCCTCACCCTGAGCGGGTGGTGTGCTAGCAGCTCTGCCGGCATCGCTCACCTGGTGTGCCAGCAAGGGATGGGTGGTGTGCAGCACCCTGTTCAAAGGCGTCTCTAACTTACAGTTCCTTGGCTTTCAGAGGGTACCATGCATTGCTTTGGGTTCAGCTTCCTTTATCTATTTCTTCCTTTTTTTCTCTCTTGCATCTTGTGAAACCTAAACTTTTTTTTTTCCTTTTTAATTGTGTGAAATCAACTTGGAGTGAAAAGGCCACGAAGAAACTTTCTGACGCCAACTGAGTCTAAGCTGTGTCTTTGTTCTCCGCAGAGCTAAAGACCACATTAATCAGAAACTTTGCTGACCTTGTCTTTACTACCTGAATACTGAAAGACAAAAGCGACACAGTCTGGCCACATTTAAAAATTCAATTAAAAAATACCAGCTGCACAGGGATAAATATTATCATAGACCTCAGCGGGGTTAGTTGTAACTATGATAAAGGCAATGCCTTCTTCTCACTCTATTTTAATTTTTTTCCCCAAAAGAATAAAGCCTAGTTTTTGATTCTCCTTCTGATTAAGACAACTGTGTATGTGACAGAGTGTGCTCAGTGGTCTTGGGTAGCTATTGTCGGGGCTTTTAATAAGGAACAAAGTAAGAAATTCCTGAGAAGGAATGGCAAGCTGAAAGTGGAGAAGTGAAGCTACTAAAGTGGACCTGAAGAAAAATGTCCTTGTGGCCCTTTTCTTCCGACTATGCTGAAATATATACCTCTTCCTATAGCCCTGGCAGAAGCAAACTAGACAAGGGGTGAGAAGACCCTGCTTAGAGCTGGACTCAGCATCTAGAAGCAAAGTGAGGTGAGGAGAGAGGTAACAGTACAACTCTCCCAAGGATGAAATGGAGAGCCTTTCATTGTGGCACCTGGCTGTGCCTTATGGATTTTATTTCTGAAATATTGAGCAAATGAGTGGATATCCAGTCAGGTGAGGAGAACACGAGCAGCCAAACAGAGGGGAGAAAACCAAATTAAATCCCTTGGTGCTGACAGTGACAGGAGGAAGGTGGTAGTTCTCCCTGTCTGCTGGCAGGTGGGTACCAGCTTCGGTGCAGCAAATTAAATAGGAGCAGGCATATCTTCTCTAGGTTGAACGTTCAGTTAAATAAAGGGCCAAATTCCTCTCAGAACATCCTCCGGCCCCGCCAGCTCCCCCTGGCTCTCTCCTTTCCCGGCTTGCCGGCGGCCTGCCTGTGGGGTTTCCTTGCGTGCTGCACCTTTATCCACCCGCCCTCGCTGGCTCTGCTCTCCCCTTCGCCCCTCCTGGGCTCGCTGTCACCCTGCGGGGGCATGCCGGGGATGGCCGAGGGCTGCGGAGAGGCGCGGGGGTACCTGCGGTGCTGGGAAGCCGGGGGGGCCGCTGGCAAAGAAGTCCTGCTGGGTCTTCCCGGGTGCCGCGGGGGCACCGGGGAGCTGGTCCCGCTGCGCCGCCCGTCCGAGGAGCTGCGGGAGGCAGCGCTGTGCGAGGCGTTCCTGCCTTTGCCGGCAGACCTGTCCCGCTCTGAAGGGGTGTCAGAGGCTGTGCTGGAGGCGCTGCTGCCCTTTGAGTTCAAGTGCAGGTTCGAAAGGTTTCTCATCAAACTGTGTGACAGGGGAGAGGAATTCCTCGAGTGGCTGATGGATGTGAGCTGCTGAGTGACGGGAGCGCGTGTCCTCCTGACGGCAGCGGCGTAGGAGTCCTGGCTGCGCAGGTAGGGCAGGTAGTGCGTGACCGTGGTCGGGCTGTGGGGATGGCCGTGCTGGAGAGAAATGGCTTTTGCTAGCTGCTGCATGCGCAGTGTCTGCATCCACTGACTGTCAGTGCCTGCCAAGGGAATGGAAACAGAGTCAGCTTTCTGTGCGTCGATGGAAAACCGCTCTCAGGTTTACCAAAGGTGTGAGGTTAGGTACCGGGGTTTCTCTTGGAAGAACCTTAAAGCACCCTTCCCCTCCCAGCCTTGCAGCAAATAGTCCTACATTTGAGTATGTTCAATGTTATGCTTGAACATAATATTGGGTTTTTAAAATAGCAAGTGATACAAACATTTCTGATGCTACTGCAGATTATGGAGCTTAGACTAGAAGACAGTTACTGAGCCATCCACTTGGCTGTTCAGGTGGGTTCCCATCCCCAATTGCCTTCTGGTCATTTGAACCCAACCTGGTTTTAAACATGCCCTGTGATGCTCTTGGCAGCCTCAGCAGATTTCTCCACAGCTTGCATTACAAAGAGCCTGGAGACCTCTGGGGCTGACACAGAGGTCACCCCAAGGTACCAGTACTGCTGCAACATTGCCTTCCAGCTGCATCTCTCCCATCTGGCACAGTCGTGCTGTTCACAGCCCAGCACAGAGAGGAAGCAGTGCAGAGCCAGTGTAAATCCCAGCTGCAGCAGCCACATTCACCTCCTCTGGCTCCAATTTCTTTTCAAACTGCTATACACCATAAAAAGCAGAGCTACTTCAGTTGTTGTTGCTACTAGAAATTCAGAATTCAATCTACTTTGCATCCAGCTTCATGCAGAATACTGACTCTGTATGTGGAAAAGCCAGTGAGGCATTAGGCTTCAGCCAGGCTGGCTGAGACAGTGCTTAACTGTGAGCAACTCCGGGTATTACAGTTCCCTCTATACCTACTGTCACAGCCCTGGGGTTGTAACAAAAGTTGTAGCTTTCAGAGATCACACTGAAGTGGTTTTGAAAGTCAGTCCTGTGGTTTCCATGAAAGCCTTTAGCAAATACAATAGCTGTAAATTTTCCATTTGAACTGCAAAGGCTGCCTGGTTTGCTACTTTGTGGGCAGAGCAGAGAACAGGAATTCCTCTTATCTGAGGCCACAGCTCTGGCCAAAGACCCATGGGGAGCAGCTAAAATAATTTTGTTCTAGAGAGATTTGAATTATTTGTCCTTAAAGACTGCTAATATCGTTCCAACAAGAAAGCATAACCCTCTCTGCCTCTCGCTGGAACACTTCATTGACCATGGGGAGTTTTGTGGGAGCTGGATAGCAGCTCTGTCCTCATTAGGATTTCACCTGTTAAAACATAATGGATGATCTCTTCCACTCCTCTTTTCCCCAGACTTTGTTTGAATCCAAAGAGATTTAAATCACTTCAACTTATTGTCAAGTATGTCAAAAGGAAACTGTCTTTCCTGTCATAGTGTGTATGACACTGACACAGCAGATAGCTCCACCTGCACTTAGAGGTGAACCTTCTTTCACAGAAAGATGGGAATTGCCTCCTCTGCTTCTTAGTGTCCTTGAAAGTCATGGTTTCAAAAGAAACATGCATGCCAAAATGTACTTGCTAGACACTTGCCATTCCCCTGTGCACTCTGACCAAGGATGTGGATGTAAATCACAGACCTCATAAACCTAGAAACAGCAGGCTCAGGACTCAAGTTTGGGTCTTCATTTGTTATCAACACTCAGGTGGCCATCATAAGTGCTATGGGACTAGTGCTGATCTCCCTGAACAAGGGGCTCCATTCAGGCTCTTCAGTCCTTGCTCTTTACAGCCAACAGCAGTTGCCAGCCCAGGATCCAGCTGCCCAGCAAGGATGTATCCTGTGGGGCTGGGAGAAGGGGCTTCTCATGCCTCTCATGGTCTGGGAGGCTTCTCCCTCACATGGTCTCTAAGCCACCAACTCTGTACACTGAGTTATGTGCTCTGTGTGGTAGCCCACAGAGATAGTTATTTTAGCCTATTAGACAGGTATTACCCTTACCTTTGTGCTTGGATTTGGTGGTCTTTTAAACCTGGGATAGGTGGTCTGGTAAAGAAGACAGGCCAGAAGGTTTGCTAGAGCTGAGGCACAGCTTTCATGCTGGCTGGTAACCCACCTCCTTTGAACAGTGCCTATTCAATTGGCTGCTGACAAAACATTAGTGCTTCCATGTAACTCCTCCAGTGTGCCAAAGGGACAGACAAGCTCTCCCATCACTCACTGAAAAAAAAGCAACCATTTCGGTTTACAGCGGCTGAGCCAACCTGTGAAGATACACACCACACTTGGTATGGCTGCAGGGCTCATCACCCCAAAACCAGGGTAACCTCTATCTGCTAAACTAATCTGGAGTAAAGATGTATCTTTTAGGACATGCTCTAGGTTTAATTTGCATTATAAAATGTAATTGTGTTGCAAATGGATCACAATTGCTTAGGAATAAGCACACCCGTGTTATATGTGTCTGTGGTCCAAACCCAGCACCTCTCAATTCATAGGGCCATTCTTCTACTGTTGCCAGTAGTGTACAAAATTAAGAAAGTCATCTTCTGCTCACTGGTATCTTGTTCCAGCTCCTGTACTGCCCCTCAGGTGTCCCAACCCAAACATTTCTGCAGTCCCACTGTGAACTCAAAGAGAAAAACAGCTTGGCTAACAAACATCTTTACAAAAACAACAGCAGGTCTTAAAGGCAGAACTGTGCTAAAGTCAGCTGAGATGAATGTGAATCTGTCAGCAGCATAAATGTATTAGGAAATGAAAACTGCATTGTAGAGCCCACTACATTATTAAACCTATCTCACTGAACCAATTAAGCCCCAGAAGCCGTAACAAACACCATTCCAGAAGTCAGACGATGATAAGTCAGGGCTGGCTCAAATGGGCAAGCTGAGCTGTGGAAGAAGAATGCTGTGGGAAGATTTCCACAATTCCTCAGAGAAGAGCAGAATGTCAGGAGCACTTGTGTCTGCCAGGCTGGCAGTATTGTACCTGTCAAAACAGTGTATCATACACAGGGAACTTTTTGCCACCTCACATGCGGTTTCTGAGGCTACAGCCTCAGTATGTGTGTCCCCCTGCAAGAGCACTGGCCAGAGCAAGAGCACCCAGGCATCTCTAGCCGGAGATGCCCTTTATCCAAGCACAACATCTGTGCAAAGCTGTGTGCTGGGTGGCTAAAGGAGGGAGGGAAGAGCTGACCAAAGCCCTCCATTTGAGTGTGAGCTTATCATCATGGACTACTTCCATCCTGCTTCCTATAGGAGCATACAGGCATCCCCCTTACCCTTCAGAGACAGGTAACAGGCAGCTCTACCTGGAGGAAAAATGGATCTGATGGCCACCAATGTAAGCAAGTTAATCAGGGACATCAAGACTGGAGGCAGCCTGTGCTGCAATGATCATGCATTTTTTTGGTAGTGTTTGCAGTCCTGAGGGACATGGGTCAGGTAGTTAGGCTCATGAATTTTAGGAAAACAGACTTCCAGCTCCTCAAGGACATAGTTAAAAGGATCCCCTGGGGACAAGGGAGTGGAATAGAGCTGACAGATCTTTAAGGAAGTCTTCCATAGAGTGCAAGAGCTCTCCAGGAGCAAGAAACTGGGCAAAGAAGGCAAGAAACAGGTGTGTCTGTCTAGGGAAGTGCTGGTAAAAGTAAGAGGAAAAAAGCAAATGCACGGGAAGTGGAAACAAGGACAGGTAGCCTGGGAAGAGTATAGACATGAAGTTTGGTTGTACAGGGATGGAGTGAGGAAGGGCAAAACAAAGCTGAAACTGAGCCTGGCAAGGGATGCAAAGAATAACAAGAAGGGTTTTGGCTATGTTAACAAAATAAGAAGTTCAAAGAAGGTGCACCCCCCTGATAAACAGCACTGGAAAACTGGTAACAACAGGTGGGGAGAAGACTTCATCTCAATCTTCAATGTCAGCCTCTCTTCCCACACCTATCAAGTCAATGGACAGCAGCAGGATGAGGACTGGGGGAGCAAAATGCTTCCTGATCTTAACATCAGTGGACAAGGGAAGAGCTACAGATGTCATTTATCTGGACTTCTGTAAAGCCTTTGACATGATCTCCCCCAGCACCCTTCTCTCTAAACTGGACAGAGATGGATTTGATGGGTGGACTGCTAGGATAAGGAATTGGTTGACTGGCTGCATCCAGAGGTCAGCAGCTCAGAGTCCTGGTGTACATCAGTGACAAGTGGTGTCCCCGAGGGGTCCGTATTGGACCAGTGTTATTTATTATCTTCATCACTGACATACAGAGGGATCAAGTGCACCCTCAGCACACCTGCAGGTGACACCAAGCTGGGTGATTGACGTGCATTGACTTTTTGCTGTTCTCCCCATATATGCCCTGCCCATGTCAGCAATAAAGTTCACATGTGTTGACTTACCCGAGTCAGATCTGCTCCGTGAATTCCCCTCCGAATTGGGGAGTGAGGTCTGTATCAAGAGCTGTACTGCCTCAACCTCATCCTGCGCTTTCAACTTGCTCCAGCAGATAGCTTGGATGTGCCTCGTGCTTTTGGGAGCTCTAACATCACTCTGCTCAGGAAGGACACAACAAGCGTGAGGATGTAACAACAAACAACTCACAACACATGAAGCTCGCCTATGAGGGAACTTCCACTAGTGCCTGGGCGGCAGCAGTTATTTCAATATAGAGCCTGTTTTGCAAAACCACTTAGCTAGTTCTCAAATATTTTTAGACTCTATAGATAATTTTGGCTGGTACTTGTGATTATGCTAAAAATGTGGTAGTGAATAACTGCTTCAGTTCTTGTACCCTGCGGAGGAAAGATCTGAAGGCCTTCCTCTAAAACACAAAAATACATTTTACTAGTTCTATTAATGAGCATCAAATGTGCACTGCTTTCTGCTAAAAGAGGTAGGACTAAGCAGGTATTTTTGCAGGGGGACCCCCAACAAAATTTTCCTGGAGTATCCTTAAGTTTGCTGTTAAGGATCTATAACTCCTGTGAAAAACTTCAGCCTGAAAGAAAACTGCTTCTTCACTTCTGAGAAAAGCAAGCAAGGCTCCGGGATTTCCCCATCGCTTCATCACTGCCTGAATGCTTGTTCAGGACAGAGCTGGAATCTCATTTATTAACCTTCTTCTGACATACAGAGTTAGTCTTTATAAAATCAGTATTGTAAGTAACTGCAAAGTTTTTATACAAAGCTAATTTCTATCACATCAAATTGTATTCTGGATTTTATTTTATCTTATTCTTGATTTCTCTTTTTTTTTTCTTCTGTTGCTTCTCTGCTCTCCTAATTAGCACATCATTGAAAAAAGAAAAACCAGCCTCTTTAAATAATGCAATCAACACTGACCATTTCACTTCGAGCAAAAGGAGCTTTCATCCTTGGGAGGAAGAGCCATCCCAGGCAGCAGTCTGAGGCCATTGTCTCTGTAAACTTCATTCAGCTTTTGCTCTGAACTTTATATTTTACAACTAATTACAGGCTGCTGAGAACTTGATTATAGGATATAACAAAGCCAGAGGATGTTATTTCCACACCTCCTGTGTAGGTTTTGTCTTGGATAAACTATTTTATCTGTTTCTTAGAGCTTACCTCATACGTAACAACACATTCTACAGACTGGTGCTCTTCTATGCCCACAATCCATTTCTCCATTACAAACGGTGGCTGCAAAAAACATGGTGGGAGTTTTATAAGGTGCTCTTCATCTCCCGACTTGCTTCTAAATCACCCAAAAGGGATTTACAACCTTTGCCTCTTCTCATTCATTCCTGTATTCTTAACATCAATACTTTCCTTAAAATTCTGTGAGTCAAAGCAATATCTTTTTGAAATATTTACTTCCTGGTTTACAAAAGGAAACTGAGAGGAGATTTCCATACATAACACACAGCAGTGAGACAAAATGGAATATTTTCAGGGGGCCATGAACCTTTTCCCATTTTGTGCGTGTACACTTTTGCTTCTGCTAGATTTACAGAGGAAAGCAAGAACAAATATCTAGAGATTCTCAAAGTAAGAACAAATATCTAGAGATTCTCAAAGATATTTCTTGACAAATATAAAAATGTTGAAGTATGTGAAAAGTTAATGTTACTGTATCTAGATGTTAGCTTATTTAACTTCATGCCTTTTTTAAATGAAAAATTGAAATGTCCAAGATTAAAATTAGACAGAAAACTAATGATAGTAATAACAGCATTAATAATAACAGCAAAAAAGAATCACAAGTGTTGTTCCTGAAATCACTAATCATAAAAATAGCATTAGCATGAATTAAATATTAGAATCTTTTTTAGCAAATACACCTATATCACATTTTCCTTAAAATTCTGACTGTTGACAATCTGCTTTTCATTTTTTCCTTTAGAAAAAAAGACTGAAAGTTTCCCCCCAGTTTTGCCACAAAAATTCACAATTAAAAGCACTCTAGAGTTTGGGTGTTTTTACTAGTGCACATTAGAGCAGCATTCTAATTGGCAATCAAGCTGTGTATTTTTTCAGTTAGAAATTTATTTTGTTAGCTATTATCAAGTGAAGAATATTAATAAAAACAAACAATTAAAATAATAGGTAACAAAATGCCCCCTGCATCAACAAAACTGCTGTTCCTTAGGGAAAAGCAGTCTAAATGCTTACTGGTAAATATTTACAGGGAGGTTCTGACACAGGGTAAAATGCTCAGTGACAAAGAATTGCAGATGTTCAGTGCTGTACTGTCTGCAATGGGTTTCAGTCTTTGCAATCCACTGGTGCATGAAAGGGAGAGTTTTAGAACCAGATAAAAGTTCTAAAACCATGAAAAAAAAAAAAAAAAAAGAAAGAGAGAAAAAAACCTGACAAAACCCCCAGACAAATCACATGAGGTTTCTGGAACATTTAAATTGGTTTCTTCTCTTGAAAAGTAAAGTAATTTTTGGAACATTCTTTTCATTAAAAGCGGCAATAAATTCAGGGTATATAACATGGAATTAAAACAAGAAAATATAAATTAGTTCCTTCTCTTATTTATCTATTGTAAACATTATTGTCAGCTTAAAGGAGAATCAAAATACCTAACTCCTATTTTGATACAATTCTATTTAAAATGTGCATTTTATTTAAAAGCTGTCAAGAGATTGAGGTTTTGCAAGCACAAAAGTCGACTGCTGTGGTATTTTAATGTCTTTGTTTGAGATCTGTGAATTCGTGAAAGCTTTAAGGCTGTAAATACCTTTGTCATCTTTAAAATCTCTACATCAGGTAGGTTAGTGTTGAATGTCACATCTTTTATGTAGGTTATTGCAATTTCATCCCCGTCCATCTCCATGTACATTTTCCATTTACAATCCTATGAATAATAAAAAAAAAGAATGCTGGATTGTTAGAATACAAATAGGAAAAGAAAACCCAACAACAAAACCCAAAATGAAACAAAACTGAAAGCTGAAAGAACCTGAAATCTAATCCTCAATGTATGAAGGGAAAAAATAACCCAGCAAGAAAGTTAAGGGACATATACATATTTTATACATGTTTGCAGTACAGTGTTGATAATGGAAAATTTTCAGTCTTCTTGTTCCCTCTTCTCTCAGCTCACCCTGCGAGGTAGCTGCCACCTTGACAGGTCTGGATGTCTTCTGAGGTGTGGTGTCCCTGAATGGCCTCACCTGGACAGACAGCCTGCTGGAGCATGTGGCTTGGGAGCTCTGCACACCCCAGGGCAGTGGAGGGATAGTGCAGTAATGGGAGCTATCACTTGGGGTCACAGTCAGAGCTGGCAGCCATGCACAAGGACATCATCCCGGTGAACCCAGGAATAAACAATCAAAGCCTGTGCAACACCTTCAAGAAAATCACTCAAATAATGGGCAAAAGGATGAGCTTGTTATTACTGCTCAGTTATTTCAGATACCAAGAGCCCAGCGAGGCACTGAGCATCCTCAACTTCTGCTTGCCTCCAACTGCATTATTAACTATAAAGAAGCTCAGCTAAGAAAATAATCCCAGCTAGTCTAATAAACCACAGCAATAAAAGGTATCCTTAAACAATCCCCTGAGCTGAACAGTGACAACTGGCAGCATCCTGCAGGACATCCCACATGCACTGAGTGCTGGAGCTGGGGTTTGTGTCTGTGGCCAGGGAGGCTCCCACTGGGGACCAGAGACTGCCTGTCCATGATGCAAACCAGCCAACATTTGCTGGTCTGCCTGACAGGTGCTTTGGGGATGAGGTACTGTGCTGTGCACTGAGCTCCTCCAAAAATCAATCTCCTGAAGGACCACTCTGCCACTGAAGCAGAGTGTCTCCACTTCCATACAGGAAGGATGGAATCTTCCCTTCACAAAGACAGAAGCTCCTCCAGACATGCCAGGGGTTCAGGGCTCTGTGTCTGCCACATGCCACCTGTAAGGCAGGTGTGGGCTCAGTGATTGCAGGAAGCAGTCTTCACCTTGGTTTTGCTCAGAAAATGCCAAAACTTTCATTGGGGACACAGATGGACACTTAGGGCCACGGGCTTGTTTAAGCAGTTATTTGCACAGACAAATGTACAACAGCCTAAAAAGCACCCGTTCGCACAGGTGATTATCTGTGGTGTTTGCACGTGCGTCTCTCGTAAGTGCAATGTAGGAGCTCAGCCCTCAGAAGGCTCAAAGCTTTCCATCACGCATTGAAATGGCAATTACAAATTAAAAGAAAACTGAAATATAATCATTTCTGAACTGCAACAAGAAATTATGTTTATGACAGCATTTGGACCTGTGTGTCCATCTGTCTGCTTTGAAAGCTTCCACACTTTACAAGCAGAGAGGCCATGTGAGTTGGTTTTTGCACTGCCCTGGTGTGAGTTTGAGTGGGAACTGCAGTTCAGTGGTCAGGGCACCAACCAAGACTCAGAGGCACCAAGTTCAGTTTCCAGTTCTGCTACTGGCATCCTGTGCAACCTGCTCAGGTGCTGAAGTCACCCTGTGCCCCCATTTCCTAATCACAGACTGTATCTCCGCACGTCTCTTTTCTGTCCTGTTTTCCATTTGTGAGCTAACTGAGGGTAATGCCTGTCCTGTCCCAGACAGGTTCAGCACTGTGCACCGGCTCTGACATGAGGAGGGCACGTGCTTTGAAACAGAACAGCAATGACAAAGTGAGTTGTCTCTGACTCCTCCTCATCTCTTGAACTCTGCTCCTCTCCCTGCCCAACGTTCTTGTTGCCAGACTTTTTTGCAGAAATTCATACTAGTGCAAATCAAACCTGAGGTTAGAGACAAGATGCTTGACGACATTTGTAAGTTTTACAAAAACACCTGTGCTAAGAAAAGAAAAAAATATCAACATATAGTACTATCCTCCAGTTAGTTCAGTGCATCTCCTGCCATCTCTGAGTAATACCAGTGCCAAGCACTTGAGAGCTAGAGCTGCACCTTGTGGCAGGGCTCCCATGCCCTCCTGACTCAGGATTTTGTGCTGTGCACTCACATTTCCCTGCACACTAGATCTGACAAATATGATCTCATTTTAATTAACAAAATAAATCAACCAACCACCTCTAGAGAAAAGCTATGTACACCCAGGGTGTGGCAGGGGGTGGGCACTGCCACTGCCCGTCCCCTTGCCAGATCGGCTGCACAGGCAGGATCCCTCTCCATGCCGTCATGGATCAAACTGCCCCATGCAGGGGTGGATGCCCGAGGCCTGCACAAACACTGCCTTCCCCAGCTCTGAACTGCACCTTCAGAGAAACACACACTCTCCTGTCCCTCAAATCCAGTCCCCAAACATTTGGTCCTCCTTGGAGCCCTCTCCAACAACACTGTGCAGATACCAAGAGGGCAAGATGCCATATTAGGATACTCGCTCTGGTCCCTCAAAAATACATGTCTCAGTTTATGTGGAAATGTTTTAATTTTGTGCTATTAGAAAACCATTACTGTAAAGGGGAAAGAGAGAATGAGAGAGAGAGAAGGAGCAGATGAGGAGAGTGAGAGGCAAGGGGACATTGGGAGAAAAAAGGAAGGGGGAAGGGGGAAGAGGGAAGGGAAGGAGGAAAGGGAAAGGAAAGGAAAGGAAAGGAAAGGGAAAGGAAAGGAAAGGAAAGGGAAAGGGAAAGGGAAAGGGAAAGGGAAAGGGAAAGGGAAAGGGAAAGGGAAAGGGAAAGGGAAAGGGAAAGGGAAAGGGAAAGGGAAAGGGAAAGGGAAAGGGAAAGGGAAAGGGAAAGGGAAAGGGAAAGGGAAAGGGAAAGGGAAAGGGAAAGGGAAAGGGAAAGGGAAAGGGAAAGGGAAAGGGAAAGGAAAGGAAAGGAAAGGAAAGGAAAGGAAAGGAAAGGAAAGGAAAGGAAAGGAAAGGAAAGGAAAGGAAAGGAAAGGAAAGGAGGAAGAGAGGAAGGAAGGAAGAGAGGAAGGAAGGAAATAGAAAAGGCAGCAAGTAGGTGACTTTAGAATCAATGCACTTAGCAAATACCTAAGATAAGTAGGTGGCAACTTGTCTTACAAACCTAGTAACCATTCCATTCAACCACACAGTAAATAATGCAAGATTTGTTTGCTGCAGAAAGAAAGGGACATATTTCCCTGTTTTCCAATGGAGTTCCAATTTCTTATAATAGGAGATGATCATTAAGCAAAAATTTGGCTAGAAAAACCAAGTATATGAATTTCAATTCTTTGATAAACTGTAACCATATGACTTCTTAGATCAAAACTACATTTAGTGCCAGGCATATGTGGGAAAATAATATGGAAATGGCTTGTTCAAAGTGTCACGTTGATAGATACGCTTACACAAGTCCTTCAAAGAGACTTCCTTGGATATCTTGTCATTCAAGCATTAAAATACCTCCCAATATCTAACTGCTTGATTTTGATCTAAATAAAACAATTTCAGCTTTTTGTTTTAAAAAATTATCTAGTTTCAGAACTGAAAGGCACAACCTACAAAACTTTGAGCAAAAACATTTCCAAATAACACTTTGACAAAGCCAATAAATCAACAGCCTCTGAAAATTACTGTAGAAAATAAAAGAAAATCAGACATGTATTTGATCTGCTTCTTCTCAGCTTTGAAACAGAAAGTAAGAACACTTTAAAAATTAAGTCTCCAGCTTACTGTGGTGACAATAATCCTCTAACCCCATATGCGTTTATGTCTGCAAAAAAAAACCTGAAAAGGAAATGAAAAAGATCAGGCACATGCTCTAAACAGCAAACACATATCCTGCAACAACAGCTTAAAACCTTTGCTAGGGAGGCACTTCATTTTTCAAGGGGGCCCAAATCAAGGATTTATTTTAAAATCAGTGGTTGCAATAAACTTTTTTGGTTTTTAAAAGATTGAAATAAAAATGGAAATAGCAGTGTAGCAGATAACTGGATATTAGAAGAAAAGTAAGATGTAATGCAAGATGAAACAAATAAGAAAAAAAATGTTGGCCATGCTGATACTAAAAGTAGTAGCATGTTGATGATTTAGGTCCCCAGAAGCTCCTTTACATTTTTTGCTATTATCTATCTCAGCTGCTGAAACCTGCTGTTTTAAAGGCATTAGAGTTGAACATCTAGTGACAGCACTTGGGTTATTTATCATTATGTATCACCCTGCTACACTATATTTTATTATACTGGATTTAAAGGAAGATAACACAATTATGGTTAATTTGCTTCTCTTCTTTATATGTATAGTGTCATGACCCACCACAGCTTTGTCCCATGAGATATTTTTAACCAAAAAGAAATCCACA